>NC_080179.1:78248840-78598273 GCF_950295315.1 Erinaceus europaeus | reverse complement strand
ATTCTTAAGGCATGCCCAGGAAAGTCATCATTCCCTCTGGGGCTCCACTCACAAGTTCAACCAGTTATTCATTGGACAGCAATGTGGACCACCTCCAAGGCACTTCTGCTAGACCCTGATAGGATAACTTTCAAAGGCACTCCTCCCCAGAACAGGCAACTGGGCTCTCATTGCTGGGGTAATCAGAGTGAACGCACTACATTTCACAAAGACCTAGGTTGAAGACCCTGGTCTCCACCTAGCTCAGGAAAAACTATAGATGGTAAATAGGGCTGCAGGAGTTTCTGTCTACTGCTCTGTCTCACCCTATACTTTCTAGATCTGTCTTGACACAATAAAAGTAAATATTTTAAAGATAAACTTTATAAACCCAATCACTAACATGTGCCTGAGACTGTAAAGAAACTATTTCAATTTCCAGATTTATCAGAGAGCTGAGCAGTATCCGGTCTGTCTTTGTCTCTATCATATCATAATTCACTTTCAGATTTGCTCTCCTTAGTATAAATTAATTACTTAAACGTCTCCATATAAGACTGGAACTTTAGGGAGTGGGGCACTGGTGCACCTGGCTAAGGGCACATAGTGTGATGCACAAAGTAAAAAGTAGAAAATGCATCTTCTTGGGTGTTGGGCTGTAGTGAAGAGGGTTTAGTAGACACAGCTTAAAGTTCATCTCATAAAATGCCTACACAGAACTAGTGTTTCCTGCCACCTTGTGGCCACACAGCAGAACACAGTTGAGCTCCCATTCAACTGCTCTCAGGCCTACCACGGGCTATGTGAGGACTGCCCTTGCAACACTGCCTGTGCTATGATAGAGGATCTCTAAAATCACTGCTCCTATTCTGTGGATGGGGTATGGAGCCTCCCCACCGCAGTGGACAGCATCTCCAAGACCTGGCCTTGAGTGCCCTTGGCTGGACTCTGATTTGCACTTAAAGGAAGCATGCTCAACAAAAGCCACCTCTGGGCTTCCATTCATGGCCATCCTTCAGAACACCTACCCACAGTTAACTGCCCAGGCTCTGCTAGGTCAGAGGCTCAGCATATGCCTAGAATGCCTGTCAGAAATCTCACTGGCCAGTGTCCTTGAACACGCCCAAGAGGATCAGTGCCAAGGGAGAGTGATTGGCCAGTGGTCTTGAGAACTGAAAACCTGGCCCTCGATGCATGGTCAATGGACAATCTCTTAAAGACCGCCCATATGGCACTTCTGCTCAAATCTGATTGGGATGGATATATAGACAAGTCTCAACAACCCCATTTCTAGGCTCCCATTGCTAGGTCACTTTCAGAGGACTGCCCTCTAACAGGCCAATTCTTAAGGCATGCCCAGGAAGGTCATCGTTCCCTCTGGGGCTCCACTCACAAGTCCAACCAGTTATTGATTGGACAGCATCAATGTGGCCCACCTCCAAGGCACTTCTGCTAGACCCTGATAGGATAACTTTCAAAGGCACTCCTCCCCAGAACAGGCAACTGGGCTCTCATTGCTGGGGTAATCAGAGTGAATGCACTACATTGCACAAAGACCTAGGTTGAAGACCTTGGTCTCCACCTAGCTCAGGAAAAACTATAGGTGGTAAATAGGGCTGCAGGAGTTTCTGTCTACTGCTCTGTCTCACCCTATACTTTCTAGATCTGTCTTGACACAATGAAAATAAATATTTTAAAGATAATAAACTTTATAAACGCAATCACTAACATGTGCCTGAGACTGTAAAGAAACTATTTCAATTTCCAGATTTATCAGAGAGAGCTAAGCAGTATCTGGTCTGCCTTTGTCTCTATCATATCATAATTCTCTCTCAGATTTGCTCTCCTTAATATAAATTAAATATTACTTAAACTTCTCCATATAAGACTGGAACTTTAGGGAGTGGGGCACTGGTGCACCTGGCTAAGGGCACATAGTGTGATGCACAAAGTAAAAAGTAGAAAATGCATCTTCTTGGGTGTTGGGCTGTAGTGAAGAGTTTAGTAGACACAGCTTAAAGTTCATCTCATAAAATGCCTACACAGAACTACTGTTTCCTGCCACCTTGTGGCCACACAGCAGAACACAGTTGAGCTCCCAAACGGCTGCTCTCAGGCCAGCTATGGGCTTCTATCTGAGGACTGCCCTTGCAACACTGCCTGTGCTCTGATAGAGGATCTCTAGAAGATCACTGCTCCTATTCTGTGGATGGGGCATGGATCCCTCCCCACCTCAGTGTACAGCATCTCTAAGACCTGGCCTTGAGTGTCCTTGGCTGGACTCTGATTTGCACTTAAAGGAAGCATGCTCAACAAAGGCCACCTCTGGGCTCCCATTAGTGAGCTTCCTTCAGAAGGCCCGCCCACAGTTGACTGTCGAAGATCTGATCAGACAGAGGCTTAGGAAATGCCCAGAATGCCTGCCATCAATATCATTGGCCAGTATCCTTGGATACGCCCAAGAGGATCAGTGCCCAGGGTCAGTGATATGCCAGTGGTCTTATTTACTGCCCACCTTACCCTCCCCACATGCTCACTGAACAGACCACCCATATGCCACTTCTGCTCAAATCTTGTCTAAATAACCAGCCCAAACTACCCCATTTCTAGACTATCATTCCTAGGTTGCTCTCTGAGGACTGCAAACTAAGAGCCCAATTTTTAAGGCATGCCTAGGAAGGTCATAACTCCCTCTGGGGTTCAAGCCTCAAGAATTACCCTAGCTGCTCATTGGAGAGCATCCAGGTGGCCCACTTAGTAGGCCCTTCTGCTGGACCCTGATAGGACGACTTTCAAAGGCTCTTCCCCAGAGCAGGCAACTCAGCTCTCATTGGCTGCATGCTGAGGCTGAACCACACAACACTGCCTGGGCCATACCCCTGAAACTCACTGCATTTCTGCGGTTGGGCGGCAGTCTAGAGGTACGCCCACAGGGACATGGACTCATGCTCATTGGGCAATGACTCTGTGGTCCATCCCAATGACTGTCTGCTGTACCCTTACTGGCCTGTTTCTGCAAACACAACCTCCACAACTCCTACCTGGGCTCTTATTGCTGGACTGTTTTCTGAGGCCCCTCCTCTGGACAGTGCCTGTAATCTGATAGGCCAAGCTATTTGGGCATACCCAGAAACCTAGCTGGCACTACACCTGGCCATTGGTTCTAGGGCACTTGCCCTATGCCTCAGTCTCGCACTTGTGGACACTCAGCATAATGCAGCAGAGCATGGGAATTCACAAGCTCTCAATGGAGTCTTCCCAGAAAGAGAAAGAAACCCCATCCACTTGGAAAGCCAAATGGGGGAGCACTACACATGAAAGGAAATAAAAGAGGTCATGGGGAACCTATGTGGAATATAAAACTTGACATCCACAGGTCAAAGAACTGGAATTCTCATTCTACAAAATCTACACAAAACTATGATCTTTTCTGCCACCTTGTGGACATAGCAGAATGCAACTGAGATACACATGCCATTCTCAATGAAGTCTTCACAGGAAATTACACAAAGCCTGGGAAGAGGAAGAGCAAAGGTGAGGATCGCTTTGGAGAAGGAACCGTATCCAAATGCAATGTGACAAACATACAAAAGCACTTTTGCAGAGAGAACTGGCTTTTGCATGCCACAACCCAGCTTCAACCCCAGTCCCTAAGACACTGGGGCAGGATTTTGTGCAGGGGGAGTCTTCTTTCTGTTTCTGTCTGCCTGTCTCTCACACTCAAATCTCTTCATTGGCACGTGAGTGTAAGCGAGCATGGGTGTAACCTCATATTATAATTTATGGATTATTGGATAAACAGATGAATTGAGAGGGAAGAGACAGTGATAAATAAAACAAAGAGACATTTGGAGCCCTGCTAAAGCACTTATGGAGATTTCTCCTGGCATATGGCCATCAGGGACTTCTGAGACTTTGTGCACTCCAATGTGTAAACGTACCCAATGACCTGAGATATAGAAAGGGATAATGAAGGATACTTAGAAGTCGTAATAGGCTCTGAAGTAAAAGAATCTCCTTTGTATTCAAAACCAGGCAAAGGGGAGTCGGGCTGTAGCGCAGAGGGTTAAGCACAGGTGGCGCTAAGCACAAGGACCTGCGTAGGCATCCTGGTTCGAGGCCTGGCTCCACACCAGCAGGGGGTCGCTTCACAAGCGGAGAAGCAGGTCTGCAGGTTTCTGTCATTCTCTCCCTCTGTCTTCCCCCTCCCCTCTCCATTTCTCTCTGTCCTACCCAACAATGACAACAATAATAACTACAATAAAACAAGGGCAACAAAAGGGAATAAATAAAATAAAATAAAATAAAAACCAGGCAAAAGACCAGTTAGTGGTCTACCTGATAAAGTGCACGTACTACAGTACACAAGAAGGACTAGGTTAAAGACCATGATCTCCACCTACTTCTACACCTACACCTACTTGGTCTACACCTAGGAGTAGTCTAAAACAGAAACTTACTCATTGTTTCTCATATTAAAATAAATTAAATATTTAATTGTTTTATTATAAGGATGGTACTATAGGCATTGGAGTACAGGTGCACTTGGTTAAGTGCACATAAGATGATGCACAAGGACCTGTGGATCAATCTAGGTTTGAGTTCCTGCTCAAAGGCAGTGCTGTGGTGTCACTCACTCTGTACCCCTTTCTTATCCCACTTACTACAATAAGCTTTTTGGGCAGAGTCGGGCAGTAGCAGGTAGTGCGAAGCACAATGACCACTGTAAGCATCCAGGTTTGAGACCCCAGGTCACTATCTGCAGGTAATCACTTCACAATTGGTGAAGCAGGTCTGCACATGTCTATCTGGACCTTTTTGTGTTCCCCTCCTCAGTCCTATCCAACGATGACAATATCAACAACAATAATAACCTCAACAATAAAAGGCAACAAAATGGAATAAATATTTAAAATATATGATTTTATAATATATAATTTTTAAAATAAATAACATCTTGGGGGGCTGGGGGTGGTGCACCTGGTTAAACGCATGTATTATAATGCAGGTGTCACTCTATCATTCCCTTTCTAGCACCCCTTTGCTCTTGACTTCTGACTGTCTCTATCCAATAAAGATAATTAAAAAATAATTTAAAAATAAACTCTTAGGAATAATGAAGGTGGGGTGGGAGACAGCACAAAAGCTAAGCTGAGATGACCAGGCCTGAGTCTCTGTAGTGTTGTAGAGTGAAGACCTTGTATGTGGGAGGCTCTAGATTACATACTGGAATTTCACAGAATGGAGGACACAGCTCTATAGCCTGTCACTCCCCTACTCTCACAACCATAGGACAGGATACTGGAAGGGGGCCTAATGGAAAAAGCAGACCAGGGGCTCCAGCCTGAGGCCTCTATTCCATGGTCATCCCCTTTCCCGCCATGATCACAGTGGTACCCTTAGGAGTCTGCCCTTGGGGGGGGGGGGTGAGCGTGGGCACAACACACGGCCACCACCCAGCACCAGAAGCTGGAGCATTTAACCCCAAACTTCAAGCAGCTGGGCAGAAGCCAGGCAGATGAGGCTTCACCTAGGCCAGGGCAGTCTCCCTAATCCTAGGGCAGTTATAATGCCCCAGCCCTCTGGAGGCACATCAAGGCCACAGAAACTTGGTGGGGCTGCGGGTGGGGAATTGGGGAGGGTGGCGGAAGTTAAGCATGATGGCTGCTCATAGGACTGACTGCCTGTTGTGAAAGATGCATACGGCTGGCCTGTCTCTTTGGTTCCAGCCCAAGGCAGGGGTGCACCATGGAGAGAGGACTAGGGGTCTACACAGTCCAGAGAGATGCTGTCTGTCTTCCCCTTTGTCTCATTCATATATAAGGGAATGCTCTTTGAAAATGTACATATCATGATAGCTCTGAAACCTCTCTCAGTGTGTTAGGGACTGGGCTTGATCCTGGGTTGTGTACATAAGGCAAATTCACTGTGATGTGTGCATTTCCCTCTGCACAAGTGCTTTTGCATGAATGAATGGCACACTGGATTCACAAGACTTTCTTTCCCTAGTCACTGCCCAACTTGGCTCTTCCCATGCCTGTTCTTTCTGATAACATTGCACTGGAATTTGCAGAATAGGAGCACTACTGCATTCTGCTGTGTGCCCACAAGGTGGCAGCATTGTCCAGAAGGCAGGCCTCAGAAAACAGCCCAGAAATGAGAGACCAGACAAGCGCTAAGGAGTGCACGTTTGGAGATACACACCAATCAGAGTCCAGCAAAGGCGCTTCTGAGGCAAGCCTTAAAGACACTGCCAAAGGAGCATGAAGGGAGGGCTGGGTAGGCTGTCCTTGAGATTTCTGACCTATCATGAACCAAGATTACTCACCTTCATAGACTGCCCCTAAGGACTGGCCAATCAGGACAGGCAGTGGTCCTGGGGTGGCGCTCAGAGAGAAGCTGGCCAATGAGAGCACAGGTTACTACTCTGGGGGGGGTCTCTAAAACACAGCCAATCAAAGTCAAGCAGAAGTGCTGGGGGTATCCTCACAGAGTCCTAACAAGGAGCTTCAGGGAAGGGCACCGTAGATGGTCCTGGTATTAGCTGCGAATCACCCAGGAAGAGCACAGACCCTCCCAGTACCTGGGTGGAACCAGACAGTCCTTAGCAATGAGAGTAAAGGAAGGGCAAGGGTGCATTGTCACCAGTCCCTGGCCATGTTGAGGGCTGGCTGAAGTTCAGGAGCTGTCACTGGGGAAGTGAGCCCTTTCCAGATGAATGGCAGTAGGCTTCTTGGAAGTGTGTCAGAGACTGAAGTTCAGGAGCTGTCACTGGGGAAGTGAGCCCTTTCCAGATGAATGGCAGTAGGCTTCTTGGAAGTGTGTCAGAGACTGGCAGTGCTGCCTTTCCTGTGGAAGTAGGGCTGTTCTAGGGGCCTCTCTGCTCTGTTATCTTTTTTTTCCTCCTCCAGGGTTATTGCTGGGCTCAGTGCCTGCACCATGAGTCCACCGCTCCTGGAGGCCATTTGTTGTGGTTATTATTATTGCCCTTGTAAACGCAATTCGTTGTTGGATAGAACAGAGAGAAATGGAGAGAGATGGGGAAGACATAGAAGGGGAGAGAAAGATAGACACCTGCAGACCTGCTTCACCGCCTGTGAAGTGACTCCCCTGCAGGTGGGGAGTTGAGGGCTCAAACCAGGATCCTTACACCTAACTAAATTGTAAAAACTAAAAAAGGGTCAGTTATGACACATCCAGCCTAAACCCTAGCCCTAACCTTAACATCCCTAACAACCATTAAGCTAACAACCCTAACCCTAATTTCTAACCCTAAACTGCAAATAATATCCTAAACTCAACATTTTTTCTGTTCTCTGGTGCATTCTGCTAAATGTCCACAAGAGGGCGACAGAACACCACTATTCTGTACATTTAAACATGATAATTTCACAGGTTACGTACACAGTAATTATATGTATGAAATGTGTGAAGGTGGTTGCTGAAAGTGATCAAGCGCTGAGGCTGACAACAGCACAAGAGTGATAAGGGGAGTGATAAAGACACTGAAGACCTACTCTAACACTCATATAAAGCTTCTCTAACCAAACACAACCATATGTTTGGGTTGGGTGCGTGTGGAAATGGCTATATGCACTGAACTCACAGATTATATTTGTGCTATATATGGGGTGAACAATCTGTTTGCAATAGCCTTGATGCCAATACTTTGAGTCTGATAATATTTTTGTGGCAGGGAGGGCTAAAACTGAGAGGACTCACATGTGCAACATGAAAGCTCTTGGGTGTTTAAAAAAATTCTATCAGGAATTAAGAGGAAAAGAGATTTGAGACAAGTATTTGTATGAGAGACAGCCAAACATATAACCACCATCAGGGTTATAAGTAGTATTTGAATACTTGCTTGAACACTCATCTGAACTTAACCTCTAATGCAAACTCTTCAAATTCAAACTCAGACATATTCCCTTATCTACACACATACTTTCTAAAAACAAGTTTCTAACTCACAGAATGTGTGCTTGTATACCTCTAAAGTTGAGATGACATAGAATATAAAGCCTGATGCCACAAGAGGAAATTACAGGGCCCATAACTGCTACCATCTTTGTGCCAAATAATTTTGGTTAACACTTCCAGAAAGAGAGAAAAGTTAGTGGAAGATAACTAGAAGGCTGTGAGCCCCAGTTCAAACTTAAAACCTAAAGCTAACCATACACACTTAACCTGTTTAACTCTCTCAACTATTCTCACTACTCCTTACCTTTTTTTGATGAGGTCCGAAGTTTTTTTTTTCTGTGCCTGAAAGGAGCAGCACCTACCTTCACAATGGTTTTAGGAATTCAGATCCTGTTGAAAAAAAGATACAATACCCACCCTAGATGAGTGTATTGTAGCTCAGTGTGTGTGTGTGTGTGTGTGTGTGTGTGTGTGTGTGTGTGTCTGTGTGTCAGGTGATTATGTCTCTGTGTTAAGGGATTCATGCCCTCAAGGGCATGAATGCTCAGCACACATTACCAAATAATGCAAAGCACACATTACCAAAAAGTAATAAGTTTGGGTGGTAGCTCACTTGCAAAAATGCAGGCTACATGTGTAAGTAATGAACTTTGAGGCACAGTCCCAAATAATGGGAGTTGCTTTGTGAGTTCTTGAGGAGTGCTAGTTGGTTCCATTCTTTGCCTCTCAAACACTCTCAAAAAAGGAAGAAAAAAATAAACAATGGCTATTATGAGCACTGACATTGCTTCAGAATGTAAGTTCCATCAATAAACCTGTTACAAAAAAATAACAAAATATGTTACAGTACTTAGGGAGAAAACTGGTAGAGCAGCAAAATGTTATGTCCATTTCTGCTGCCTCATGTTTTCTAAAGGGTAGTATTATCTCTACAGATATCTCTAATAGTGATGTTATTTATGTAAACAGAGATAAGATTGGAATCTTGTCATTTTGGGCATAAAGGATAAAATGGGGCAGAAAATGTAAGTCATGTTTCCATGTCGCTATGGTGAATATCTAAATGCTCCCGTAGTCTACTTGAATCTATTACAGTTTGAGGATTAAGATTAGAACAGGTCATTATAACAAAACATTGTTAAACTGCAACAATAGAAAAATATTTGAAACATAAAAAAGCAGTCGAACTAACAATGCAAACCACAGTACCCTCACAACAAAGCCAATGAAAATAAACTTCATGGCCTTATGAGTTAAATATTTCAAAACTATGAAAGAATAATCTTAAAATATGGAATCTTACAGCCTTATCACCTAGCAAGATACAAGAAAAAGCCTAAACACACCAATCACAACTGCAAAAATGGAAATAGTCATCAAGCTTTGGCAAGATTCAGCACTCAACGTGAAAAGGAACTGAAACCATTAGCCTAAAGTCTTTAACTCTCACCATTACTATTCTCCATAGCCCTGATAAGACTTCAACAGTACAATCATGCAAGCCGGCCTATCAAAGAAAGTAATATTCCTTGGCTGGAATCTGATTTGCAATTAAAAGGAAGCATGCTCAACAATGGGCACCTCTGGGTTTCCATTAGTGAGCTTCCTTCAAAATGCTTACCCACTGTTAACTGCCCAGTAACTAGGTCAGAGACTTAGGACATGCCTAGAATGCCTGCCATCAATCTCATTGGCCATTGTCCTTGGACATGCCCAGGAGGATCAGTTATTAATTATAATTATATCAGCCTAGTTATAGATTGGCAAGTGGTGTTGAGAACTGCCACCAGACCTCCTGGCTCACATGACAACCTCTTAAAGACCTGCCCATGAGCCCCTTCTAGTCAAATCAGATTGGGCTGGGTTCAAGACAAGTCACCAAAACCCCATTTCTGGGCTCCGATTGCTAGGCAACTTTCTGAGGACTGCCCTCTAGTAGGCCAGTTCTTAAGGTATGCCCATAATGTCATCACTCCCTCTGGGGCACCACTAGCTGCTCATTGGACAGCATCCATGTGGCCCACCTGCAAAGCAATTCAGCTGGAGCCTGATAGGATGCCTTATGAAGGGATTCCTCCCCAGAACAGGCAACTGGGCTCTCATTGACAGGATGCTCCCTGAAGCCCACCCTCACAACACTGCCTGTGCTGATAGACTTCCTTGTGCCAAGTCACTGAAGGTCACTGCTCCTGTTCTTTGATTGGCCAGCAGTCTAGAGGTGTTGGTATGCATGAGACCCCTTCTGTTTCATTGGGTTTAAATCCCCCCTGCTTAACACTATTCTATTTACATAACCACTTCATTCTATTTACATAACCACTGTTAACAAGTTCCACCCACCCTCCAGGGCATTTGTGGTTCAGTGATAGGATTCTTACCTAATCTGCCCCCTCTTTGTCACACTCTGATTTTCAGTCACTTTTCTCTCCACCCTCTCTGTCACATCCTGTTTCCACCTTACTTGGCAAGTATATATAAAGACAGCATTGTGAGTTTTACAGTACTTGAGTTTAGCTTAGCTCATCTTAGATTGTGCTGCGTCCTGCATGAATAAAGAGATACTGCCTACAGCTCAACCATAAGTCCCTGGTCATCTGTTATCCGCCCGTGAAGCCAGCCCGGCGAAAACAGCATAACCCATCGAAAACAACAGAGAGGTACGCCCAGACAGCACTCAACTCTTGCTCATTAATGTCAGTCCCAAGGACCTCCTGCTGTATGCTGACTGGCCTATTTCTGCAAACACAACACCCACAACTCCTATATAGGCTCATATTGCTGCACTGTTTTCTGAGGCCGCTCCTCTACATAGTGCCTATGCTCTGATAGGCCAGGCTCTTTGGACATGCCCAGAGACCAAGCTGGCACTACACTTGGCCACTGATTCTAGGGCACTTACCCTATGCCTCAGCATCACACTTCTTTTGTCCCCTTGTGGACACTCAGCACAGTGCAGCTGAGCATGGGAATTCACAAGCCCTCAATGGAGTCTTACTAGAAAGAGAAACTCCATACACTTTGAAAGCCAAATGGGAAAGCCCTACACACTAGAGGAAAGAACAGATGTCATATGGGAGCCTATGTGCAATACAATCCTTGACATCCATGGGGCAAAAAGCCTGAGCTCTCCTCATTCTGTAAAATCTCTACACAAAATTATGTGCCTAGCTGCCACATTGTGGACACACAGCAGAATGCAGCTGAGCTCCCCCCATGGCATGCTCAATTGAGCCTTCACAGAAAACTACATAAAGCATGGGAATGGGAAGAAGAAAGGTGCAGATCTCTTTGGAGAAGAAACAGTATCCAGAATCCAATACCATTCATCCATGCAAAAGCACTTGTGAGAGTGAACTGCCTTTGCCATGGCACAACCCAGGTTCAAGACACTGAAACAGGCTTTTGTACTGTGGGATACTTCTCTGTATCTCTCTATCTCTCTCTGTTTCTGCCTATCACACTCTGATTTTCTGATTTTCTCTCCTTAATGTAAATGAAATATTAAATTTTTCCATATAAGAATGGAATTTTAGGGGAGTTGGGTGGTAGTGCAGCGGGTTGGGCACAGGTGGTGCAAAGGACCTGCATAAGGAATGTGGTTCGAGACCATGGCTACCCATCTGCAGGAGTCACCGCAGGTCTCTGCCTCTCTCTCCCTGTCTTCACCTCCTCTCTGTATTCTCTCAGCCCTATCCAACAAGAACAACAACAACTTCAAGAACGATAAAGAGGGAGTCGGGCTGTAGAGCAGAGGGTTAAGTGCAGGTGGCGCAAAGCACAAGGACCGGCATAAGGATCCTGGTTCGAGCCCCGGCTCCCCACCTGCAGGGGAGTTGCTTCACAGGCGGTGAAGCAGGTCTGCAGGTGTCTATCTTTCTCTCCTCTCTGTCTTCCCCTCCTCTCTCCATTTCTCTGTCCTATCCAACAATGACAACAACAATAATAACTACAACATTAAAACAACAAGAGCAACAAAGGGAATAAATAAAATAAATATTTGAAAAAAAGTACGGGACTTTGATCAGGTCCCTCTAAAAAAAAAAAAGAACAAGGGAAACAAAAAGTAAATATATATTTTTTAAAAAATAATAAAACTTTAGGGACAGGGGCACTGTTGCAGCTGGCTAAGGTAACATAGAATGATGCACAGGGTACAAAGTAGAAAATGCAACTTCTTGGGTGTTGGGCTGTAGTGCAATGGGTTTAGTACATACAGCCTAAAGTGCAGAGTCCGGCCTAAGGATCCCGTTTTCAGCCCCCTGCTCCGTACCTGCAAGGTGTTGCTACTTTCTCTCACCCAGTTTTCATTTCTCTTTCCTATCCATGACAACCACATGAATAACAATAATAACCACAAAAATGATTTCTAAAAAAGGGCAACAAAAATAGGGGGAATAGCCTCCAGGAGCAGTAGATTCAAGATGCAGTCACCAAGAGCCAGCAATTCTAGAGGAAAAAATGCACCTTACACAGCCTATAATGATCCTGGATCCATATTCTAAGTGGGATAAAATAGAAAAGCTAGCAAGGGTGGGGATGGAATACTGAGTTCTGATGTTGGGAATTTTGTTGAATTAAATCCCTCTCATCCTATGTTCTGGCCAATATTTCCCCTTTATAAGTAAAAATTTAAAAAAGAAGTCATAACATTTATACCAACACTTCTGCAAATGTCATTTCCCCCTAAGCATGATCAACCCACAGCAATGGCAAATTACATAAAACAGACTATATAAAAAGCAGTTATGTTGATCAACCACAGTTAACATCATCTAATATAAGAAACTTGTTTGAAAGGAAAACCAGGCATGCATAATGTTATTTCATGTAAACACATTAGCAAAGACACAGTGAAACATAGTCCAGAATGACAAAACACTTTCACAATTAAATTCTTATCAATAACCTCGAAATCAAAAAAAAGGCCAGAGACATTTTTTAAAAAATATTTATTGATGTGGTGTAGTGCAGGTTAGGATGATACGTGGAAGACAATAGAACAGGTATGCATGAGGTTCTGAAACTGATAGAGAACTACAATGATATTCTGTTTTTTTCAGAGAGGTAAGCAGAAAGAAAATCCAGAGTATGACCCCGAATGACTAGTGAAGGATTGAACTTTCAACCTCATAAAGACAACTACTATACTCAATTTGAAAGACACACACCTTTTGATACATGAATTAGTTTTGTGTAAAACAGTTTTGTAGGCCATATCAGGAGAATTTAATGAAGTAGCACTGCAGGTATCTCTGAATCTCCCTATCTCAACCTCCCTATTCTTCTTAATATCTCAGTATCAAATGATAAATAAAGAGAACATTTTAAATAGCAGACATTATAAATAAGAAAGGTATGGGGGTATTTGGTGCAAGACCTGGTTATGTACACATTACAGTGATCAAGAACCCAGTAAAATACCATGGTCCCCACTAGCAGGGGAGGAGCTTCATGCATGTGGAAGAAGGGCTCTAGGTATGTGTCCTTATTTCTATCCACACTCCCCTATCAACTTCTTACTCTCATAATACATAAAACAGTTTTTTTTAAATAAAAATGAAAGGGAGTGGGGCGTTAGCACAGCAGGTTAACTGCAGGTGGCACAAAGTACAAGGACTGGTGTAAGGATCCCAGTTCAAGACCTCGGCTCCCCACCTACAGAGGAGTTGCCTCACAAGCAGTGAAACAGGTCTGTAGGCGTCTTTCTCTCCCCCTCTCTGTCTTCTCCTCTCTCCATTTCTGTCTGTCCTATGCAGCAATGATGACTACAACAATAAAAATAACAAAATGGAATAAATATTTTTAAAATAGATAAATAAATAAAAACAAATAAAAATGAAAAAGAAATTTAAACTGCAAACCTGTAAAATGTCATATACACTGGAGGCCAAGTACAGAACAAAAATTTATAAGTATATAAGAAAGGTAGTGCAATTGGAACCCTAAAGTAAATGGTACATTTTGTAATTACTGTTTACAATATTTATACACCTGCTGATTAGTGAAAAAATATACTTAGCACCTCACTACCTAATGCTATGATGTATTGCTACTGGGACCTTTTGCTTAGCAATCATCCAGGCTCTGAAAGGTTTCCCCAACATTCCCTTGGTGTTTTCAGAGTGTTCTCACACCCTCGCCCAACTTTCAAAGTTCTTACCTTGTCCAGTAGTTCCATGTTGTGACAGATGAGAATTCATAAATATTGAATCCCGTGAGCCAGGACTGCATGCCAAGTCTGTAAAGAAAAGCACACAAACATAAAACATCACAGTAGCTGATAGCAATGCAAGACATGTCAAACTCAGTAACACACTTAGGCAGGTTTCTGTGCTGTAGTCTATCTCTCTCCCTCTCTCTCTTCCCTTCTCTTCATTGGCATGTGAGTGTGTGCTTGGGTGTGCTGTTCTATTTTTATTTCCCTTTATAAGTGGTTAGAGACTGAAAAATTTGAAAGCATGGAGAGAAAGATATACACTTGCAGCCCTAGTCTAACATTTGTGAAGCTTTCTCCCTGAAGGTGGGGAACCGAAAACCTTGCACACTTCAATGTGTACACTTATCCACTTATGTGAGAGATAAAAGGGGATAAGGAAGAATACTAGTTATAGAATCGGATTTAAAAGAATCTCCCTGGGATTCAAAAACAATCTGAGGACCAGGTGGTAGCACACCTGGTTAAATGCACACAATACAATGAACAGAAAGACCAAGGTTGAACATCCTGGTCTTCACCTGCAGGGGTAAAGTTTAACAAGTAGTGAAGAGGGCTGCATATGTTTCAGTCTCTTTCCACTCTCTTATTTCCTCCTTCACTCACTGTCTCTATATATGAAGTTAAATATTTTAAACAGAGTGAACCCAATCTCTAATGTTAAAAAAGTATTAAAACAATTAACAATTAAAAGTATATGGCAAGAACTGGGAGAGAAATGCAATAGAATGACTACTGAAGAAGCCTGAAGTCTTAGTCCCTCTCTTGTGCTTCCCTCTTGTGGACACTCAGCAGAATGCAGCTGAGCAAGAGAATTCACAACCTCCCCATGGTGAAGCCCCATCCACTTGGAAAGCCAAATTCGGAATCCCCATACCTAAGAGGAAAGAACAGATGTCTAGGGGAGTCTATGTGTAATTCAAACCTTGACATGCACCGGGGACAAATCCTGAGCTCTCACTGCACAAAATCTCTAGTTATGTGCTTTGCTGCCTCCTTGTTGTAATAAAACAGAATGAGGGGAGTCGGGCAATAGCGCAGTGGGTTAAGTGCATGTGGCGCAGAGCACAAGGACCTGTATTAGGATCCCACCTGCTACCCACCTGTAGGGGAGTCACCTCACAGGCTGTGAAGCAGATCTGCAGGTGTCTATCACTCTCTCCCTGTCTTCCCCTCCTCTCTCCATATCAACAACAACAACAACTATGGAAAACAATAAGGGCAACAAAAAGGGAAAATAAATAAATCTATGAAAAAAACAGAATGCATCTGCATTCCCCTTGCCACTCTCAGTGGAGTCTTCACAGAAAAATACACAAAGAATGGGAATGGGAACAAATAAGGTGAGGGTCGCCTTGAAGATAAAAACTTACAACAGTATCAAGAATCCAATGTGCCATTCATACATGCAAAAGCACTTGTGCAGTGTGAACTTCCTTTGTCACGGCACAACCCGGGCTCAAGCCCAGCCCCCAAGACACTGAGACAGGTTTTTGTGATGGGGATTTGCCTATCAGCCTACCTCTCACACTCAAATCTCTGCACTGGAACATGAGTATAAATATGCATATATATACTCTCATGTTTTCATTTATTGATTATTGGATGTTTCTTTCAGTCTCCATCTCTCCCTCCACTTGTTGTCTCGATACAGGAAAAGTGAATTATAAAGAGAATAATCTTCAAAAACAAATCCCCAATATGTCAAAAGAAAGTAACAAAACAATTAACAGGCAGGGGTAGATAGCATAATGGTTATGCAAACAGACTGCCAAGCCTGAAGCTCCAAAGTCCCTGGTTCAATCCCCTGCCCCACCATAAACCAGAGCTTATTGGTGCTCTGGTGAAAAAAATAAGTAAAATAAAATAAATTAACAGTTAAAACTACATAGCAAGAACTGAGACATACCTGCACTGATAGCCACAATTATACGCCACTATTTTTTTTGATTTGATAAAGACATAGCAAAATGTAGAACATGTGCATCAATATGTCTTCCTATGAGCTGGGAAAACAGCTTAATGGTGATGCAAGAGAATCACATCAGAGGACATAATTCCCCTGGACAGGAGACTGGAAAGGGGCCTAAAGGCAAAAGCAGAAGATGGTATCCTACCTGGGGCTTGGAGTCTGATGTCAGCAAGCACCACCTAGACTGAGAAACCACCCCCTCGCCCGTGGTGATCACAGTAGCACCCTTTGGAGTCTGTGACAGAGCCGAGGGATGGGGCAGGAGGGGCACAACACACAGCCAGCACCCAGCACAAGGAGAAACCAGAAGCATAGAAAGCAGCAGGGCAGAAGCCAGGCAGCTGGGGCTAGTGAGGAGCTAGGCCACAGGCAGTCTACCTAATCCCAGGCAGGTATAAGTGCCTCCCACAGCCCTCAGGAGGTAACCTCAAAGCCTTCAGCAGAAGCATGGCTGAGCTGCAGGTGGAGAACTGGGGATGGGGGAGGGGGCTTCAGCCTGCCCTGGGGACAGCCTCTGAGCCCAGCCCTCAGCAGAAGCATGGATGGCATGGTTGTGGGTGGGGAATTGGGCAGGGGAGAGGGGGATTCAGCATAGCTGGCTCCTTGCACCTGAGCACCCATTCCCTGGGGACAACCTCCTACCCAAGACTCAGGGTCCAGGGGGGCATGCCCCCTTCCAGTTGCCCCCCCACGAAGCTAAGCTTAGGGGCCCTGCAAGCTCCTAAAAGCTAGTGGTATATCAGCCACGTGTTCCTCCAATAGGGGGAGGTGTGCTGGAGGCCCCCCTCTCCTCCAGGGACCAGGCTTGACCTTGAAAGGAGAGCTACTCCTGGGAGCAGGAACTCCTGGGCCTGACCTGCCAGGGCTTTGAGGTGCTGGGAGACCCTGCTCAATCCCTCCAGGATAGTTGGAAGGTCCTGAGTTCAATCCCCGGCATCACATGTGGCAGATTGCTGTCTGATTGTTTCTCCTATCATTTCTCACGAGTCAATAAATAAAAAATTAAATATTTAAAAACACATCACCATAAAGACTATACAGTCAGGGATTATTTCTATACTTCACTAAGATATCAACATAATCGGGAGTCGGGAGGTAATGCAGAGGGTTAAGAGCACGTGGCACAAATTGCAAGGACCGCATAAGGATCCCAGTTCAAGCCCCAGGCTCCCCACCTGTAGGGGAGGCCCTTCACAGGTGGTGAAGCTGATATGCAGGTCTGTCTTTCTCTCCCCCCTTGTCTTCCCCTCCTCTTGATTTCTCTGTCCTATCCAACAAGGACATCAATCATAACTACAACAATAAAACAATAAGGGCAACAAAAGGGAATAAATATCTGAAAAATAAAGATATCAACATACTCAAACAGATATGTAGGATATATTCTTCACAAGTCACTGTCATTACACCAGAATAAGAGTCTTATCAAAATCCTACAGTACAATGATTTAAAATAATTAATTCTATTAATTATGTAGATTCAGAAACTTTAAACAAAGCCCAATGTGATTTGATATACTCAGTCTTTAAATTAGAATGAAAATAGCATTGTAAAGATAGATGTTTTTGAAAGCAGTCTTAATATCTATTCCTGAAATCAACATCAAGTTTAGAATAATTAATTTATCTAGTATTGCTTTATCATTTTTTTAAATATTTATTTTATTTATGTATTTCCTTTTATTGCCCTTGTTGTTTTATTGTTGTAGTTATTATTGTTGTTGTTGGATAGGACAGAGAGAAATGGAGAGAGGAGGGGAAGACAGAGAGGAGGAGAGAAAGACAGACACCTGCACCTGCTTCACCTCCTGTGAAGCGACTCCCCTGCAGGTGGGGAGCCAGGGTTCGAAGCGGGATCTTTATGCTGGTCCTTGTGCTTTGCGCCACCTGCACCTAACCCGCTCCGCTACAGCCCGACTCCCTGCTTTATAATTTTTATTTATTCATTCCTTTATGGGATATAGATTACAAAAAAAACAGGGAAAGGCAAGATAGAGTACTTCACCACTTACCATGCTCCTACTCTGCAGTTGGGGACAAGGGTTCTTGATCAGAAATGCTAACATGTTGTCAGTGAACTGTGGCACCACCTGTGCTCTCCCACAATGCTTTTTATTGAAACTTTATTGCAAATACCAGAAACACCTGTTTCTCACAGATATTATCAGTTAAACCCAAATAGCTAATCCCTGGCAGATCTAAGCGCCTACCGAGGCCCTCAGCAGGCACATTGCAGCCCTCATCAGAAGCATGGCGGGGCATCAGGTGGGGGAACTGAAGATGGGGGAGGGGGATTCAGCATGGCCGGCTCCACGCTCCTGAGCGCCCATGCCCTGGGGACAGCCTCCCAGACCAGCCTCAAGGTCTAGGGGACACGTGCCCGCCGGTGCGCCCCTTCCAGTCACCCCCCACGCAGAGCAGAGCTCAGGGGCCCCGCAAGCTCCTAGTGGGACTGACGGGATATCAGCAACCACGTGCTCCTCCGCTGGGGGAGGTGCGGTGGGCCCCCTCTCCCCCGGGACCTTGGCCTTGGCCAGAGAGCTACTCCTGGGAGCAGCAACTCATGGGCCTGACCCGCCAGAAGTCTGAGGCGTCAGCCACCCTGCTCGATCCCTCCGGGAGGTTTCTAAAGCCCCCGACCTGGGTGTCCCGGCCAAGCGGAGCCCTAATCAACCCGGGTGACCACCCAGGGCCGGGCGCAGGATTCATGGGCCCCAAGTTCAGGCCACCATGCCGCGGTCACCACGAAGGATGGCTGCTCAGAGGACCTACCAACCGCATGGCGCCACCTTCCCTCCCGCCCCGGTTGCTCCACGCCCTGGACACTCACCTCGCACTCCAGTCTGGGCTCTCCACCGCAGCCTTCCAGCTCCCTTCTTTGGCCACACGGAGGGAAACGAGGCAAAAAAGTAAAAAAACAGGTGGGGCTATCGCATAATGGTTATGCAAAAGAGACTTTCATGCCTGAGGCTCTCAAGTCCCAGGTTCAATCGCCCACACCACCATAAGCCAGAGCTGAGCAGTGCTCTGCTAAAAAAATTAATAAAAATAAATAAAAGGGGGGTTCCTGTTCCGCAGCAGGCAGAGTGATGGAAGTGAAGCCGAGGGGCATGGGCTGAACGCAGCGCCCAGAACTCCCTGGAGGGGCACGGGAGGAGGTGGCGCCAGAGCCAAGACCCCGGTGGGGGAACAAAGAGGGAGCCTAACTGAGGCCACGCTACCTGACTGTCCGGAGACAGCCACGGGGGGGAGGCCTCTGCCGGGACACCTGGGGAGGAGCCACCACCACTGGGCAGGAGGTGGCGCAGGAGAGGGTGCGGGACCGAATGGAGAAGCTGTGCGGGGGCAGGACTGTGCCACAGGAGGAAGGTGAGCAGGCTGCAGCCCGCGGGGCAGGCAATGAGTCCCACGTGGGATTAATTGCTTGAAGAGGGAGCCCCGCCCGCCCCCCGTGCTGCGCCATTGGCCCAGGTGCAGGCGGCGGAGGAGGGGCTGATGGCTGGCCGTGAATATTCACCTTGAATGTGGTCATGGCGCCCCTCCCAACCCCGCCTACAGCCCTGAGCTGGCCCCTAGGGGTCGTGCAGCCTGCCTGCAAGCCTGCTCCCCAGTCCCAAGCCAAGGCAACAACTTATTCTATTAATTATGTAGATTAGGAAATGTTAGGACAGAGGATAGATATCATAATAGTTATGCAAAGAGACTCTCATGCCTGAGGCTCCAAAGTCCCAGGCTCAATCCCCCGCACCACCATAAGCCAGAGCTGAGCAGTGCTCCGGTTAAAAAAAAAACAAAAAACTTTAAACAAAACCCAATGCGATTTGATATACTGTCTTTAAATTAGTCAAAATAGCACTGTAATAAAATATATGTGCTTTACTACTTATTAAGCTCCTACTCTTCAGTTGGGGTGTAGGGTGCTTGATGGGAAAACCTCAGAAATGCTAACATGTCAGTGAACTGTGTGCTCTCCCACAATGCTTTTTATTGAAACTTTACTGCAAATACCAGAAACACCTATTTCTCACAGATATTATCAGTTAAACCCAAACAGCTAATCCTCTGCGAGTATAAGGGCCTCCCCCCGGCCCTCATCAGAAGCATGGCGGGGCAGCAGGTGGGGGTAACTGAAGATGGGGGAGGGGGATTCAGCATGGCCGGCTCCACGCACCTGAGCATCCATGCCCTGGGGACAGCCTCCCAGACCAGCCTCGAGGTCTAGGGGACACATGCCCACCGGGTGCGCCCCTTCCAGTCACCCCCCATGCAGAGCTGAGCTTAGGGGTCCCACAAGCTCCTAGTGGGACGGGCGGGATATCAGCCATCACGTGCTCCTCCGCTGGGGGAGGTGCGGTGGGCCCCCTCTCCCCCGGGACCTTGGCCTTGGCCAGAGAGCTACTCCTGAGCCTGACCCGCCAGAAGTCTGAGGCGTCAGCCTACCTGCTCGATCCCTCCGGGAGGTTTCGAAAGCCCCCGACCTGGGTGTCCCAGCCAAGCGGAGCCGGAATCAACCCACGTGACCACCCAGGACCGGGTGCAGGAATCATGGTCCCCAAGTTCAGGCCACCACGCCGCGGTCACCGCGAAGGATGGCGGCTCAGAGTACATACCAACCGCATGGCGCCACCTTCCCTCCCGCCCCGGTTGCTCCACGCCCTGGACACTCACCTCGCACTCCAGTGTGGGCTCTCCATCACCTCCTTCCAGCTCCCTTCTTTGGCCACACGAAGGGAAACGAGGCAAAAAAGTAAAAAAACAGGTGGGGGTACCGCATAATGGTTATGCAAAAGAGACTTTCATGCCTGAGGCTCTCAAGTCCCAGGTTCAATCGCCCACACCACCATAAGCCAGAGCTGAGCAGTGCTCTGCTAAAAAAAAATTAATAAAAATAAATAAAAGGGGGGTTTCTGTTCCGCAGAGGGCAGAGTGATGGAAGTGAAGCCGAGGGGCATGGGCTGAACGCAGCACCCAGAACTCCCTGGAGGGCCACGGGAGGAGGTGGTGCCAGAGCCAAGACCCCGGTGGGGGAACAAAGAGGGAGCCGAGCTGAGGCCGCGCTACCTGACTGTCGGGAGACAGCCGCGGGGGGGCCTCTTCCGGGGGGGAGCCCCTCCCAACCCCGCCTACAGCCCCCTGAGCTGGCCCCTAGGGGTCCTGCCGCCTTCCTGCAAGCCTGCTCCCCAGTCCCAAGCCAAGGCACGCCGAGATGTCCCCACAAAACCACCCCACCCCCCCACCCCCGCCAGCCCTGAGCTAGCTGAGATGCCTGCAGCATGGTGCCCTCTGAGAGGGGAGAAGTCAGCAGCCCAACCCAGGCTGCCCCCACACCTATCACTCTAGCTGCTGTGGGGTCACCTCCCCCCTACATCTGTTTAATAAAGACACAAAGAGGGCAGAGGAGATAGCATAATGGTTATGCAAAAAGACTCTCCTTCCTGAAGCTTCTAAGTCCCAGGCACAATCCCCTGCATTACCATGAACTGCAGCTAAGCAGTGCTCTGGTAAAACAAAAAAACTCTTACTAATGCCAAGAAGATCCCACTCCACTGCCTGATCAAGCACTGGAACTCATGCCTCCCATACTGAGCAAAGACCCAGGCAGGGGAACCAAGAGGGAGCCCAGCTGAGGCCGGGCTACCTAACTGTCGGGAGACAGCCGCGGGGGGGGGGGGAGAGGCCTCTGCCAGGACACCTGGGGAGGAGCCGCCACCACTGGGCAGGAGAGGCGGCGCAGGAGAGGGTGCAGGGGCAGGACGGTGCGGCAGGAGGGAGGTGAGCAGGCTGCAGCCCGCGGGGCAGGCAATCAGTCCGGCGTGGGATTAATTGCTTGAAGAGGGAGCCCCGCCTGCCCCCCATGCCACGCCATTGGCCCAGGTGCAGGTGGCGGAGGAGGGGCAGATGGCTGGCGGTGAGGATTCACCTTGAATGTGGCTGCGGAGCCCCTCCCAACCCCGCCTACAGCCCTGAGCTGGCCCCTAGGGGTCCTGCCGCCTTCCTGCAAGCCTGCTCCCCAGTCCCAAGCCAAGGCACGCCCAGATGTCCCCACCACCCCCCACCCCCGCCAGCCCTGAGCTAGCTGAGGTGGCCTCTGAGAGGGGAGAAGTCAGCAGCCCAACCCAGGCTGCCCCCACACCTATCACTCTAGCTGCTGTGGGGTCACCTCCCCCCCTGCATCTGTTTAATAAAGACACAGAGAGGGCAGAGGAGATAGCATAATGGTTATGCAAAAAGACTCTCCTGCCTGAAGCTTCAAAGTCCCAGGCACAATCCCCTGCATTACCATGAACTGCAGCTAAGCAGTGCTCTGGTAAAACAAAAAAAACTCTTACTAATGCCAAGAAGATCCCACTCCACTGCCTGATCAAGCACTGGAACTCATGCCTCCCATACTGAGCAAAGACCCAGGCAGGGGAACCAAGAGGGAGCCCAGCTGAGGCCGGGCTACCTAACTGTCGGGAGACAGCCGCGGGGGGGGGGGAGGCCTCTGCCAGGACACCTGGGGATGAGCCGCCACCACTGGGCAGGAGAGGTGGCGCAGGAGAGGGTGCGGGGGCAGGACGGCGAGGCAGGAGGGAGGTGAGCAGGCTGCAGCCCGCGGGGCAGGCAATCAGTCCGGCGTGGGATTAATTGCTTGAAGAGGGAGCCCCGCCCGCCACCCGTGCCGCGCCATTGGCCCAGGTGCAGGTGGCGGAGGAGAGGCAGATGGCTGGCGGTGAGGATTCACCTTGAATGTGGCTGCGGAGCCCCTCCCAGCCCCGCCTACAGCCCTGAGCTGGCCTCTAGGGGTCCTGCCGCCTTCCTGCAAGCCTGCTCCCCAGTCCCAAACCAAGGCACGCCCAGATGTCCCCACAACACCACCCCAACCCCCCACCTCCCCAGCCCTGAGCTAGCTGAGGTGCCTGCAGCATGGTGCCCTCTGAGAGGGGAGAAGTCAGCAGCCCAACCCAGGCTGCCCCCACACCTATCACTCTAGCTGCTGTGGGGTCACCTCCCCCCCTGCATCTGTTTAATAAAGACACAGAGAGGGCAGAGGAGATAGCATAATGGTTATGCAAAAAGACTCTCCTGCCTGAAGCTTCAAAGTCCCAGGCACAATCCCCTGCATTACCATGAACTGCAGCTAAGCAGTGCTCTGGTAAAACAAAAAAAACTCTTACTAATGCCAAGAAGATCCCACTCCACTGCCTGATCAAGCACTGGAACTCATGCCTCCCATACTGAGCAAAGACCCAGGCAGGGGAACCAAGAGGGAGCCCAGCTGAGGCCGGGCTACCTAACTGTCGGGAGACAGCCGCGGGGGGGGGGGGAGGCCTCTGCCAGGACACCTGGGGATGAGCCGCCACCACTGGGCAGGAGAGGTGGCGCAGGAGAGGGTGCGGGGGCAGGACGGCGAGGCAGGAGGGAGGTGAGCAGGCTGCAGCCCGCGGGGCAGGCAATCAGTCCGGCGTGGGATTAATTGCTTGAAGAGGGAGCCCCGCCCGCCACCCGTGCCGCGCCATTGGCCCAGGTGCAGGTGGCGGAGGAGGGGCAGATGGCTGGCGGTGAGGATTCACCTTGAATGTGGCTGCGGAGCCCCTCCCAGCCCCGCCTACAGCCCTGAGCTGGCCTCTAGGGGTCCTGCCGCCTTCCTGCAAGCCTGCTCCCCAGTCCCAAACCAAGGCACGCCCAGATGTCCCCACAACACCACCCCAACCCCCCACCTCCCCAGCCCTGAGCTAGCTGAGGTGCCTGCAGCATGGTGCCCTCTGAGAGGGGAGAAGTCAGCAGCCCAACCCAGGCTGCCCCCACACCTATCACTCTAGCTGCTGTGGGGTCACCTCCCCCCCTGCATCTGTTTAATAAAGACACAGAGAGGGCAGAGGAGATAGCATAATGGTTATGCAAAAAGACTCTCCTGCCTGAAGCTTCAAAGTCCCAGGCACAATCCCCTGCATTACCATGAACTGCAGCTAAGCAGTGCTCTGGTAAAACAAAAAAAACTCTTACTAATGCCAAGAAGATCCCACTCCACTGCCTGATCAAGCACTGGAACTCATGCCTCCCATACTGAGCAAAGACCCAGGCAGGGGAACCAAGAGGGAGCCCAGCTGAGGCCGGGCTACCTAACTGTCGGGAGACAGCCGCGGGGGGGGGGGGGGGGAGGCCTCTGCCAGGACACCTGGGGATGAGCCGCCACCACTGGGCAGGAGAGGTGGCGCAGGAGAGGGTGCGGGGGCAGGACGGCGAGGCAGGAGGGAGGTGAGCAGGCTGCAGCCCGCGGGGCAGGCAATCAGTCCGGCGTGGGATTAATTGCTTGAAGAGGGAGCCCCGCCCGCCACCCGTGCCGCGCCATTGGCCCAGGTGCAGGTGGCGGAGGAGGGGCAGATGGCTGGCGGTGAGGATTCACCTTGAATGTGGCTGCGGAGCCCCTCCCAGCCCCGCCTACAGCCCTGAGCTGGCCCCTAGGGGTCCTGCCGCCTTCCTGCAAGCCTGCTCCCCAGTCCCAAACCAAGGCACGCCCAGATGTCCCCACAACACCACCCCAACCCCCCACCTCCCCAGCCCTGAGCTAGCTGAGGTGCCTGCAGCATGGTGCCCTCTGAGAGGGGAGAAGTCAGCAGCCCAACCCAGGCTGCCCCCACACCTATCACTCTAGCTGCTGTGGGGTCACCTCCCCCCCTGCATCTGTTTAATAAAGACACAGAGAGGGCAGAGGAGATAGCATAATGGTTATGCAAAAAGACTCTCCTGCCTGAAGCTTCAAAGTCCCAGGCACAATCCCCTGCATTACCATGAACTGCAGCTAAGCAGTGCTCTGGTAAAACAAAAAACTCTTACTAATGCCAAGAAGATCCCACTCCACTGCCTGATCAAGCACTGGAACTCATGCCTCCCATACTGAGCAAAGACCCAGGCAGGGGAACCAAGAGGGAGCCCAGCTGAGGCCGGGCTACCTAACTGTCGGGAGACAGCCGCGGGGGGGGGGGGGGAGGCCTCTGCCAGGACACCTGGGGAGGAGCCGCCACCACTGGGCAGGAGAGGTGGCGCAGGAGAGGGTGCGGGGGCAGGAAGGCGAGGCAGGAGGGAGGTGAGCAGGCTGCAGCCCGCGGGGCAGGCAATCAGTCCGGCGTGGGATTAATTGCTTGAAGAGGGAGCCCCGCCCGCCACCCGTGCCGTGCCATTGGCCCAGGTGCAGGTGGCGGAGGAGGGGCAGATGGCTGGCGGTGAGGATTCACCTTGAATGTGGCTGCGGAGCCCCTCCCAGCCCCGCCTACAGCCCTGAGCTGGCCTCTAGGGGTCCTGCCGCCTTCCTGCAAGCCTGCTCCCCAGTCCCAAACCAAGGCACGCCCAGATGTCCCCACAACACCACCCCAACCCCCCACCTCCCCAGCCCTGAGCTAGCTGAGGTGCCTGCAGCATGGTGCCCTCTGAGAGGGGAGAAGTCAGCAGCCCAACCCAGGCTGCCCCCACACCTATCACTCTAGCTGCTGTGGGGTCACTTCCCCCCTGCATCTGTTTAATAAAGACACAGAGAGGGCAGAGGAGATAGCATAATGGTTATGCAAAAAGACTCTCCTGCCTGAAGCTTCAAAGTCCCAGGCACAATCCCCTGCATTACCATGAACTGCAGCTAAGCAGTGCTCTGGTAAAACAAAAAAAAAATCTTACTAATGCCAAGAAGATCCCACTCCACTGCCTGATCAAGCACTGGAACTCATGCCTCCCATACTGAGCAAAGACTCAGGCGGGGAAACAAAGAGGGAGCCGAGCTGATTGATTTTCCTCTGTCCTGTCCAACAATGACAACAATAACTACAATGATAAACAACTAGGGCAATAAAAGGAAAAAAATAGCCTCCAGGAGCAGTGCATGTACTAAGCCCCAGCAATAACCCTGGAGCCAAAAATATATATAAATAATACAAATTTATGCTAGGCTTTAATGCACAATGCTTAGCCTGAGAAACTAACATCTATCAATCCCTAATTGATAACCTAACACTTAGCCGGTACCATCAAAGCCAAATACAATTCATTAATACCACAAAGAATATTATAGTACGGAAAACATAAAATGAAATACTCTTTTTAAAATGTTTTACTAGTTTTAATGAGAGAGATACAGAGAGAAATAAACAGAAACACCAGAGCAAGGTTTATCTCAGGTTTACGGTGGTGCTGGAGATTAAACTTCAGAGAATGAAATTCATCACTTTTTATAGCCATTATTGCTTCAGAATAGAGTGGTTGGGTTGATTAAACAGGGTATAATGCTTTGAACTCTAATACACAAGGTCCACTATCATAAGATTCAGGGTCTCAGTCTTGGCCTCTGCTCATCTCTCTCGATGAATAATTTTAGGGCTTGTGTTATAGCAAGATAGCTATGTAAAAAGAGGTTTAGAATTCCCAGGTTCAATTCACAGCACCACCAACTAGAAATGATCACTGCTGGCCCCACCTGTTTCTTCTTCTGTACTTGTTGCTAGCTCCTCCAGTAAAATAAATAAAATATTTTCAAAATATCAAATATTTGAAACTATGTCAAATATCGCCATAGTGATCTGGTAGGTGGCACAGTGGATAAGGCACTGGACTCTCAAACATGAGGTCCTGAGTTCAGTCCTCCTCGGAAGCACATGTACCAGAGTGATGTCTGATTCTTTCTTTCTCTCTCTTCCTATCTTCTTCATGAATAAATCAAACCTCAAAAAAAGAAAATTATCATTTCTTCTTCTAGAGACACAGATATACAGATACAGGGATGCTCACAGGGAGAGATAGCACAGCACTGAGGCCTCTCTTGTTCCTCTCTTGGAAGGTGTACATGGATGGGCATACACTCTCCCCAGGAGCTATCTCCTGACCCACTAAGCATGGAATTTTGACTATTTAACATATTAAACAAATGTTTTTAGTTTTTATTATTGGATAGAGATAGTAATTGAGAAGGGAGGTGAACACAGAGGAGAGAGAGAAATATCTGCAGCACTGATTTTCCACTTCTATAAAGCTGTCCCCCATCAGGTGTGTATCACACGCTTGAACCTGGGTCCTTGTGCACTGTAATAGGTTCACTTAACTGTTGTTAAAATTCAGCGGCTCCAGCTGGCCGGGCTAGCTTCACGGGCAGGTAACAGAGACGACCAGGGACAAAGGCTGGGCAGGGAAGCTGTGTTTCTTTATTCAGGAACAACGATTCATAAACTAAACCAAACTAATCACCAAACAGAACTCTGCTGTCTCTTTGCAGTGGTGCAAGCACTCTAACTCTGTCCCTCTGGAACTCTGTCCAGGTTCCTAGGGGCGGGGCCAAGTGGGCCCGCAAAACTAACTGGACTGATCCAATTCTCTTGGAGGGGGAGAACTAGAACAACCCAATGTAAAGCATACAACACTTAACCATGTGCCATTACCTGGCCTTATTATGTATATATGTATGTATTTGTTTGTTTACTTATTTGTTTCTATTTCCACCAGGGTTATCTCTGAGGCTTGGTGACAACCAATCCCACTGCCAGGAGCTATTTTTTCTTTTCTTTCTAGTTTTATTTGATAGAGAGATAACTAGTTTTATTTGATAGAGGATAGAGAGACATTGAAAGGCAAGAAGGAAATGGAGAGTGCTGGGTAGACAACATAATGGTTATGCAAAATACTTTCTAATGTCACAAGTTCAATTCCCAGCACCATCATAAGCCAGAGGTGAGTAGTGCCCTGGTATTTCTCTCTCTCTCTCTCTGTCTCTCTCTCTGTGTGTGTTATTAAATATAAAATAATAAAGAGAGAGAGACCTTTAGACCTGCTGTATAACTTGTGAAGCTCAACCTGATGCTGTTGACTGGCTACGGAAGAAGGGCAAATGCTAGAAGAAGACTTGTGAAGCAAGAAGTTGTGGCCAAATCACAAGACTTGCATGTGTGAGGTCTAAGTGAATGCTCTTTGCAAATTATATATATCTTTACAGTTCAGAACCCTACCTCACTCTGTTATGGACTGGCCTTGATCCTGGGTTGTGCCCATGACAAGGCAAGTTCACTCTGTCATGTGTGCATTTCACCATGTGTGCCACTTCCTGGCCTATGTAGTTCCCTATGAACAAGAGGTTTTGAATGAACGAATGGCACATTGGATTCACAAAACTGTCTTTCTTTCCCTAAGTCATTCCTCAACTTGACTTTCCCATGCCTATGCTTTCTGTCATTTTCTGAGAAGATTCCATAGGGAGTTGCCAAATGGGAGTACAGCTGCATTCTGCTGTGTAGCCAAAGGTGGCAGCAAACCCTGTAGTTCTGTGTAAGCATTTTGTGAAATAAGGGGATCTCAGGCATTGGCACTATGGATGTCAAAGATGGCAAGGTTTGAATTGCACATAAGATTGCTAAAACATTTTTTTCTTCCCTCTCGGGTGTGGTGATCTCCCATTTTGCTTTACAAGTGGATGAGGTTTCTCTATTGTTCTAGGAAGACTCCACTGGGAACATCTGAATTCCTGTGCTCAGCTGCATTTTGTTGCAGCCCTTAGTAATGGATAAAGTAATACTAAGCAGGAAAATTCTTTTTGTTATTAGTGATGTAATATTGATCTACAAAACTATTTCAGGAGTATAATGAAATACCTTTTCCACCTACAGAGTTCTGGTTCCATTTCCATTTATTGGAAAATGCAGTAGTTCTCTATGTCTATATATATATATATATATATATATATATATATATATATATATTATATACATATATTTATTTGCCCATTTATTCCTATTTCTCTAACTTCTCTTCCTTTCTAAGTCACACCAACTACTTCTGAGACTCCCTCTTTTTTTACTTTTTAAAAATATTTATTTATATATTTCCTTTTGTTGCCCTTGTTTTATTGTAGTTATTATTGCCATTGGTGTCATTTTTGTTAGATAGGACAGAGAGAAATGGAGAGAAGAGGGGAAGACAGAGAGGGGGAGAGGAAGATAGACACCTGCGGACATGCTTCACCTGTGAAGCGACTCCCCTGCAGATGGGGAGCCGGGGGCTTGAAATGGGATCATTGAGCCCATCACTGTGCTTTGCACCATCTGCACTTAACCCGCTGCACTACTGATTGATTCCCCACCTCCCCCTTTTTTTTTTTCCGGATGTAGTTAAATCTTGGTCCAGGCATGTGGCCAAGAGCTTATGAAATTGGAATCAGGTAAATATGTGATGATTGTGACTTAAGATCAAATACACTGGTCAACATTTATTAAATTGCAGTCTAATTTTATAAAAACTCAGTGATGGTCAACTTGACTCTTCTCTGTGAACTTTCAGGTTTTATTCCCAGCACTTCTGGACCTGACTGCTACTCTGAGTGTTCTTTATCTCCTTTGATAAATAGATGTATATATACACCTTAATTATAATTTCTACTTTTAAGAATTAATTTATTTATTCATAATAAAATAGGAAGAGAGAACGAACCAGACATCACTCTGGGACATGTCCTGCTGGGGATTTAACTGGGACCTCATGGTTGAGCCGGTCAGAGTGGACAGAGCAGACAAAAAGAAGGTCGGGGGGGACAGAGAAGGTACAAAAATGTCAAAGCAGACTCAGGGAAGATCAGAGGGTGCAACAGAGCAGGTGCGAGAAAGTTCAGAGAGATAAGAGAGCAGAAGCATAGAAGGTCACAATTACAAAAAACAGAGCATAGAGAACCCCAAAGAGCAGCCCTCCTTGTTTTCCACAAAGCAAGTTTCTTGAAGCATTTGCAGAATTGAGACATCAGCAACTTCTGAGAGGACTGAGGCCTCAGCTAGGAGGCAGGAAATTGCATTTTTGGGACTTGCACAGAGAGAATCAGAGGAGTGAGCAGGCAGAAATCAAAGAGGTCAGAGAGAGTCAGAGCAGGCACACAGGATAGTTTTTCAGAGCAGGTTCATGGGAGGTCAGAACCTGTCAGATCTGGTGAAAAGAATGTCAGAATGAGTGAGACCAGGGAAAAAGTTTGTCAGAGGTGACAGACTAAGAACAAAGAGGTCAGAGGGGGACAGGGCAAGCATGCAGAATATCGTAGCAGGTGCACAGAAGGTCAAAGCATGTCAGAGCAGGAGCATAGATGGTCAGACGATGTCAGAGCAGGTGCACACCTAAGAGGGGAACAAATCATGCTCAAGGAAGGCTAGAGGAACAGAGAGCGGGAGCATCAAAGTTCATTTTTACAGAAATCAAGAACAGAGTGACAACTATATCAGTCCTGTTTCCTCAGAGGCTGTCTCCATCCCACTTCACAAGATGGCAGAAATTCCACATTCTGCTCACCTTCCACAAAGCAAGTTTCCTCAAGACACAGCAGAAATAAGAGAGACAGGGGTAGAGAAAGACACCTGCAGAACTGCTTCACTACCTGTGAAGGGATGCACCTGCAGGTGGGGAGCTGGGGACTCAAACTGGGATCCTTATGCTGGTCCTAGCTTCGCACCATGTGCATGTAACCCACTGCACTACCGCCGACTCCACATAGACTATACTTTCAGAGAACATTTATACTGCTCAACTAAATATCTCTGTAATCAAAGACATATGTACCATATATACTTTGCAACCCACTGTTTTTATGCAAGAATGTAGGTCTTATGAATATCCTAACTTAGTGTTTTAGTTTTTAGCAGAATATATACAATTTGGTCTCCTTCCAGTTAGCAAACAGATTCAGAGCAGAGCACAGGGACAACTCCCAGATGTCAGAGCTCAGCCCAGGTGCATGGTACACAAAAGGTCAGAGTGCATTAGAGAAGGCATACAGAAGGTTACAGAAGGCCAGAGATGTTCAGAGCAGGTGCACAGAAGGTTAACAGGTGCACATGAGGTCAGAGCAGGAGTAAAGAAAATCAGAAGATGCACATAAGGTTAGAGAGGGTCAGAGCAGGCTCAGAGAAAGTAGGATGGAGCACAGAATGTAAGAGAGGGTCAGAGAAGGCACACAGAAGGTCAGAGAGAGTCAGAGTAGGTGCATAGAAACTCAGAGAAGGTCGCAAAAGATGCTCAACACAGAGGGTGACAGCAGGTACACAGAGGTCAGAGATGTCAGAGAGGGTCAGAGCAGGCTTTCAGAAGGTCAGAGTGAGTAAAAATAGGCAAAAAGATCTTTGGGGGGGAGGATCAGGCAAAAAGAAAGTCTGAGAGCAACAAAGCAGGCACACAGAAGGTCAGAGAGAGTCAGGAGGTGTACATAAAGACAGAGAGGATCAGAGCATGCACATAGAAGTTCAGAGTGTGTCACAGCAGGCAAACATAGGTCAGAGGAGGAAAGAGCTGGCAGCCAGAAGGTGAGATGGGGACAGAGCAGGCACACATAAGGAGCTGGTCAGAGCAGGTGGAAAGAAGGTGAGAGGGCAACAGAAGAGGCACAATAAGTCAGAGGGGGAAAGAGCAGACACAGAGACGATCAGAGCAGGCACACAGGTCAGAGAAGATGCATAGAAAATCAGAGAGGTTCAGATCAGGAGGGACAGAGCAGAAAAAAAGAAGATAGGAGTGGGACAGAGAAGGAGCATATATGTTCAGAGGGCAATAGATGAGACACAGATCAGTGTAGGACACAGAAAGGACACACAAGGTCAGGAGTACAGAACAAGTGCACGGAGGTTTAGATGAAAAGAAAGCAGGGCCACAGGAGATAAAAGTGGGTCAGAGCAGGTGTGGAGAATGTCAGAGTGACTCCTAACAGGCCAACAGTAGGTCACAGAGGGTGAAAGCAGGCACACAGTAGGTCAGAGCAGGCACAGGAAAGGTCAAAGGGAGACATGACAGGTGCACATAATGTCAGACGGAGGGAGTCAAAGTAGGTGCCAAAATGTATTAGGGGCACATAGCAGTCCCAGGAAATGTTAGAGGAAATCTGAGAATGCCCTGGAAAGGTCAGCAGGTATCAGAATAGGCACTATGTAGGAGAGGGTTTAGAGGCAGTCAGTGCATGGAAGGTGAATGGAGATCAGTGAAGGTGCACAGTTCAGAGTGGACAGAGCAGACAAAAATGTCAGAGGGGGAAGCAAGTGCAAAATGGTCAAGTCAAACTGAGGAAAGATCAGAGGGGACTGAACAGGTGCAAGGAAGTTCAGAGGGATAGAGAGCAGAAGCACAAAAGGAAGAAAGTTACAGAAAGAAGAGCAGAGAGACCACCAGAGCAGCCCTACTGACTATGCACAGTGCTAGTTTCCTGAAGTCATAGCAGAACTATCACAATAGCCACTTCTGAGAGAACTGAAACCCCATGTTTGGGACTTGCACAGGGATAATCTGAGGAGTGAGAAGGCAGAAATCAAAGAGGTCAGAGAGGGTCAGAACACGTACACAGATCAAGTGCATCAGAACAAGCACAGAGAAGGACAGAGTGAGTCAGAACAGGTGAAAAGTTTGTCAGAGAGGATAGAGCAGGTGTACAGAAGGTTGTAGCAGGTGCACAAAAGGTCAGAACATGTGCACAGGTCAAAGATGATCAGAGCTGGTACACAGAATGTCAGAGACAGAGCAGGTCCACAGAATGTCAAAGATGCTTAGAGCATGCACATAGATGGTCAGAGGATATCACAGCAGGTGCATACGTCAGAGGGGAACAGATCAGGCTCAAGGAAGGTTAGAGGTGGAGAGAGCAGGAGCACTGAAGATCACTGTAACAGAAACAAGAGTAGACAGGCCACTAGATAAGCCCTGTTTCCTCAGAGGACGCCGCCATCTCACTTGACAAGATGGCAGGACTTCCATTCTGCTCACCACCCACAGAGCAAGTTTCTTCAAGCCACAGCAGAAAGGAGACACCAGCCAATTCTGAACAGATTGAAGTCTCAACTCATAGGCAGGGAAGCACATAGGTGGGACTTAAGCAGAGAGAATTAGAGTAGTGTACAGACAGAAATCACAGAAGGTCAGAGAGTGTCACAGCAGGAGTACAAAAGGTCAGAGGGTGTCAGACCTGGCACACAGAAGGTCAGAGAGGGACAAAGCAGGAAGGTGGAAGGTCAAAGTGAGACACTGCCATCATTCAGTATGTCAGATGAAACAAAGCAGGCACAGCAAAGGTCAGACAGTGATATAACAGGCATGCAGAATGCCAGAAGGAGTCAAAGTAGATGCACAAATGTCTTAGGGTTACAAAGCAGGCCCTGGAAAAGTATTAGATGGAATCAGAGCAAGCCCAAGAAATGTCAGAGGGTGCCAGAGCAGGTACAGTGTTGGTCAGAGAAGTAGAGCCAGCCTGTGCACAGAGGTGAATTGGGATCAGTGCAGATGCTCAGGTAACAGTGGGACATTGCATGCACAAAGAAGGTCAGACTGCTACAGAACATGTTAAAGAAAGGTCAAAAGGAGTAAGAGCAGACTTTGGGAAGGTCAGAGGGGCACAGAGAAGGCAAAGGAAGATTACAGGGAGACAGTGCAGGAGCATAGAAGGTCATTGTGATAGAAACCAGAGCAGAGAGTCCCCCAAAGCAGACCTGTTTCCTCAGAAGCTGCCTCCATCCTACTTGACAAGATGGCAGAAATTCCACATTCTGCCCAACTTCCACAGAGCAAGTTTCCTCTGCTGAAGCAGAACTGAAACACCAACCACTCATGAGAGAACTAAAGCCTTAACTAGGACCCAGGAAATCACATGGGTGGTACTTGCACAGAAAGAATCAGAAGAGTATGCAGGCAGAAATCACACAGGTCAGAGCACATAGCACAGGTGCACAGAGAGTCTGAGAAGGTGCACAGGTCAGAAACCACCAAATCAGGTCAGAGCCCAGCAGATCACGCACAAAGAAAGTCAGAACAGGTGCACAGAATCTCAGAGTGGGTCAAAGCAGGCAGGTCAGACAGGGTGTTAAAAAATAAACAAGAGGCCAGGTTTGGCATCTAGCTGAAGACTGATCTTACTATGTGCAAGTACCTGTGTTCAACTCCCTGGTGCCCACCTGTGGTGCTGAGTGAGGGGTGAGTTTCAGAACCATAAATCAATGATGCAAGTGAAACAGCTTTTATGGACCCTTTCCAATCAGCTTCTCTCGGTTTCTATCCAACAAATAAAATATATAACACATAAATAAGTAAATATTTATTTTAAAGTAGTGCAAATAGATATATTCATAACATCCTGTGATTCAGACAGACAACCATCATTGAGCAGAGCTTGTCTGCTAACACTGATTTAAACCATCACTCATTTTATCATTGGGCACATACACAAAGGGGTTAAAAAATATACATATAGTCAACAAATGCTAAAAAAGATGTGTTGTCCTATATACTTTCCAAAGACTTCCCACACGCACTGAAGAATAGACCTCACCCAAGGAGAAAAAAAATTCTCAACCTGGAGAAAAGATCCTGTCCCTGGAAAAGATGGCTGAGTTAAAGTTAATTGTGTATAAAAGGACATTCCAGAGTACCATGACAACATCCCTAGAATCTACCTGGATTGTGTGTTCACCAGTACTTGATTACATTGTTAACAAGAACATGATGGCAGAGGAGAACCTAGTAGGGGTTGAACTGTTATGTGGAAAAGTGGGGAATGTTATGCATGTACACACTAGTGTGTTTTGCTATCAAATGTAAACTATTAATCCCCCAATAAAAAATTAAAAAGAAATTTAACTGGGGCTATGTGTAACCCAGACTGCAAAGTCTGTGGTCACAAATGCATCTTGTAGGATTATTAATGTGGCCACCTGCAATCACACATGAGCCATATTAGAACAGATTAACACCTGGGCTGGCCTGTGACATGATTTACAGACACGTATCATGGAAAGCTGAATAATTTGGCCCATGTGCTAACAACTGAATCATAAGCCACTAGCCTCCTAATAGAAAATATATATAAAGTTAAAGAAAGACTCAGAAAAATATTCTTAGAAGCACAAAATTTAAAGCTCTGTATTTTACATTGGTTTTGAAAGTTATCAAACAAACTTGCATGTGGTTGTATATGGAACATCAAAAAAAATAAAAGATTTAAAGAACAAAAAAATACCTCAGTAAATTAATTTTTAAATCACTTTAGATCCATTCCTGTGACAGAACAATGCCCTGTTAACTGCGAAATGTATCTCTTTGACTTATGACCTTTACATATTAGGAATAACATTCTGCTAATAATCCTAGTACAGGATATTCACTACAATTATAACAGATAAATGACTCACATTTGGGGGCTAGGCAGTAGCACAGTGAGTTAAGTGCACATGGTGCAAAGCATAAGGACTAATGTAAGGATTCTAGTTTGAGGCCCCTTCTCCCCACCTGCAGAAGGGTCGTTTCACAAGCCAGGAAGCAGGTTTGCAGGTGTCTTCTCTTTTTCTCCCAGTCTTCCCTTCCTCTCTCTCTCAATTTCTCTCTATCCTATCTACCAATGATAGCAAATGACAACAACAATGATAAACAACTAGGGCAATAAAAGGAGAAAAATAGCCTCCAGGAGCAGTGCAGGTACCAAGCCCCAGCAATAACCCTGGAGCCAAAAAGAAAGGATAAATAATACAAATTTATGCTAGGCTTTAATGCACAATCCTTAGCCTGAGAAACTGTAACATCTCTTAATCCCTAATTAATAATTTAACACTTAGCCAGTAACATGAAAGCCAAGTAGAATTCATTAATACCACAAAGAATATTAGAGTACAGAAAACATAAGATGAAATACTCTTTTTTAAATGTTTTATTACTTTTAATGAGAGAGATACAGAAATAAATAAACAGAAACACCAGAGCATGGTTTAGCTCTGGTTTAAGACATTCAATGCTCTTTATAGTCATTATTGTTTCAGAATGAAGTGGTTGGGTTGATTAAACAGTGTATAACACTTTGAAATCTAAAACACAAGGTCCAGCATCATAAGATTCAGGGTGTCAGTCTGGGCCTCTGCTCATCTCTATCTTAATGAATAATTTTAGAGCTCTGTTATAGCAAAATAGCTATGCAAAAAGACTTCTATGTCTGAAGGTTCAATTCACAGCACCAACAACAACTAGAAATGAGCACTGCTGGCCTAATCTGTTGCTTCTTCTGTATTTATTGCTAAATAAAATAAATTAATTAAATATTTAAAATTTTACAAATAAAATTTGTAAAATAATAAAATTTAAAATAAATAAAATATTGAAATGCATGAATAAATAAAATATTTAATAGTAAAATAAATAAATATTTGAAAATTAAAATAAATAAATAAAATATTTAAAAAGTAACAAATATTTTAAACTTTATAAAATATCAACATAGTGGTCTGGGAGTAGGCACAGTGGATATTTATTGCAAATACCACAAACACATATTTATCACTGATATTATAAGTTAAACTCAAATAGCATATTATCTTCATTAATATTTACTTCACATATTGAGAAAGTTTTATTAGCATATATACTATGAGATCTAAACAGAACTCTCTTCATAGAGCATGACACCTGCTATCACTTCATACTTTCCTAAAACCTGATCCAGAGAAGTGAGGAAATATAACACGCACACTGAGAGATAGAGAGAGAAAATATAGCAGTACCTATTCACAGACCATGTCACGCCATTTACATATCCTGCTAAAAATTCAAAGTGATCTGGAGTAGACTAGAGAATTTGTGTAAACATTTAAAATAAAGACAACATTGATTTTAAAACATGTATGTACTATCAAGAATCAAAATTTGTATTTCAGAAGTGCAAAATAAGGCTGCACAACTAAAGCACTTTCCTGGAATATACATACGACTCACATCCTAACAATTATGAAATAATACCCAAAGGAACCACGTGATCCCTAAATAAATGTGAAGGCAATCATGCTCATACAATGGAAAAAAAATGGCCACAGTACATTATTACCATCTGCTGATTTAAGATAATCCCGATTAAAATTTCCAGTTCCCTGGTTAAAAAAGTTAAAGGAGATGTAAACATTCAGACCGAATATTAAGAGTCTAATTAAGAATAAGTCTATCTTGAAAAGCAAAATCAAACCAAGAGATTCCTACTGACAAAAATACAATATTAGCTAGTGAGATGGTGTAATCCCAGGAGATATAGATATCAACAGAAATTAATTATAAAAATAGGCAGGATTCACCCATAGTCAATGGTTTGGATAAGGAAAACAACACCCCGACAGTGTTTTCATGAAATTGCAACAACAGACAACTGAGAAAGTGCAGAGAAGTAAAATCTGAGACAAAAAATGACAGATGATTGACTCAAAATGGGTTAAATGTGGGCTGACTGGAGAGTTTCTTGGGACAGTGAACTTCCTTTATCATGGGCACAACCCAAATTCAGTCCCAGTCCCCATCATCCCGAGGGAAGATACAGTGTTGTACTGTGTCTCTCTCTGAAAAAAAAAGTCAGCATTATAACCATTTAAGACTTTGAGCTTTAAAACAGGTTTACATTGGATGTGGAAATTATGAACAAAGAGAAATTTCTCTTTTTTATGGCCAACAAAGTTATTACTGGGGCACAGCAAGTACGGATGAACTAGTCCTGGTGGCCATATTTACATTTTATTTCTTAATATTTCTTTTTTTAAATTCCCCCCCTTGTTTTATCGTCATTGTGTCTTATTGATGTTGTTGTTGGATAGGACAGAGAGATATGGAGAGAGGAGGAGAAGACAGCAGGGGAGAGAAAGATATTCAACCCCTGCAGACTTGCTTTACCGCCTGTGAAGGGCCTCCCCTGCAGGTGGGAAGCCAGGGGCTCGAACCCGGATCCTTACCCCAGTCCTTGTGCTTTGCGCCACATGGCTTTACCTGCTGCGCTACCACCGACTCCCATTATTTCTCATTTTAATTAGATAGACTATAAAAAATAGAAGGGTTAGGGAGAGAGGACAAAAAGATATACACCTGTGAACAAGCTTCACTCTTGAATTTGACTCACTGCAGGTGGGGCACGAGGTTACTTGTGGGAAATTTAGCCGTAAGCACAGCCAGCTGAGACTCATCAGGATGGGGGAGGCTGCACAGTGCTGATGCAATAAGAATCTCATGTCTGAGGTTTCAAAGTCACAGGCTCTATTCCCTTTGCCACAATGAGCTGGAGTGTACCAGTGTTCTAGTAGAAAAATAAATACAGTAGGGGAAGGAGAGTGCTGCACACATGTTATAATGCACTGGGTTAAAGCCTCAGTACTACCAAGCAGGGGGGAAACTTCACAAAAAGTGAAACAGTGCTACAGGTCTCTATCACCACAACTGATCTGTGTCTTCCAAATAAATAACATAGTTTTAAAAGAATAATGCAAAATGTAGACTAAACAATAAACAGAATTTAATGAGCAGAGAAGGTGGTAAAGCCAGTGAAACCTGCAACTTAAAACTCAAACGAAGCAGTGCTGTGGTGTCCCTCCCTCTCTCCCCCTTTCTTATCCCTTGTACTATACTAACACTCTTAGGAACATTGAATGTGGGGTGGGAGACAGCATGAAGGCTGGGCTGAGATGACCAGGCCTGATTCCCTGTAGTGTTGCAGGCAGAGTGCAGACCTTGCATGTGGGAGGCTCTAGATTACATACTGAAATCTCACAAAACTGAGAACACAGCTCTATGGCCTGCCCCTCCCCTGCTCTCTCACAACCACATGACAGGAGACTGGAAGGGGGCCTAATGGTAAAAGCAAGCCAGAGGTTCCTGCTTGAGGCTTCTAGTCCACAGTCAGCAGTGCCGCCTGGACTGAGAAACCATACACTGTCCTGATCACAGGGCGCACCAGTTGGAGGCTGTGACCCCGCCGAGGGGTGGGGCGGGGGGAGCACAATACACAGCCACCACCCAGCACCGGGATGAATTGCAGCATTTAATCGCCAGCTTCAAGCAGCCAGGCGGCTGGGGCTTCACCTAGCCAACGGGGTGGCTAGGGGGAGGAGGTGAGGTCACATAAATCTCCCTAATCCCCCCTCGCCTTCCGGAGGCACCTCACAGCCCTCAGCAGAAGCATGGTGGGGCTGTGGGCGGGGCATTGGAGATGGGGGACCTGAGCGCCCATGCCCTGGGGAAAGCCTCCCAAACCAGCCTCGGGCAGGGCGGCGTGTGCCCGCGGGGTGCGCCCCTTCCAGTCGCCCCCCATGAAGAGCTGAGCTCAGGGCCCCCCAAGCTCCTGGGGTGATGTGCGGGATCCCAGCCACCTGCTCCTCCAATAGGGGTGGTGCGCTGGAGGCCCCTCTCTCCTCCTGGGACCGGGCTTGGCATGGCCGGAGAGCAACTCCCGGGAGCAGTAGACCTGGTTCTGACCCGCCAGGCCCTTGAGGTGCCGGGACCGGGCTCCATACCTCCTGGAGGTGTTGGAAGCCCCCGACCTCTCTGTCTCCACAAAGCACAGCCCCCGGCTCACCTCGCGGGCGACCAGGGCCTGGCGCAGGCTTCATGGGGCCCCAAGTTCGGGCCACCACGCCGCCTAGTCACCCTGAAGCCTGGCTGCTCAGAGGACTGACCGCCTGTCTGGCGCCACCTTCCCTCCCACCCCAGCTCTGCCCCGCCATGGACACTCACCTCCAACTCCAGTCTGGGCTCTGCGCTGCCTTCCAGCTCGGGGCGGCGCAGGAGAGGGTGTGGGAACCCAGGGAGAGGCTGTGCTGAGGCCTGGATGGAGCGACCAAGGAAGGTGGTCTAGCAGCAGCACCCGGTGCAAGCAATGGACCAGGCGCGTGAATAATTGCCCAGGGCATGGAGAAAGTGGGCCCCCGCTGAGCCCCACCCGCCCCCATGCAGCGCCATTGGCCCAGGTGCAGGCTGCATGGGAGGGGCCAGGGCCTGGCCTTGATGATTCACCTTGAATAAGGCCGCTGAGCTGCTCCCAGCCCCGCCTACAGCCCGCAGCTGGCCCATAGGGGTCCAGCCACCTGTCTGCAAGCCTTGTCTCTAGTCCCAGGCTGAGACAGGCCCAGATGCCCCCCATCCACCAGCTAGCTGAGGTGCGTGCAGCATGGCGCCCTCCGAAACTGGGGCTAGAGAAAGGAGATGCGTGGGGTGGGAAGGTGATCAGACCCCAGTCCTATTCCAACACTCATTCCTTCCCTCCATTGCAGTGGAGACTGCCAGGGGAGGAGCAGGAAAAGCAAATTCTGCTTTGTGTTTTCCTTTCTGGAGTGTGTGTGTGTGTGTGTGTGTGTGTGTATTCATCATCACTTGGGTTTCATTATTTTAGGCTGAATTTTTCCAGTATATTATACCAATGAGAGACCAGGTGGTGGCACATCTGCTTAAGTATACACACTGAAGTGCACAAGGTGTCAGGCTCAACATCTACAGGGGAAAAGCTTCACGTGTTGGAGTAGGGCTGTAGGTGTCTCTGTCTTCCCATCTTCTCCCATTCTGCTCTGTTTCTTTTAAATTATATATAAATAAAGACATTATATTACACCCGTAGACACACATATGCCACGGAAGAAAAGTGAGTGAGTGAGTGAGAGAGAGAAAGCTAAGTGGACAGAGAACTGAACTCTCAATTATGAGGTTGAGTTTGAATACCAGCATGACATGAACCAGCCTCAGATTGAGGTTCTATACTCAGGACCTCTCCCTGCCTCTTCCCCCATCATCTTTCCCTCTCTACCTCAGAATTTGTCTCTGAAGAACAAATGAAAGAAAAAGATCATCTCCACTATATTTGAGTACTAAACAGGAAAAAAAGAAAAATACATATGAAACTGATAAGATTGACCTTTGTTCACCAACTGATGTTTAGTTTTGCACCTAGAGGTCCTCAGAAAATTTGGGGGAGGCTGACAATCTATTGCTATAGCTGTCCAAAAGGGATCACTGTATTGGAAATTTGAGCATGAGATCCAAAGCCTGATTCCTGGCATGGCATATGTCAGGTGATGGTGATGCAGGTGAGGCTGATGATCCAGGCTCAAGGACAGGCCATGCCAGCTCTCCTAGCTGCCCACAAACTGGGCCTCACTCATGTGGGGGCCTAGCAGGAGGGGTTGCACAACATAACCCACTGGCTTGTGCCACGTGGCCCAGGGAGATTAGCCAGGTAAGGGCCCTGCCTGCACCAGGAAGTTTGTCACTGCCCCAAGCCACTCATGGCTGATGCTGGCCTCTGAGGCTGGAATCTAGTTCATGGCAGCCAGCCACAGCTCCCACCCCTTCAGACAACAGCCATGCTGGTCCCCCATAGGCAGGACCAAGGTAGAACCCACCAGGCCAGGCTGTGGGTAGGGGACTTGGGCTCCAGCCATGAATGATGATCCAGGTGTGTCCTATCTCTGGGTCAGTCCCTCTGCTGCCATACCCACTGGGAAGAGGCTACTGGGAACCCATTCAGGACCAGGAGCAGATAGAGGATTCCTGTCTATCACTGAGTCCCCCTAGCAGCAAATCCAGTGGATGCTGGAGCAGCTAGGGGGAGAGGGCAAGGGCACAGGAAATCTCCCTAATCCCTGAGCAGGTATAAACTCACCCTCCAGCCCTCAGGAGGCACCTCACAGCTCTCAGAAGAAGCATGGCATGAGTTTCTGTTTCTATAAATCTTTCCCCTATCAGGTTTAGAACAAAGCTTGAACCTGGGTCCTTGTGCACTGTGACATGTGAACTTATCCATGTACCATTTCCTGGCATTATTATATATTTGTTTATTGTTTGTTTACTTATTTATATTTCTTTTTTTAAAGAATTTATTTATTTATTAATGAGAAAGATAGGAAGAGAGAGAGAGAGAAAGAACCAGATATCACTCTGGTACATGTGCTGCCAGGGATTGAACTCGGGACCTCATGCTCGAGAATCCAATGCTTTATCCACTGCGCCACCTCCTGGACCACTACTTATTTATATTTCAAACAGGATTAAGTTAACTCTGAGGCTTGCTGCCAAAGACTCCCTGAGTTTGAGCCCCAGTATCACACAGTCCAGAAAGAAGCTCTGTTATGCTCCTCCTCTCACTTATAATGCTCTTGCAAATATATATATATATATATAGCTCAGAAGTATACCTCAGTGTGTTAGGGACTAGGCTTCATCCTTGGTTGTGCCCATGACAATACAAGTTCACTCTGTGATGTGTGTATTTCAATATGTGTGCCACTGCTTGGCCTAGCAAATTCCCTCAGCACAAGTGCTTTTGCATGAATGAATGGCACATTGGACTCACAAAACTGTCTCTTTCCCGAAGTCATTTCTCAACATGGCTCTTCCCATGCCTATGCTTCCTGTCATTTTATAGATGCTATTGGGGAGTCGGGCGGTTAAGCACTGCAGTTAAGCGCAAGCAGTGCAAAGCACAACGGCTGCCTCAAGGATACCCGTTCGAGCCCCCAGCTCCCCACCTGCAAGGGAGTCACTTCACAGGCGGTGAAGCAGGTCTGCAGGTGTCTATCTTTCTCTCCCCTGCTGTCGTCCCCTCCTTTATCCATTTCTCTCTGTCCTATGTAACAATGACAACATCAATAACAACAATAACTACAACAACAATAAAAATACAACAAGGACAACAAAAGGGAAAATGAAGATTAAATATAGATTCCATTGGGAGTTGCCAAATGGGAGCACAGCTACATTCTGCTGTGTGACCACAAGGTGGCAGCAACCCATGTACTTCTGTGTATATGTTTTGTAAAATGAGAGTAGATCAGGTATTGTCGACTACATATGTCAACGTTTGAATTGCACACACGTTTCCCAAAAATCGTTCTTCTAGGGTGTATTGATTCCCCGTTTTGCTTTCTAGGTGGATGGGGTTTCTTTACTGGTCTAGGGAGACTCCATTGGGAGCTTCTGAATTCCTGTGCTCTGCTGAATTCTGTTGTATGTCCACAAGAGGGCAGCACAAAAGCAGAAGAGAGATTCCTTGAAGGTTCCCAAAGGCACTTGTCAAGGAGATTACTGACAGGGCTTCTGAGCATGGCTGAAGAGCATTGCTTATCAAAGTGCAGGCATCATCTGTAAGGCGGGTCTCAGAAAATAGCCCTCCAATGAGAACCCAGATAGGGGCTATGGGGTGCATGTTTAGAAGAACAAGCCAGTAAGAGTCCAGCAAAGGGGCCTTATAGACCTGATCAGGGAGCGTGAGGGGTGGGCTGGGTAGGCTGTCTTTCAGTCTTCTGATCTATCAAAAACCAAGAGTACTGACCTTCCTAGGGGGTCCCTAAGAACGATCTAATCAGCAAAGGTAGTGGGCCAAGGGTTGGGCTCAGAACAGCTGGCATAAGAGAGCCCAGGTTCCTACACTTGGGGGCATGTATCTGAAAACCAGCCAATCAGAGTCAAGCAGAAGTGCTTCAATGGGTCCTCACAGAGGTATTAACAAGGAACTTCTGGGGGGCACAATGTAGGTGGTTCTGGACATTAAATGCCAATCACTCAGGAAGAGTACTGACCCTTCCAGTCCCTGGGTGGAGCCAGGCATCCCTGGCTAATGAAAGTACAGTAAAGTCAAGCTGGCTTGCAGTACCTGAACATTCTGAGGGCTGCCAGGGGTTTAAGAGCTGGCCTTGGGGAATCCAGCCATCTCCTGATAAATGTCAGCAGGCACTAAGTTTCTGTTAAGAATTTCAAGGACTGACAGTGCCTGGATCCTGCTAGCAAAGGAAATTGGAAACACCTCTTACAGCTTTGGCCCTGAGGAGATACATAGGAATCCCTCCTGGAGCCTTCAGGTTATTGGCCCAGAGATGTGCTCCTAGTTTAGTGGCCTTCTAGCCATAGGTGAGAATATTGCCTAGACAGAAGAAGGAACTTCAAGTTTCAAAACAATTTGACCTCATGAGGCACTTGGAAAAGACATTTCACATCAGAAGTCAGGTCAATCAAAGCACCCTCTTTCTAAACCCTGGAAGCTTCAGATTTTGTGTGAAAATCTTGTCACTTGTGTGGTCATCAGTGCCACATATCCTTCAAATTCGACCCACATATGGGGAAAATGTAATGTGCCAGTGGCATGTAGTTTCACATCTCTTGACCTGGCCTCTCATGGGATAAGGAGAAGGACTCTGTGCAGGAGGCAGAGGAGGGCTGGATTTGCAAACAGCAAATTGTGCAGTGTAAACTACCTTTGACATAGCACAAAATGGTTAATAATACCCTAAGGCAGGAATAAAGAAACAACAGTGATAACCAACACTCTACCACACACACACACACACACACACACACTCAATTTTTCCTGAGATAACTTGGATTGGAGTTGCTGTATTGTCGCCGAGTAAAATGTCAAAGTTTCATGGGTGGACAGGGAAGTGTTAAGTTTCTGGAATATGAAGGAAGAGAAGTGCCTAGAGCCATTAGATAGTTACATGGTTAATGAAGGGAGCCTGGGTGGAGGGACACCTGGTTAAGTTCACAGAAAACAATGTGTCAGGACCCCATTTTGAGCCCCTTGTCACCACTTACCTGGCTGAGGAAAAGCTGGGCTAGTGGAAAATCAGAGCTGCAGCTGTCTCTCTGTCTCTCTTCCTCTCTTCCTGATTGGTTCCCTGCCCTATCAATTTCTGACCATCTCCTAGTAAATAAGAAAAATTAAAATAATGTACATAAATACAGGAAAAGTGAGAAATATTATCCCTGTGCCCACTGTTATATTTAACTGCTGAATGTAAACCATTCACCCCCAGTAAAGAACAGTGAATTATTGAGGTTACAAACATTTTAAGTAAAATAGTGACAATTCTTTAAGCCATGCAATTCAAATCCATTGTGCATTGGATGTCACTAACATGAACTAAGATAATGTGTAGAATTTGTGACAGGAATTGTATTGTGCATCAAAAGATCCCTAAAATTGCAAAATAAAATATACCAAGCAGAAGAAAATACTCCCCATGGGATACCTGTCTAAATAAATAAATATGCAAATAAATGGGGAGGATCTAGGAAAAAATTTGGCAAACACTTAAAAATGCAAAGCTCCAGAAGAACAGATGATGGCAGTATTGTCCAGACAGACTGCTGAGAAACTGATGACTGCTGCAGAAGTTCCCTGACACTTCAGTGTTCAGGGAATTTAAGATTTATGGAGAATGAAAACAAACACATATGTATTGAACCTTAGACTAGAAAATAAAGAGGCAATTTCTGTGCTATGATCATTACAATAAGGATACTGCTAGAAATGCTATTAGAAATGTTATTGGAAAGCTCAATTATTTATAATTGTAGTGAATCCTGCTCTTAGTATGTGGCCACTTATTTATGAAAAATGAGTCTCGTACAAACGTGGTATTTCCAAATTGAGATCAAATACATGGGTCATCAATTCTAAAAAAGATATATATATATATATATATATATATATATATATATATATATATATATGTAGACACATAGATAAATATTCACAAGCTCAGTGATAGTTAGCATATACCTGTATTGTGAATTTGCAGGTATAATTGCCACCCTCTCTAGTCCTGGCTGCTTCTCTGGGTGATATATATATATATATATATCTTTATTATAAATTCTGAAAATACAGGCATGGATATGAGGAGACAAAATATGGCTTGTGCCAGAGAGACTTCCAAAGCTGAGGCTCCAGTAGCCAAGTTGTAATCACCAACACAGCAAGCCAGAACTCAGCAGTGCTCTGGTAACACTCTTTGTATATCTGGGCCTGTCAGTAAAATAAGGATATAAGTAAAATATTAACGAGTGGAGACAGAATGAGTGAGAACATCTGAGAGGTAGAGACAGAAATGTTGGAGAAGAACTAGACCCTGAAAGAAACCATAGCACCAAAACCTCCTGCTCTGCTTTCATTCTTGACAGGTTCAAACCTGGGTTGTAGAGATGGTAAGGCAGCAACTCTCATGCCAACAGACACCCAGACCTACACTAGGCTTTCCATATAATTTTCTACCAGGCATGGACAAGTGTGAATATGTGTGTGTGCATGTGTGTATGCATGTGTGCCTGTGTGTGTGTGTGTGTGTGTGTGTGCTCAGAGCTCATCTATACTAGTCTCACTGCATGGCTGCTAGGTAGCCACCCTCACCTGCAACCTAACTACAGACACCCCACCTGGTCAGGGACAGGCCAGGTAACCCAGATTCTGCCTAAGTAGGAATGCATATGTAAAGGGACAGTCATGTCTGACTCTCCATAGTTCTCACTTTAATCACCTGCCTCACTATCATCCAGAAACTTTCACCCACAGGGAAAGCTGGGGCACCCCTCAGCATTCAAGGGCATGAGCCTGGCCAGTCCTGTTTGGCTGCCTTCTCAGCCTCCAGACTCTCAGTCCACTTCTCAGGGCATCAGACTACAAGCCAGCAAGCACCCAGGCAGAGCTGTATTTTCAACATGGATGGGAACTCTGCTTGAGCAAACAACAGTGGATGAACCCGGCCACTTACACCTACCCTTCAGGCTCTGCTAAGGAAATTGCTCCTGTAGCCTCTCACAGCCCTGACAGATGTTGTCCAGGTATCCACACATCACACTCAGAGAGATTCCCAAAAGAGGGCTTGCATGAGTCTCCCATGCAATGTCGCTCTGCGGGAAAAAACCAGAAGTTGCCCTGGCCAGTACTTTGCTACGGAAAGACAAAAGACAAAAGGAAGATGTGTGCCTCTATTGGCTGAGTCAGGAGCTTCCAGTGGAAATCACAGACGCACCCTCCTGAGTGCTTGGCTGCTTCTAACAAATGCACTTGGAAACACCTGTTAAAGCTTGGTCCCTAAGAAGATACTCAGGAATCCTTCCAGGAGCCTGTGGACTGGCTGACCTTTTGACCCCAGCTCATTGGCCCAGAGTTGTGCTCCGAGTTTGGTGGGCCTTCTGGCCATAGATGAGAATATTGCCTAGACACAAGAAGAAATTTCACAGTTCAAAATGATTGGACCTCATGAGGCACTTGGAATAGACATTTCACATCAGAAGTCAGGTCAAACAAAGCACACTCTTTCTAAACACTTGAAGTTTATTCACCTTTGGCATGGAAATCTGGACACTGGTGTGGTCTTCAGTTCCACATATCCTTCAAATTCGACCCACATATAGGGAAAGCACACTGGGACAGTGGCATATAGTTTCACTTCTCTTGACCTGTGCTATCATGGGATAAGGACAAGAATGCTGTGCAGGAAGGAGAGGAGGACAGGGTTTAGGATGAGTGTCAGTCACCGTGCCTTGAAGAAGGGGAGTCAAGCACAGAGGGTCTGGGCAACTGCAGCTGGGGAAGGAAAAAGGCCTAGAAACTGCAGCAGGAAAGCTGCCTCCTCAGTTAACCTCAGAACACCCCGATAAAGCATGAGACTGAATAATCATTCATGACAGGTTCAAACCTGCATTGTAGAGATTGTAAGGCAGCATCTATCATGCCCACAGACCCAAGACATCCCAACCTTCACCATATGCTGTACTACCAAACTGACAGTAGTGTGTGTGTGTGTGTGTGTGTGTGTGTGTGTGTGTGTGTGTGTGTGTGTGTGTGTGTGTGTGCTCAGAGCTCACCTATAATAGTCTCAGAGCATATGTGGCTAGGTAGCCAACCTCACCTGCAATCTACCTACAATGAACCCAGCTGTCAGGGCAATCAGGTAGCCCAGAATCTGTCTAAGCAAGAATGCATATGCAAAGGGACTCTCATGTCTTGCTTTCCTGAGTTCCCCATTCAATCCCATGCCTCACTGTCATCCAAAAACTGTCACCGGGGGAAGCTGGGGCACCCACCACAGAATTCAGGGGCATGAGTCTGGCCAGTCGTTTTTGGATGCCTGGTAAGCCTCCAGACTCAGTCCACTGCTCCAGGCAGCAGACTAGAAGCCCAGAAAGCACCCAGGCAGAGCTGTGTTTTCAACATGGATGGGAACTCTGTTCAACCCAACAATAGTGGATGAACCCAGCCTCTTACACCTACCCTTTGGGTCCTGCTAAGGGAATTTCTCCTGTGGCCTCTCACAGACCCAAACGCTGGTGTTCAGTTGTCCACACATCACACTTAGATTTCAAGAAGAGGGCATGCATGAGTGTCCAATGCAAAGTCGCTCTACATGCAGGAACAAGAAGCTCCCCAGTGCCCTTGAGACGGAGAAAGAAAAGGAAGATGGGTGCCTCCATTGGCTGAGTCAGGAGCTTCCAGGAGAGATTGCAGCCCCACCACTCACCTGAGTGCATGAATCCTAGTAGCAAAGGCAACTGGAAACACTTGTTACCACTCAGGAATCCCTCTAGGAGCCAGAAGGCAGGCTGACCTCCTGGACCTGGGTTACTGGCCCTGAGCTGTGCTCCTAGATGGGCAGGCTTTCTGGCCATAGGTGAGAATATTGCCTAGACACAAGAAAGAACTTCAGGTTTCAAAATCATTTTAAACCCCATGAGGCACTTGTAAAAGACATTTCACAGCCATCAAAACACCCACTTTCTGAACCCTGGAAGCTTCAGCTTTGCATCGAATATCTGGACACTGGTGTGTCCATCAGTACCACAGATCCTTTACATTTGGCCCAATAGAGGGAAAGCACAATGTGTGTGCCAGGGGGATAGAGTTTCACTACTCTTGACCTGGGCTCTCATGGAATAAGGACAAGGACGCTGTGCAGGAAGGAGAGGAGGGCCGCATTTAGGCTGAGTGTCAGCCTCAGGGCCCTGGAGAATGGGAGTCAAGCACAGAGAGCCCGGACAGCTGCAGCTGGGGATGGACATATGCCTGGAACCTGCAGCAGGAATGCTGTCTCCTCAGTTCCCCTCTGAACTACCCCATATGCATGAGACGAAATAATCCAAAGGGCAAAGAAAGGAAAATTTCAACAGCAGGAAAACTGAGTTCACGATGCATGCACTGACTTCCAGTAAAGGCCCAGTGAAGAAGGCATGTAGACACAGTTCTTCTTCTTCTAGCGTTCGCCCTTCTTCCGTAGCCAGTCAACAGCATCAGGTTGAGCCTGATGTAAAGTTTCAAGACCTCCTTTGAATCTGGAGAGGTGGCAGTCGTTGACTATGTGGGTCATAGTCTGTCTGGAGCCGCAGGGGCAGAACAGAGCCCTGGGGGAGGCCACTTGAGACAAGTCTCCATCTGCTAGACTTGTCACCCAGATGTACCCAGAATCTTCTGTTTTGGAGAAGAAACGATATAGTGTTGGCCACCCATGGAGGCAGGCCATGGAGGCAGAATTTCTCTGTAAGATGAGAAATATGTGACACAGTGAGAGAGACAGAATGACAGAGACAGAAAAGGACAAAAATTCTGGCCCTGTGTTGATCAGTGCTGGATCACTGAAGACATACTCTCCATGTCCAATGCATACTTCTTATGAGTGGTATTGTTATTTTATGTTTCTGATGAAGGGTAACACTTCAAACATCTAGGTCTCAGCCACTCTGAAAAGCAACACTTGGCATGCAGCCCATTCTCTTAAACTGCCATTGCCTCTCCAAATTGGAAGTAGTATTAGTGATGCTCCAGCCAAGAGATGCAGGCTGGCTGATTGAATCCCCCTGGTCCAGACTCAGCCTGTCCTGTGTGCAGGTAACTATACTCTATTTCTTCTTTTATTTACATTTTCTTGTAGGAATTGGTGCACAAAAAGAGGAAGAGGTGAGTAGATGATTTGTCAAAGGTATCTTGTGTTAAGAGAGTTTTGAAGAGTGATAAGAAGAATATGAAGTGCTCTGTGAGATGAATCTCAAGACTGTGGCTGGGAAGGGCCAGGTCATTCCCTATAACCACTATAATCCAGAGCTGAGCAGTGCTCTAACTAAAAGATACTGTTCAAATATCTGTATGTTATGTTTATATATATACATATATATACATATATATATTACATTACACTGATGTAACCATTTTGTACAGTGGATTCGATATGACATTAAAACAATTGATTGTTAAAACCTGCAGAGAAACTTAACATAAAGAAAAGAATTGTCAAATGGAGTAATATATCCAAATCATTAGGTATATGCAGCTCCTATAGGACCGAGCAAAAAAAAGCTCGAGAAGGAACTCATCCAGGAAAGTCTCTACATGGACAGCCACCACAACAAGCTTCCTAGTCTGGGAACACACACAGGGCAGCTGCTAGTTCCCAGTGCAGGTCTCAGGGCAGAAACCTCTCCCTATTCAGTGTATTTACATCTGAAAATAAGTAAAGTGACCAAGGGCCAAGGAGAGCAAGAATGGTGACAATATTCATCTGTAATCCATAATGTGCCAAATGTTATGTATGAAATCACCTGTGTCACAGTGATTCTGTGGTTCTCTCTCTCTTTCCCTCACACACACACACACACACACACACACATGCCCGCATCCACACAGGGATGCCCAATGGACAGCTTTTACAAGGCTGGGCACTGAGGGCACTGAGGGCACTGAGGGCCCTGAGGGCCATAGGCTGAACTCCACTTCACACTTCCTGGAAGCTCACCCAGCCTTTTAAGGCCAGCTCTGGACTCCCATTGGCGGGCTTCCTTCAGAAGGCCCACCCATAGGGAGAAACCAGGTTCAGATAGGCCAGAGGCCTAGGAAACGCCCAAAACCACTGCCAACAATCTCATTGGCCAGTGTTCTTGGCCATGCCCAGGAGGCTCAGGGCCCCTAGTCAGTGATTGGCCAGCGGCCTTGAGCACCGCCCACATGGCCCTGCAGTATGCTCATTGGACCGCCACTGGAGGGCCTGCCCACCAGCCACTTTCACTCGACTCTGATTGGCCTGGTGTCCCGGGACACGCCCCCAGCTACCTTCTCTTGGCTCCCATTGGTGGGCTGCTCTCTGAGGGGGTGGCCTCTGATAGGCCAGGCCCTAGGGCATGCCCAGAAAGGTCACTGCCCCTGGCCCATGATTTTCCAGCCTCCTGGGCTCCACCAACAAGGCCCACCCTAGGTTCACATTGGACAGCCTCCCGAGGGCCTAGCCCCCAGGCACTTCTGCTGGACACTGATTGGCCAACATCCAGAGGCACGCCACCCAGAGCAGGCACCCGGGCTCTCATTGCTGGGATGCTCTCCTAGGCCCACCCTCGCAACTCCTCCTCAGTTCTCATTGGCCAGCTCTAGGTTCACGTCCCTGAAGATCATGCTCCTCTTCTATGATTGGTCAGCTGTCTCTATGAATACACACACGGCCTTCCCCTCATGCTCATTGAGCATGGGCTTTAAGGGCCGCCCCTGAGGACTTTCAGCCATCCTCTGAAGGCCCTGTTTCTGGACACACAACCCCCCACAGCTCCTGTCTGGGCCTTTTCTTAGGACACTGTCTGCACTAGGCTGGCCATGATCTTGGGGCACACCCAGAAAGACTTTTGCCACTCTCCTTGGCCACTGCCTCCAGGGAACTTGCCCCAAGGAGCCTCAGTACTTCACTGGTGCTGCCCTCTTGTGGACACTCAGCAGAATGCAGCTAGCTGAGCACAGGGATTCACAAGCTCCCAGTAGAGTCAATCCAGAGTGAAACCCCATTCACTTGCAAAGACAAATAGGGGGTTCCCCCTACCCCACAGGAGAGAATAGATGTCTAGGGCAGTCTATGTGAATTTCAAACCTTGCTCTTCATGGGACACAAATCCCGGAGTTCTCCTCATTCCACAAAATCACTACACTCAACTACCGGCTTTGATGCCACCTTGTGGACACACAGCAGAAGGCAGCTGAGCTCCCCATGCCACTCCCAATTGAGTCTTCACAGAAAATTACACACAGCATGGGAATAGCAAAGGGAAGAACCAAGGTGAAGATCACCTGGGAGAATGAACAACAGTATCCCGAATCCAATGTGCCATTCATACTTGCAGAAGCACTTGTGCAGTGGAAATTTTCTTTGTCAGAGCACAACCCAGTTCCAAAGACCCCCCTCCACATGGATCAAGGTTTCGATTCCCTCACAGGTTCCTCCAAAAGTATTGGTGGCAGAGGCTAAGTGGCTGAGTTCCAAGAAGCCAATGGTGCTCTCAGACTCCATCCCTTGTTCCGATCTCATTGATCTAGGGCCAGAACTTCCCCCACCTTATTCCGCAGGTACCAGAGGACAGAAAAACCACCCTCCCTGTCAACAGCCAACAGTTCCTCTGCCTCCAGATGAGGGAGATCAGCATGCCTCAGGACCTGCATTTGGCCTCCAGCCCCAGCAGGGGCAGAGGGATCCCACATTGTCAGAACCCACTTCAGTCCCTAAGGCACTCCTGCTGTAAGCAGTAGGTTCCCCAGATGAGGAAGGGAACCAGACACTCTATTATTGGCCATTCTCTACCTCTGGCGTGTATAATTGGAAAACTCAGAACCCCCCTTCTCTCAAGAACCTAAGACATTGATTAACTTGTTAGATTCTGTTATCTTTACAAATCCAACTACCTGGTATGACTTGCAGCGGCTCTTAGAGGTCTTGTTTACCATGGACGAGAGAGAAAAGATCCAGAATGAGGCGCGGAAAGCCATCCCTGGGCCCAATGGGAAGCCCACCCAAAATCCAGACCTAATCGCAGTGGCTTTCCCATTGACTCGACCCTCCTGGGATTTCAATTCAGCAGAAGGTAGGGAGCGTCTCCGTGTCTACCGCCAGACTCTAATGGCCCCGAGCAGCGGCTAGGAAGCCGACCAACCTAGCCAAAGTGGGGGACATGAGGCAGGGACTGCAAGAAATTCCTGCAGCATTTCTAGAAAGAATCATAGAGGCTTTTAGGCAGTTCACACCCATGGACCCTGAAGCAGAGGAAAGCAAGGCAGCTGTGATAATGGCATTTGTCAATCAGTTGGCTTTAGACATCAGAAAAAAATTGCAGAAGGTAGATCGACTAGGGGAAAAATCCTTGAGGGACTTGGTAGAGGTGGCAAAGAAAGTTTATAACAACAGAGAAAACCCTGAGGAGAGGGAGGAGCAGCTGAGAGCTGAAGAAGGAAGTACTGGGCTGCTGAAGGGAAGAAGCAGAGTAGGGAATTGACAAAAATCCTGTATGCCGTCACTCAAGGAGACAGACATGTAAGAGAAAGAGATAGGGGGTCAGGACAGAAAAAAAGAAAGAAGAAAAAAGGGGGGAGAGAGAAAAAGGTTAGAGAAAGACCAGTGTGCTTACTGCAAAGAGAAGAGACATTGGGCAAAAGAGTGCCAAAAGAAGACCATGACAAACAAACTTAAGCAGGTCCTGCTGGCAGAGGAAGATAGTGACTAGGGATGTCTCGGTTCAGAGTCCCTCCCTGAGCCGCAGATAACACTAGAAGTGGAGGGCAGCCTGTGAGCTTCCTGGTGGACACTGGGGCCCAACACAGTCCTCACCCAGCCACTAGGACAATTAGACAATAAACAGAGCTGGGCACAGGGAGCCACAGGGAAGAAGATCTATAACTGGACTACTAAAAGAAGGGTTAACCTAAGCGTAGGCCAGGTCACACATTCTTTTATGGTCATTCTGGAATGTCCAGCACCACTACTAGGATGAGACCTCCTGAACAAGGTCGGGGCTAGGATACATTTTGAAAGGAAAAATTAGAGTAACTGACTGCCAAACTCAGCCCCTATAAGTCTTGACCATGTCATTGGTAGATGAATACCGCCTCTATGATACAGCAAAGGCTGGGGAAACCTTATCAGGATGGTGGCTGCAAGCTTATCTCCAGGCATGGGCAGAAACAGGGGGTCCCAGATTGGTAGTGAAACAGGCACCCCTGTTCATAGAACTTAAACCTGGGGCTGAACCAGTCCACATTAAACAATACCCAATGACATTGGAAGCAAGGGAGGGAATCACCCCTCACATAAAACACCTTTTAGATCTGGGAATATTGAGGCAATGCAGATCACCATGGAATACCCTTTTGCCTGTAAAAAAATCTGGAACTGGAAATTATTGGCCTGTACAGGACCTAAGGGAGGTAAATGACAGGACCATGGACACATACCCCACAGTACCTAACCCTTATACTTTATTGTTGGCTCTGACCCCAACTCATGTTTGGTATACTATACTGGAATTGAAAGATGCATTTTTCAGCCTGCCACTGGCACCTAAAAACCAGGAAGTTTTTGCCTTTGAGTGGATCGAGGAGTCCTGTGGCATCACAGGACAGTTGACCTGGCATCGCAGGACAGTTGACCTGGACCAGGCTCCCTCAGGGATTCAAAAATTTGACTACTTTGTTCAACGAGGCACTACACTGAGACCTGAGTGAGTACAGAAATGCCCACCCACAGCTGACGCTTTTAAAATACATTGATGCCCTTCTCCTGGCTGTCCCAGATAAAGAACTGTGTATGGAAGGGACTAAAGACTTATTGCAGACACTTGGACAGCTGGGATATAGGGCCAGCATAAAGAAAGCACAGATCTGCAAAGAGGAGGTTGTCTATTAGGGATACAAACTGAGAGGTGGGCAGAGATTGCTCACCCAAGCAATGAAGCAGATGATTCTGGGCATACCGACCCCCACCAATAAGAGGGGGGTGCGAGAGTTCCTAGAATTGGTGGCGTACTGCCACTTAAGGATCCCTGGGTTTGCAGAAATTGCTCGACCCCTATATGAAGGTGCGGCTGAAAAAGGAGAGTGGGGGTGGACTGAGGCTATGGACTTGGCTTTCCATCAGCTCAAAGAAGCCCTCCTGTTGGCACCTGCCTTGACCCTCCCAGTCCCCACAAAGCCGTTTCAGATGTTCATAGATAAGAAAAAGGGGATAGCTAAAGGAGTAATGATCCAGGTATTGGGACCCTGGAAGCGGCCAGTCGCTTATATATAAAAAAAACTAGACCCAGTGGCAGCAGGATGGCCACCCTGCCTACAAATAATAGCGGCCTCAGCTACATTGGTAAAAGACACAGATAAACTGACTTTGGGGCAGGCTCTAAAGATTACCACTCCACATGCTATTGAAGGGGTATTGAAACAACGCCCAGGAAAGTGGATGAGCAATGCCAGACTAACTCACTTTTAAGGCCTCCTCCTAGATTCCCCAAGAATACAATTTGTAGCCCCATCCACTTTAAACCCGGCTACCCTCTTCCCAGAAGCAGATATAGAAAAGCAGCATGACTGCATGGAGTTGCAAAGGGACTCTCATGTCTTGCTCTCCTGAGTTCCCCATTGAATCTCATGCTTCACTTTTCTTCTAGTGTTTTCCCTTCTTCCGTAGCCAGTCAAACAGCATCAGGTTGAGCCTGATGTAAAGTTTCGAGACCTCCTTTGAATCTGGAGAGGTGGCAGTCGTTGACTATGTGGGTCATTGTCTGGAGCTGCAGGGGCAGTTTGGGTCGTCTCTGGCTCCCCAGCGATGGAACATAGCGGCACACTGGCCATGGCCTGTTCGATAGCAATTGAGGAGGGCCCAATCATAACGTGCGATGTCAAAGCCGGGTTGACGCTTGCAGGGGTCTGTGATGAGGTGTTTGTTCTTTACCTCAGATGACTGCCAACTCTGTTTCCAAGAGACTGGAACAGAGAAGTTCAGTGTAGGCATAGGGGACCAGATTGGGTGAGGAGACGTCAAGCGTTGGACAGGGTGGGTGAAGATATCCGCTTATATTGGCAGGTCCGGTCAAGTGTAGATGTGGGAAATGAACTTAGATGATGCTGCATCCCGACGAATATCTGGCGGGGCGATGTTGCTGAGAACTGGCAGCCATGGAACCGGGGTGGAATGGATGGTTCCAGAAATGATCCTCATGGAGGAATATAATTTGGAATCGACCAAGTGGACATGGGGGCTACGGAACCATACTGGGGCACAGTATTCTGCAGTGGAATAGCATAATGCCAGAGATGATGATTGTAGTGTGGAAGCGCTCGCGCCCCATGAGGAGCTGGCCAGTCTTGCAATGATGTGATTCCTCGCGCCCACCTTTGCTGCAGTTTTTATGAGATGTTCGTGAAATGACAGAGTGCGATCCAGAGTAACGCCAAGATAGACTGGCTGGGCTTCATGCTGGATTCTCGTATCACCAAGCTGCACATTAAGCTCACGCGAGGCTGAGGCATGGTGTAGATGGAAAACAGATGATACCGTTTTTGCAGTGCTAGGGATTAGTCGCCATTTTTTTACAGTAATCAGATATCAGAGACATGTCTTTCGTGAGTGTTTCCTCGAGGATGTCGAACTTTGATGCCTGAGTTGCACAGCAGATGTCATCGGCGTAGATGAACTTCCTTGAAGAAGTTTCTGGGAGGTCATGTAAATGTTAAATAGCGTAGGAGCCAGAACAGAGCCCTGGGGGAGGCCACTTGAGACAAGTCTCCATCTGCTAGACTTGTCACCCAGATGTACCCAGCATCTTCTGTTTTGGAGAAGAAACGATATAGTGTTGGCCACCCATGGAGGCAGGCATCTTGAGATCTTGACTAGGAGACCACGGTGCCAGACCATGTCATATGCTGCTGTGAGATCAACAAAGACAGCATCCGTCTTTAAATTCTTCTGGAATCCATTTTCAATGTAAGTTCAGAGGGCCAGGGCTTGTTCGCAGGTAGATCTTCCTGGGCGGAAACCAGCTTGGGCGGGTGATAGGAATTTCTCTGTAAGATGAGAAATACGTGACAGAAGCAGCCTCTCAAGGAGTTTGTAACACACGGAGAGGAGAGAAATTGGTCTATAGCTGGCGGCCAGTGTTGGGTCTTTCTTTGGTTTCAAAACCGCTATAATCTTCACATGTGAGTACCCATTCATTGGGGAAACTGACGATCCTTCCTAGCCGACTGAATCCACATGGATCCCAGTCACTTTCAAAGCCAGCAACAAGCAGCTCCTGCCAGCTTTCAAGCTGTTGGTCCTGCTCTTTGAGTCCTCCAACTTAATGTTCAGGGGCTGTCCTTTGCCAAACGCGTTCTTATTGGTCAATTGGCGATTCAGCATCAGGCAGATGTTATCTGCCTACAAGAAATACATATAGCAGTCGATGAAGCTGCTCGATTCACCATCAGTGGATTCGATTTAATATGCTATAATCTCCATCATAAACATGGCCGAGCCATCTACGCCAAATCGTGTCTTGCAGACGTTTACCATATGGCCTCTTCGACCTTCTACAACTCCATTACTATTGGAACTATTCAGCTCGTCAATGTATATAAGCCTCCCAGTGCCTCATGGGATAACGAGGTCCTGCCTAGCCCGAATCACCCAGCCGTTTACGTTGGAGACTTTAATAGTCATCACCAAGACTGGGGATATTCCTCCACTCGTGCTGAAGGCTCTATCTTAGCCGACTGGGCTTCAGCGAATGACCTCTCCCTATTATACGATCCCAAACAGCCAGGCTCTTTTCACAGTGCTAGATGGAATAAAGACTCGTCACCCGACCTGTGCTGGATTATCACAGTCAACGGCCAAGCCTTTCCCGCTACGAGACAAGTTCTCAAGATCTTCCCACACAGTCATCACCGCCCAGCTATCATCCACATTGGTCTCCAGCTCCCACTGATGCTGTGCTGGGAGAAACTAAGATGGAACTTTCAGAAAGAAAACTGGCGTCTGTTCAGTGATCTTACCAACAAATCTATTCCTGCAATTCCAATTAACTCTGTCCCCTCTGCAGACTCCTACAGGTGCTTCAAAGAAGTGGCTCGCTTCATTCCTGTCCCACATCTTGGAATCTGAGTCATGCCTCACTATCATCCAAACACTGTCACCAGGGGAAGCTGGGCACCCCAAAGAATTCAGGGGCATGGGCCTGGCCAGTCACGTTTGGCTGCCTGCTCAGCCTCCAGACTCTCAGTCCACTGCTAAGGCCAGCAGACTACAAGCCCAACAAGCACCCAGGCAGAGATGTGTTTTCAACATGGATGGGAACTCTGTTTGACCAAACAATAGTGGATAAACCCAGCCCCTTACACCTACCATTATGGTCCTGCTAAGGGAATTGCTCCAGTGGCCTCTCACAGACCCATCCATTGGTGTTCAGGTGTCCACAAATCGCACTCTGATTTCCTGAAGAGAGCATGCATGAGTGTCCCAGGTAAGTCACTCTGCATGCAGGAACCAGAAGCTCCCTGGGCCCTTGCTATGGAGAGACAAAAGGAAGATGGGTGCCTCCATTGGCTGAGTCAGGAGCTTGCAGTGGAGATCACAGCCCCACCCCTCACCTGAGTGCCTGGATCCTGCTAACAAAGGCAACTGGAAACACCTGTTACCACTTGGGTCCTGAGGAGATACCCAGGAATCCCTCCAGGAGCCAGCAGGATGGCTGACTGCCTGATGCCGGGTTATTGGCCCAGAGCTGTGATCCGAGTTGGGCGGGCCTTCTGACCATAGGTGAGAATATTTCCTAGACACAAGAGAGAACTTCACGTTTCAACATGATTTGAAACCCCATGAGGCACTTGGAAAAGACATTTCACAGCCATCTAAACACCCTCTTTCTGAACCCTGGAAGCTTCAGCTTTGCGTGGTGGAAATCTTCACACTGGTGTGGTCATCAGTGCCACAGATCCTTTACATTCAACCCAATATAGGGAAAGCACAATATGTGTGCCAGTGGGATAGAGTTTCACTTCTCTTGACCTGGGCTCTCCTGGGATAAGGACAAGGACGCTGTGCAGGAAGGAGAGGAGGGCTGCATTTAGGCTGAGTGTCAGCCTCAGGGCCAAGGAGATGGGGAGTCCAGCACAGAGGGCCTGGACAGCAGCAGCTGGGGATGGACATATGCCTGGAACTTGCAGCAGGTAGGCTGTCTCCTCAATTCCCCTCTGAACTACTTGATATGCATGAGACTGAATAATCCAAAAGGCAAAGAAAGGAAAACGTCAATAACAGGAAGACTGACCTCACGATGCAGGCACTGACTTCCAGTAAGGGCCCAGTAAAGAAGGCAATTATAAACAGTGAGAGAGAAACCAAGTAGACAGAAGTAGATGAAATTTCTGGCCCTGTGTTGATCAGTGCTGGAGCACTGAAGACATACTCTCCATGCATACTTCTTACGAGTGGTATTGTTATTTTATGTTTCTGACGAAGGGGAACACTTCAAACATCTAGGTCTCAGCCACTCTGAAAAGCAACACTTGGCATGCAGCCCATTCTCCTAAACTGCCCTTGCCACTCCAAATTGGAAGTAGTCTTTGTGATGCTCCAGCCAAGAGATGCAGGTTGGCTGATTGCATCTCCATGGTCCAGCCTCAGCCTGCCCTGTGTGCAGGTAACTATACTATGTCTATTTCTTTTTTATTTACATTTTTCGGATAGGACTAGATGAACAAAAAGAGCAAGAGGTAAGTAGATGATTTCTCAGGGGTAGCTTGAGCTAAGGGAGATTTGAAATGTGATTAGAGGAATACGGATGGCTCTGTGAGATGCCTCTCATAACTTTGGCTGGCAAACGCTAGAAGAAGAACTGTGGCTGGCAAAAGCCAGGTCAAGCCCTATTACCACCATAAACCAGAGCTGTGCAGTGCTCTACCTAAAAAATTGTTCAGACATCTCTGTGTTGCATATATATATATATATATATATATATATATATATATATATATATATGTATATATATACATATATATGTATATATATATATAACAGTAATGTAATCATTTTCTACAATGGATTCGATGTGACATTCAGTTGATTGTTAAAACCTGGGAGAAAATTGTGCATCAAGAAAAGAATTGTCAAATGTAGTAAAATCTCCACATCATTAGCTATATGCAGCTCATACAGGACCAAGCAAAAATGGTTCGAGAAGGAACTCATCCAGGAAATTCTCTACACGGACAGGCACCACAACAAATGTCCTCGTCTGGCAACACATACAGGGCAGCTGATAATTCCCTGTGCAATCCTCAGGGCAAAATCCTCTCCCTCTCATTGTTTTTACATCTAGAAAGAAGAAAAGTGACCAAGGGCCAAGGAGAGCTACAATGGTGAAATATTCAGCTGTAATCCATAATGTGCCAAGTGTTTTGCACAAAATCACCTGTGCCACAGTGATTCTATGGTTCTTTCTCTCTCTCTCCTTCACACACACAAACACACACACACACACACACACACGCATCCACACAGGCACAGGCACAAACTGATTTATGCACATGCCCAGTGGACAGCTTCTGCAAGGCCTGGCCAGAGAGTCCTGAGGGCATTGAGGGCCCTGAGGGCCCTGGGCTGAAGACTGATTCGCACTTCCTGGAATCACGCCCACCCTTTTAAGGCCAGCACTGGGCTAACATTGGCAGGCATCCTACGTCCACAGGGCGCCCCCAGGCTCTGATAGGCCAGAGGCCTAGGCCATGCCCAGAAGCCCTGAAAGAAATCTCATTGTCCAGTGTCATTGGCCATGCCCAGGAGGGTCAGGGCCCCTAGTCAGTGATTGGCCAGTGGCCTTGAGCACTGCCCACATGGCCCTGAAGCATGCTCATTGTACAGGCTCTGGAAGGCCCGCCCACCAGCCACTTCAACTCGACTCTGATTGGCCTGGTGTCCTGGTGACACACACCTAGGAACCTTCTAAAGTCTCCCATTGGCGGGCTACTCTCTGAGGGGGCGCCCCCTGATAGGCCAGGCCCTAGGCCCTGTCCAGGAAAGTCACCGACCCTGGCCTGTGATTGGCCAGCCTCCTGGGCTCCACCCACAAGGCCTGCCCCAGGCGCTAATTGGACATCTTCCCCAGAACCCGCCCCCAGGCACTTCCGCTAGACCCTGATTGGCCAACATCTAGAGGCACGCCACCCAGAGCAGGCACCCATGCACTCATTGGTGAGCTCCTCTCTGAGCCCCACCCTCGCAACTTCTCCTCTGTTCTCATTGGCCAGCTCTTGGTTCACACCCCTGAAGGTCATGTTCCTCTTTGATTGGCCATCTGTCTCTATGAATACCCTCTCGGCCCTCCCCTCAGGCTCATTGGGCACAGGCTTTTAGGCCTACCCCCAGGGACTTTGTCATGTTCCCAAGGCCCTGTTTCTGTAAACATGACCCCACAGCTCCTGTCTGGGCCTTTCCTTAGGACACTGCCTGTGCTAGGCTGGCCATGCTCTTGGTGCACACCCAGAAACACTGTTGCCTCTCTCCTTGGCCACTGCCTCCAGGGCACTTGCCCTGAGGGGCCTCAGTCCCGCTCTGGTGCTGCCCTCTTATGGACACTCAGCAGAATGCAGCTGAGCACAGGGATTCACAAGCTCCCAGTAGAGTAATCCCACACAAAGAGAGAAACCCTATACACTTGAAAAGCCAAATGGTGGATCCCCACACCCCACAGGAGAGAACAGATTTCTAGGGCAGTCTATATGAATTTCAAACCTTGCTCTCCATGAGCCACAAATCCTGGAGTTCTCCTCATTCCACAGAATCACTACACTCAACTATGGGCATTGCTGCCACCTTGTGGACACACAGCATAATGCTGCTGAGCTTCCCATGCCACTCCCAATTGAGTCTTCACAAAAAATTACACATAGCATGGGAATAGCAAAGGGAAGAACCAAGGTGGGGATCACCTGGCAGAATGAACAACATTATCCCGAATCCAATGTGCCATTCATACTTGCAGAAGCACTTGTGCAGTGTCACAATTGATTAATAATGCTTTGGGGACTTCCGGAGGCGGGGCTACAAGCAGCAGCAGATCTGTTTCTCTCCTCTCCTCTCCTCTCCCGGATCAACTAGGAATACCAAAGGAGATCACCTGGGACTGAAACAAGACAGGACTAGAACTACTACAGGAACCCACCAAATCACCGGTGAGTGCAAACACGTGGCTTGTGACAGAGAGGAGCCTAGGGACAGACTAAGTGGCTGGTAGCAGTCCGATGCTCTATCAGTTGAGATACCACCTCCAGTCTGTCCCACAAACAAGGGGACAGCTTAAGGGAGGAGAGGACTCCCTGGAGACTCACCAAGTGCAACTCTGAGTCTCCATTGATACTGCCCTCAGAATCTGGAGCAGCGGCAGAGAGGGGCACCGGGGGACAGAGATCTAACCAGAAAATTCAGAAGACCTATAACTCTGAGGCATAGCTGTGGGGCTGTGAAAGTCTCTTTGCATAACCACCAGACTATCTCTGCCACACTCTGCCTTATCTCTTAGTTAGGAGTCAGTGATTAAGTTAGAAGCCCTCAGGCTCCCATAGCCTACAGAGAAGAAAAAAAGAGGCTTTTAAATCACTGAGCTCCAACTCAGGAATTAAAATACTATTGAAACAACTATCAACTTCCACCACTGTGAACCCTTTAATTACCTTACTGGATTGACACAAGTGAACCCAGGAAATAGTGATCAGTAATTTGAAAATTACTAAGAGAGGGAACTCATAACAGAATATATAAAATGGGTACACCAACAAGAAGAAATATTGGAGAAACTAACCAGGACATCTGTCCAGCTAAAAGCCCCCCAAAAGGTGAAGCACAAAATAACAAGGTCAACATCCAAAAATTAGCTAAGGAAATAATCACAGGAGTTAGTAAAGAGTTTGAAAGAATTGTAATCAGAAATACTGGAACAACAAATGAGACTCTGGAAGAAAACACTATCTCAAGTTTATTAGAGAGCTGAAAGCTGAAATAGCTGAGCTAAGAACACAACTAGCTGAACAAGCTAAAACAGTATCAGAACAGGGAAACAAAATAGATGAACTCCAGAAAACAGTAGAGGGCAAAGAGAATAGAATCTATGAGGCTGAAGACAGAATTAGCAATATTGAGGACATATTAGAGACAACTAAAAAAGAAGTAAGAGATCTCAAAAAGAGATTAAGAGATTCTGAAAACAACAACAGAGACCTATGGGATGACTTCAAAAGAAACAATATATGCATTATTGGCTTAACATAGGAAGAAAGAGAGGGAGAAGAAGAAGATATTGTGAAGAGATGGTTGAGCAGGCTGCGCTTAAACCTATAAGATGAGTCTCTCCAGGTAAGTCTCTCTCTATAAAGAGGGGTCTCTATAAAGAGCACAGGAGGACAGAGCCCTCTCTCCTACCCCTTCCCTGAATGTCTTATGTTATGAATGGCCAGTTGTGTTTTGTGAGTGAGTGTGCTGAATGACCAAAAATTTTTTGTATGACCCATCTGCTCAGAAGTACTCTAAATGTTAAAACCATTGTTACTAACATGCATTAACTCTCTAAGTAACCTGAGTCTGCTTATAGTCCAAAGTCAATTATAGTAAACCTCTAACTTGTTACAAGTTTTATTGTTTTTCACAAGTAAGTGATTACAGCTATCAAGCCTTCATATGAGGAATCATCTGTTCATACGGTAAGGTATTAAACTGTAAGAAGTTCCTCCATATCCAACCTATGTGAATTAGCAACATTCACATATTCTTGTAAACTTAACTGGTGTATCTTGTCTTGCCACCATAGGCCTGCCTTTGTCAGCCAACAATTTAAAGATGTTTCTCTTTATAACATCACCCATGCCACGGACATCCTTTACTACCCCAAAAGACAAATGGCTGTTCCCCTGGACATCACATTCACTGACTGCTTCCCTTAGACTTGAGATATGCTCCTACCTCTTCATATCAATGGATACATTCCCCCTTCCTTACCTGTATACCCTTAGTTGTGGGACCCTAGCTTGTTTTACTTCTTCTGCTCACAATAGGTCCTATAATTCTTTTTTTTTCAACATTTTAAATTTATTTATTAATGAGAAAGAGAGAAAGAACCTGACTCACTCTGGTACATGTGCTGCCAGGGATCGAACTCAGGACCTCATGCTTAAGAGTCCAAGGCTTTAGTCACTGCATCACCTGCCGGACCACAGTCCTATAATTCTTAACAAGCTCATGGCCTTTTGCAGCAACAGATTGATGCCATAAAGATGCAACCTATACAAAGTCACTATCATAGGCTGGACATGGCAGAATATTGAGTTGCTGTGGAGGATTTGCCCCCCTCCATCAGAACGTCCACCATGTAGAGGGCTGGCTAGCCAATGACGGGTAAGAGGAAACTAGCGCTATCCAGTCAACCTAAGACAGGGCATCTGGTACTACTGGGCAAAAATGACCAGGTGTTCCAATGACGGGTAAGACGGAAGGCTGATCCCCAACCTAAGACAGGCACAGTCCACCCTGCCACAAAACAAAGTCCGCCAAACATCAAAACATGATATAAGACAGGGGGACATGTGGGGAGCCACATGTGCCCTCAAGGTTGCTATTGGCATGGCCATAGAGTTTATGTTAAAAGATAGTTCCTGGGAATCGGGTGGTGGCGCAGCGAGTTTAGCAAGAACTGGCTTGAGGATCCCAGTTTGAGCCCCCGGCTCCTCACCTGCAGGGGAATCACTTCACAGGTGGTGAAGCAGGTCTACAGGTATCTTTATCTCCCTCTGTCTTTCCCTCCTCTCTCCATTTCTCTCTGTTCTATCCAACAACCACAATATCAGCAATAACAACAATATAATTACAACAAGAACAACTAGGGCAACAAAAGGCAAGATACAAGATACAAAAAAAAAAAGGGATAAGATAGTTCCCGCTTCCCTACACCTTAGAGTCTTTGTTAAAAGATAAGGTCTTTTTCCCCATGAATCACCCAGGACCTTCCAGATAAACGGCTGACTACCATGACAAATAATATAAAATGTAATCATAAATGAATAGGAAAGATACATCCCCCAATACTTAGTTGGTCAAGTCACCAAACCTCTTCTTCTATAAAGCATTCAAATCAGATGCCCTGCTAACCACGAGAAGCAGATTGTTTGTGTTTCTTTCACAGGAATCCCGGAAAAACCATCTGAACCCCTGCACACCCTGACGTCACTCACTAGATGGCACGACTACCGTGGCACACCCCCCGAAACCCTAGATGTCACTCAACGCGATCTGAAGAATCTGATTCGCAGACTCCAAGGACAGAACCTTTTTACTGCCTGTCTGCCTTTCCTGCTTTTGCTTTGACCTGTCACGTTTTCGCGGTTCCAGCTCACAATCTACAGAAAAGCAGAATTCCAGAGGCTGACCTTCCTCATGCAGCATTTCATCCCCTGCCATTTCTCCCGCTAGTCGCCTACATTGGACTGAGACTTCTATCGGACTTGCTGGTATACCCTTTGGACACTTTAGACAATTTTACAGCAGCTTCCTTCCCTTCACGTTGCTGGTTTTTCATAGACTGATCCTGAGTAATTCATAGACTTTACAGACTGTTGCCTTGAGGACTATACAATGCCAAATAGCCCCTCTGTTTGGTGGGTCATGCCTCCCGCCTCCCCCTCATTATGTACCCTTGCCCCTTTCCCCACCCAAACAGGGAATGCTCCTTTACACACCAATCCTTCCCTTCACACCACACTGGCTTTTACTTCTCCCCTACTTATCTCTTCCTATTTTGTTATGTCATTTAGGCTTATGCCCAAAAGGTTTCTGCCCCATGATAGTCTTTTATAGACTTTGTACATCTTATGCTATTACTAGGTAGAAAGATAGAAAAGATGTAGAGATATTGTGAAGAGATGGTTGAGCAGGCTGCGCTTAAACCTATAAGATGAGTCTCTCCAGGTAAGTCTCTCTCTATAAAGAGGGGTTGAGCACAGGAGGACGCATAAATCTCACAAGGTTGGCAGCCATTTAAGCCCTCCCCCCTCCACAGAAAGTCCTACATCTTCCCACCCGAGCATGGCAGAGACAGCAGAGTTCTGTTTGGTGATTAGTTTGTCTTAGTTTATTAATCGTTGTTCCTGAATAAAGAAATACAGCTTCCCTGCTTCAGGCCATAATAGCTGAAAACTTCTCTAGTCTAGACAATATCAAAGACATAAAGATTCAAGAAGCCCAGAGGGTCCAAAACAGAATTAACCCAGACTTAAAGACACCAAGACACATCATATTTACAATGGAAAGGAATAAGGATAAAGAAAGGATCCTGAAGGCTGCAAGAGAAAAACAAAGAGTCACCTACAGAGGAAAACCCATAAGATTAGCAGCATACTTCTCCACACAAACAATACAGGCCAGAAGAGAATGGCAAGATATCTATCGAGTGCTCAATGAGAAAGGCTTTCAACCAAGAACACTATATCCTGCTAGACCATCATAAATAGGACATATATCAGAATACTCCAAAACTCTACAAGAATGGCGTTAAAATATCTTCAATCTTTGATATCAATAAATGTCAATGGCCTGAATTCACCGATTAAAAGACACAGAGTAGGAAGATGGATCAGAAAATACAACCCAACAATATGTTGCTACAGGAAACCCACCTAACTCAACAAGACAAACACAGACTTAAAGTGAAAGGATGGAAAACTATCATACAATCCAATGGCCCACACAAAAGGGCAGGAACAGCTATTCTCATATCTGACATGATAGACTTTAAAATAGATAAGATTAAAAAGATAGGAATAGACACTACTTAATGCTCAGAGGATCAGTCAATCAAGAGGACTTAACTATTATTAACATCTATGCACCCAATGAGAAGCCATCTAAATACATCAAACTTCTACTGAAAGAGCTACAGCAATATATTAACAGCAACACAATAATAGTAGGGGACTTCAACACCCCACTCTCTCAACTTGACAGATCATCCAGGAAGAAAATCAATGAAGACATAAGGGAGCTAAATGAAGAGATAGATAAACTAGAACTATTGGACATTTTCAGTCATTCATCCCAAGAAACTGGAATACACATTTTACCTGAATCCACATGGGTCATTCTCAAGGATAAACCATATGTTAGGCCACAAAGACAGCATCAGCCAATTCAAGAGCACTGAAATCATCCCAAGCATCTTCTCAGACCACAGTGGAATTAAACTAACACTTAACACTCAACAAAAGATTAGTAGTAGTCCCAAAATGTGGAAGCTCAACAGTACACTTCTTAACAACCTCTGGGTCAAAGAGAAAATCAAGGAAGAAATCAAAATGTTTCTAGACTTCAATTAAAATTAAGACACAAGCTATCAAAATATTTTAAACACAGCTAAGGCAGTACTGAGAGGGAAGTTCATAGCTATACAAGCACACAATAGTAAACAAAAAAAGCACAAATAAACAGCCTGATTGCACATCTTAAAGACCTAGAAGAATAACAACAAAGGAACCCTAAAGCAACCAGAAGGACAGAAATCACTAAAGTTAGGGCAGAAATCAATAACATTGAGAAGAATAAAACCATACAAAAGATCAATGAAAGTAAATGTTGGTTCTTCGAAAGAATAAACAAAACTGACAAACCTTTAGCCAGACTCACAAAACAAAAAGGGAGAAGACCCAAATAAATCGGATAGTAAATGAAAGAGGAGATATCACAACAGACACTGCAGAAATTCAACATATCATGCGAGGCTACTATGAACAACTATATGCTACCAAGCTAGAGAACCTGGAAGAAATGGACGATTTCCTAGATACCTACCAACTTCCAAAACTAAGTAAAGAGGAAGTGGATAACATGAACAGGCCCATCACAACCAATGAAATTGAAACAGTTATCAAAAACCTCCCCAAAAATAAAAGTCCTGGACTAGATGGTTTTACAAATGATTTCTTCAAAACCTTCAAAGAAGAACTAATACCTCTACTTTTAAAAGTCTTTCAGATTGAAGACACTGGAATACTCACTGCCAGCTTCTATGAAGCCAACATCACCCTGATACCAAAAGCATACAGGGACACAACCAAAAAAAGAAAACTACAGACCAATATCTCTCATGAACATACATGCGAAAATATTGAACAAAATTCTAGCCAACCGGATACAGCAGTATATCAAAAATATTGTTACTCATGACCAAGTGGAGTTTATCCAAGGTATGCAAGGTTGGTTTAATATATGTAAATCAATCAATGTGATCCGCCACATTAGCAAAAGCAAGACTAAAAACCACATGGTCATATCAATAGATGCAGAGAAAGCCTTTGACAAAATACAACATCCCTTTATGATCAAAACACTACAAAAAATGGGAATAGATGGAAAATTCCTGAAGATAGTGGAGTCTATATATAGCAAACCTACAGCCAACATCATAATCAATGGTGAAAAACTGGAAGCATTTCCACTCAGATCAGGTACTAGAAAGGGCTGCCCACTATCACCATTACTATTCAACATAGTGTTGGAAGTTCTTGCCATAGCAATCAGGCAAGATCAAAGAATTCAAGGGATACAGATTGGACGAGAAGAAGTCAAACTCTCCCTATTTGCAGAGGACATGATAGTATACACAGAAAAACCTAAAGAATCCAGCAAGAAGCTTTTGGAAATCACCAGGAAATACAGTGTCAGGCTACAAAATTAACATACAAAAGTCAGTGGCATTCCTCTATGCAAACACTAAGCTAGAAGAAATTGAAATCCAGAAATCAATTCCTTTTACTATATCAACAAAAGCAATAAAATATCTAGGAGTAAACCAAACGAAAGAAGTGAAAGACGTGTATACTGAAAATTATGAGTCAGTACTCAAGGAAATTGAAAAAGACACAAAGAAGTGGAAAAATATTCCATGTTCATGGGTAGGAAGAATTAACATCATCAAAATGAATATACTACCCAGAGCCATCTACAAATTTAATGCTATCTCCATCAAGATCCCAAGAACAGTTTTTAGAAGAATAGAAAAAATTCTACAAATGTTTATCTGGAACCAGAAAAGACCTAGAATTGCCAAAACAATCTTGAGAAAAAAGAACAGAACCGAAGGCATCACACTCCCAGATCTCAAATTGTATTATAGGGCTGTTGTCATCAAAACTGCTTGGTACTGGAACATGAATAGACACACTGACCAGTGGAATATAATTGAGAGCCCAGAAGTGAGCCCCCACACCTACAGACATCTAATCTTTGACAAAGGGGCTCACACTATTACATGGGGGAAAGCAGAGTCTCTTCAACAAATGGTGTTGGAAACAATGGGTTGAAACATGCAGAAGAATGAAACTGAACCACTGTATTTCACCAAATACAAAAGTAAATTGCAAATGGATCAAGGACTTGGATGTTAGACCACAAACTATCAGATACTTAGAAGAAAATATTGGCAGAACTCTTTTCCACATAAACTTTAAAGACATCTTCAATGAAACGAATCCAATTACAAAGAAGACTAAGGCAAGTATAAACCTATGGGACTACAACAAATTAAAAAGCTTCTTTACAGCAAAAGAAACCACTACCCAAACCAAGAGACCCCTCATAGAATGGGAGAAGATCTTTACATGCCATACATCAGACAAGAGTTTAATAACCAACATATATAAAGAGCTCGCCAAACTCAACAACAAGACAACAAATAACCCCATCCAAAAATGGACTTTGACAGAATATTCACCATAGAAGAGATCTAAAAGGATGAGAAACATATGAAAAAATGCTCCAAGTCTCTGATAGTCAAAGAAATGAAAATAAAGACAACAACGAGATACCACTTCACTCCTATGAGAATGTCATACATAAGAAAAGGTAACAGCAGCAAATGCTGGAGAGGGTGTGGGGTCAAAGAAACCCTCCTACACTGCTGGTGGGAATGTAAATTGGTCCAACCTCTGTGGAGAACAGTCTGGAGAACTCTCCAAAGGCTAGAAATAGACATACCCTATGACCCTGCAATTCCTCTCCTGGGGATATATCCTAAAGAACCCAACATATCCATCCAAAAAGATCTGTGTACACATATGTTCTTGGAAGCACAATTTGTAATAGCCAAAACCTGGAAGCAACCCAGGTGTCCAACCACAGATGAGTGGCTGAGCAAGTTGTGGTCTATATACACAATGGAATACTACTCAGCTGTAAAAAATGGTGACTTCACCGTTTTCAGCCAATCTTGGATGGACCTTGAAAAAATCATGTTGAGTGAATTAAGTCAGAAACAGAAGGATGAATATGGGGTCATCTCACTCTCAGGTCGAAGTTGAAAAACAAGATCAGAAAGAAAACACAAGTAGAACCTGAACTGGAATTGGCATATCGCACCAAAGTAAAAGACTATGGGGTGTGTGGGTGGGGAGAATACAGGTCCAAGAAGGATTCAGAGGACCTAGTGGGGGTTGTATTGTTATATGGGAAACTGGGGAATATTATACATGTACAAACTATTGTACTTACTGTTGAATGTAAAACATTAATTCCCCAATTAAAAAAAATAATGCTTTGGCAGTGCCTGGTGGGAATGGAGAGTCAGAAGCAACCCCTCTCCCTTACACAGGGGCATATTTGAAAGTTACATTATGAAAGTGGGGAAGGTAGATGGACAAAACAAGTCATGTTATGACCTGCCCCTCAAAGGAATAATGCAGAGATTGAGGCCTCCCAGGTACAAGTTGACATATTGAAACAAAGAAAGATTAATAGTTATACTGTACCAGACCTAGATAAGCAGTGGTCCACTACTAGGCAAAGATCTGTATGTCCCCTCTTAGAAGATTAATGATAGAAATATCCCTCAGCAAAATCAAAAACAATACTGGCTATAACCTCCCCTGAGAACAGGGTGATACTAAGCATTGTACCATTCTTTACAGTTATAGGGGAGTAACATGTAGCCTGCCAGAGCCACAAGACTAAGCTGGTTGTTTAGGCAACCTGAATGTAATCTGAAAAAAGTATAAAAACTACTGCAGTTTCAGTATTAAAATGAGTCCAGATTCACCCTCCAATAGAGTGTGGTGTCTATCTGTTCTCCCTCGCGCAGACTCCTGACCCACCTGGAAGGTTGCCTTCGAGACCCTTGACCCTCCTTCTGCTCATCCACTGTGGTGGTCCACAGGAAATATGCAAAGAAATGGGGATGATCTAGGAAGGATTTGAAAAAATAAAAATAAAAACAAAAGACACAAGAAGACCTGATTACAGCAGAAACATAGAAACCATCTGCTGAGAAACAGAGGGCTGCTTCAAAAAAAGGAGGCTGTTATAAATGTGGTAATTCTGAATTAAGATCAAATACATAGGTCGACAATTCTAAAAATGACAGTTATATAAATGTATATATATATATTTATATGTATATCTTTATTATAAACCCTGAGAGATACTGGCATGGATATGAGTAGACAGAATATGGCTTGTGGCAGAGAGACTTACAAAGCTGAGGCTCAGTAGCCTAGGTGAAATCACCAACACAACAAGCCAGAGCTCAGCTGTGCTCTGGGAACTCTCTTTGTATATCTGGGCCTGTCAGTAAAATAAGTATATAAGTAAAATATTAATGAGTGCAGACAGAGTGAGTGAGAGCATGTGAGAGTCAGAGACAGAGAAGGCGAGAAGAGAAATAGAAGAGTTGGAAAGAGACCAGAAGTCAAAAACCTCCTACATTGTGTTCATTCATGACAGGTTCAAACCTGGCTTGTAGAGATTGTAAGGCAGCAGCTCTCATGCCCAAAGACCAAGACAGCCCAAGTCTTCACCATATGCTCTACTACCAGACCTGACAGTAGTTTGTGTGTGTGTGTCTGTCTGTCTGTCTGTCTCTGTGTGTGTGTGTCTGTGTGTGCTCAGAGCTCACCTATAGTACTCTCAGAGCATGGGTGGAAAGGTAGCTGTCCTCACCTACAAACTATGTACATAGAACCTAGCTGGTCAGGGCAAGCTAGGTAGCCCAGATTCTGGCAAATGAAGAAACAACAGTGGTAATCATAACTGAAACACACTTACACAAACACACAAACACACACACTCACAGACGCACACACTTTTCCCTGAAATAACCTGGATTGGAGTTGCTGTTTGCATCCAAGTAAAAGGTTAAAGTTTCATGGGTGGAGGGGAGAAGTGTTAAATTTCTGGCATATGAAGGTGAGAAATGCCTAGAGCAGATCTATAGTGACATGGACAACGAAGGGAGCATGGGTTGGAGGGACACCTGGTGGAGCTGTCAGGGAACTATGTGGAAGCCCAGGACCCCGTTTTGAGCCCATTGTCACCACTTACCCAGCTAGGGAAAAGCTGGGCTAGTGGCAAATCAGAGCTACAGCTGTCTCTCTGTCTGTCTTCCTGCTTGGGCCCTGCTGTCTCAATTTATGACTGTTCCCTTCTCCTAAATAAGACAGTTTCAAATGATATGCAGAAATACAGGGAAAGTGGGAAAAATTACCCCCCCGTGCCCACTATTACATGTAACTGTTGACTGTAAACCATTCATGCCCCAATAAAGAACAGAATAAATGTTTGCAAGGTTAAAAACATTGTAGGTAAAATAGTGAAAATTCTTTAGAACCATGTAATACTAATCCATTGTGTATTGGACATCACTGTCAAAAACAGTGTAGTAGTAGTAGTGTGTAGTATTTGCGACAGGAAAAGTATTGTGCATCAAAAGTTCCCTTCAATTATAAGAGAAAATCTATCAAGCATAAGAATTGACCCCTCATGTGATATCTGACTAAATAAATACATAAATAAGTATGCAAATACATGGGGATGATCTAGAAGGATTTGAAAAAATGAAAAATAAAAGCAAAAAAAAAAAAAGAAGACCTGATTACAGGAGAAACATAGAAACCATCTGCTGAGAAACAGAGGGCTGCTTCAAAAATTCCCTGACACTTCAGGGTACAGGCAAATTAAGATTTCCAGAGAATGAACACAAAGGCATGCGTATTGAAGCTTACACTGGAAAAAGGATGTGCTATGATAATTACAATAAGGATGCTGATAGAAATGCTCTTAGAAATGCTACTGGAAGGTTATACTATTTATAATTGTAGTGAATCCTGCTCCAACTATGTGGTCAATTATTTATGAAAAAGGAGGCTGTTATAAGTGTTACAATTCTGCATAAAGATAAAATACATTGGTCAACAATCCTAAAAATGACATATATATACATATATATGTATATATTTATGATAAACTCTGAGAGATACTGGCATGGATATGAGTAGACAGAATATGGCTTGTGGCAGAGAGACTTACAAAGCTGAGGCTCAGTAGCCTAGGTGAAATCGCCAACACAACAAGCCAGAGCTCAGCAGTGCTCTGGGAACTCTCTTTGTATATCTGGGCCTGTCAGTAAAATAAGAATCTAAGTAAAATATTAATGAGTGAAGACAGAGTGAATGGGAGCAAGTGAGAGTTAGAGACAGAGAAGGCAAGAAGAGAAATAGAAGAGTTGGAAAGAGACCAGAAGTCAGAAACCTCCTACACTGTGTTCATTCATGACAGATTCAAACCTGGGTTGTAGAGATTGTAAGGCAGCAGCTCTCATGCCCACAGACCCCAGACAACCCCAGCCTTCAGCATATATGTGTAGTATTTGTGACAGGGAATGTATTGTGCATCAAAAGTTCCCTTCAATTATAAGAGAAAATCTATCAAGCAGAAGAAATTACCCCCTCATGTAATATCTGAATAAATAAATAAGTAAATAAATATGCAAATAAATGGGGATCTAGGAAGATTTGAAAAAAAAATAAAAAGAAAAACCACAAGAAGACCTGATTACAGTAGAAACATAGAAAACATCTGCTGAGAAACAGAGGGCTGATTTAAAAATTCCCTGACAGTTCAGGTCCAGGGAAATTAAGATTTCCAGAGAGTGAAAACAAAAGCATACGTATTGCAGCTTACACTAGAAAAAGGAGGCAAGTTCTGTGCTATGATAATTACAATAAGGATGCTGATAGAAACACTATCAGAAATGCTACTGGAATGTTCTATTACTTAAAATGTAGTGAATCCTGCTCCAACTATGTGTCCAATTATTTATGAAAAAGGAGGCTGTTATAAAGGTGGTAATTCTGAATTAAGATCAAATACATAGGTCGACAATTCTAAAAATGACACATATATATTTATTTATGAAAAAGGAGGCTGTTGGTGGTTCCCAGAAGATGGCAGACTGAGAAGCTGCTAGTGGCTTGAGCTCTGTCCACATCTCCTGGAAATGGTATGATTTTCTGCCTTTAGTAGGCCAGTCAATAAGGGGTCCTAGCGGTGACACCAAGGAGCTGACTATAACTTAATTTGGGTTAAGAAATCGAGTATGAAAAAAGGGAAAAAAATTTTCCTTTTAATTATTAAGCATACCTCCTCCCCCTTATCCCCCATAACCAGTCCCTGGGGACAAGCTCCTAGCAGGCTCCCCTGCCAAGCTTCTTTCTTTACCAAATTCCTGTCCCACCATGGAATATCATTCATTCTAAGTCTATACCCTTCTGAAACCTCTGGCCTTTTTTATTTCTAAGTAGCCAACCCCCCACCTCACCCCGCATAGCTTATTAAATAATTAAAATAAATAAATTTTTAAAAAACCCTTTCCTTTCACCACTGTTTTATGACTGTTATTTTTCTTATCTTTTTCTTTTTTCTCTCTCTTTTTTTCTTTTTCTCATTCTTGTAATCCTTTCTACCTTAATCCTACAGCTTCCAAAGCCACAGCCCCCAGCACCCACACCACCAGTGTCCTTTTTTAATTCACTGATACACATTTGGGAATTATTCTGGGGAAGAATTCTGACTCAGAGTGGACCCTCACTGCGAGTGTCTCTGCTCAACTTCCCTTCCTCCTTTAGCCACCCCTAGAATATACAATGGATAGTAGATTTGCATAACTGTCTATTTCAGCTATTCTTGTCTAGTCCTGAGGGTTTTTTGTTTTGTTTTTTTTCATTCTTAAAAAAATAGCTGAATCTAATCACAAGGTTTGAGGTAATCTAGGATAGGGTTTTTTTTTTACACTGCTCTATTTTATTATTAATAGTATGTAAAGGCATATATCTCCCCCCCCTTTAGGTTGATCAGAATGAACTCTTAGGGTATCTTTCATTGCTAGGGTAGTGGGCATCTTATCTATTGTGGGAGGAACTTGTATCCTTAATCCTACCTCCTCTACAGACTCTCCCCTCCCTCCCCCTCCTAGCCAATCAAAAAATTAAATTAAATTAAAAATAAAGTAATAAAAAAACCTTTCCTTTCACTGCTCTTTAATTACAGCTCTTTTTTATCTTTTCCCTTTTCTCTCTCTTTTTTCTTTTTTCTTTTTATCTTGTCATACACTTCTTCCTTCCTTCTTCTTTGCCTTTCTGAATTTGTGAATTACTTTGGGGGAAAATCTGACTCAGAGTGGACTCTCTATGTGTGTATCTCTGCTCTAGTTCCCTTTCCCCTCTTCTTACCCCTAGAATATACAGTGGATAGTAGATTTTCATAACTGTCTATTCTTGCTATCCCTTCTTTCTTTTTTCTTTCTTCTTCACTGGGATTTGGTTACTATTTTTTCACGGATTGGAAAAATTGTTTGGCTAACTGGTAGTGATTAAACTGCTTCAATACTTGCTTCAGTTGCTACTGTAATTCCTGAGGTTGGTGAATGCAATTGTCATAAAGGTATTTAGTACAGTGTTGCTTGTACTCAAGACACAACTGAGGAACAACAGAGCATAAAAAAGAAACACATAAATCAAAAAAGGGTACATAAAAAACAAATAAAACCGCTACCCCAAAGAATGAAGACAAGAGCCCAGAAGAAACTACAAATCATCCAGAAGTAACCATAGATAAGAAAAGTATGCAAGCAATAATAAACTTATTAATCACAAAAATGAAAAAAACATTGGAGGAAAGGAATGGCAGTATTAGGGAAACAACAGTTGAGACCCCAAAGGAAAATACTGATTATCTTGAGGCAATTAGAGAACTGAAAGCTGAAATATCTATAATGAAGAAAGAAGCTGAGGCAAGGGAAAGCAGACTAACAGAAGCAGAAAACAGAATTAGTCAGACAGAGGATGAGTTAGAGAAAACTAAGAAAGAGGTGAAAGAGCTTAAAAAGAGATTGAGAGACACTGAAAACAACAACAGAGACATATGGGATGATCTCAAAAGAAGTAACATTCGTATAATTGGCCTGCCAGAGAAAGAAAGAGAAGAAGGGGAAGCAAGCACTCTAGAGGAAATAATAGAAGAAAACTTCCCAGACCTGAATAACAGAAAGGACATCAAGATTCAAGAGGCCTAGAGAGTACCAAACAGAATCAACCCAGACCTGAAGACACCAAGATACATCATAGTCACAATGAGAAGAAGTAAGGATAGAGAAAGGATCCTAAAGGCTGCAAGAGAGAAACAAAAAGTCACATACAAGGGAAAACCCATAAGATTATCTGCTGACTTCTCCACTCAAACTCTAAAAGCCAGAAGAGAATGGCAAGATATCTATCGAGCCCTGAATGAAAAAAGGTTTCAACCAAGGATAATATATCCTGCTAGACTTTCATTCAAATGAGATGGAGGGATCAAAACCTTCTTAGACAAACAACAGTTAAAGGAGGTAACCATCACCAAACCGGCCCTGAAAGAGGTTCTAAAAGACCTCTGATAAACAAGAACATCACTATAATACTTGCAATATATCAGAGCAAACAAAAATTTTTTGAACAATGGCACTACAATACATTAAATCCATAATATCAATAAATGTCAATGGCTTAAACTCACCCATCAAAAGGCACAGGGTGCAGGGATGGATCATAAAACATAACCCAACCATATGCTGTTTGCAAGAATTCCATCTTTCACAAGACAAACACAGACTTAAAGTGAAAGGATGGAAAACTATCATACAGGCTAACGGACCACAAAAAAGGGCAGTAACAGCCATTCTCATCTCAGACACGATAGATTTTAAATTAAATAAAATAATAAAAGATAGGCAAGGACATTACATAATGATTAGAGGATCAATCAGCCAAGAAGACTTGACAATTATTAACATCTATGCACCCAATGAGGGACCATATAAATACATTAAGCACCTACTGAACGAATTTCAAAAATACATCAATAGTAATACAATAATAGTGGGAGACTTCAATACCACACTCTCACACTTAGATCAACAAAGCAGAGAACCAAAAAAGATACAAGAGAATTGAATGAAGAGATTGACAGACCAGACCTCTTGGACATTTTCAGAGTCCTTCACCCCAAAAAACTGGAATACACCTTCTTTTCAAATCCACATAACACATACTCAAGGAGAGACCACATATTAGGCCACAAAGACAGCATCAATAAATTCAAGAACATTGAAATCATTCCAAGTATCTTCTCAGACCACAGTGGAGTAAAACTAACATTTAACAACAAACAGAAAATTATTAAAAGTCACAGAATTTGGAAACTAAACAACATAATCCTTTTAAGAACCAGTGGGTCAGAAAGCCACTCAAGCAGGAAATTCAAATGTTCCTGGGAACTAATGAAAATGAAGACACAACCTATCAAAATATTTGGGACACAGCTAAAGCAGTACTGAGAGGGAAACTTATAGCCATACAATCACATATGAAACACCAAGAAGAAGCTCAAATGAACTACCTTACTGCACACCTCAAGGACTTAGAGGAAGAGGAACAAAGGAACCCTAAAGCAACCAGAAGGACAGAAATAACTAAAGTTAGAGCAGAAATCAAAAATAAAAGAACCATACAAAAGATCAATGAAGCCAAAGGTTGGTTCTTTGAAAGATTAAACAAAATTGACAACCCCCTAGCCAGACTCACCAAAAAAAAGAGAGAAGACTCAAATTAATAGAATTGTAAACGATGGAGGAGATATCACAACTGACACCACAGAAATCCAGAGAATCCTGTGAAACTTCTATAAAGAACTATACGCCACCAAGCTAGAGAATCTTGAAGAAATGGAACAATTCCTAGAAGCATATGCCCTTCCAAAAATGAACCAAGAAGAACTACAAAATCTAAATGCACCAATCACAAAGAAATTGAAACCGTTATTAAGAATCTCCCCACCAACAAAAGTCCTGGACCAGATGGCTTCACAAACGAATTCTACAAAACTTTCAGGAAACAGTTAGTACCCATACTTCTTAAGCTTTTCCATAAGATTGAAGAAACAGGAATACTATCTTCCACCTTCTATGAAGCCAACATCACCCTGATACCAAAAGCTGATAGGGACAGAACAAAAAAGGAAAACTACAGACCAATATCTCTGATGAACACAGATGTCAAAATATTAAACAAGATCTTGGCCAACTGGATACAGCAACATATCAAAAAGATTGTTCACGACCAAGTGGGATTCATCCCAGGAATGCAAGGCTGGTTCAACATCTGTAATTCAATCAATGTCATTCACCACATCAATAAAAGCAAAGCCAAAAACCACATGATTATCTCAATAGATGCAGAGAAAGCCTTTGACAAAATCCAATACACATTCATGCTCAAAATTCTACAGAAAATGGGAATAGATGGGAAATTCCTCAAGATAGTGGAGTCTATATATAGCAAACCTAGAGCCAACATCATACTCAATGGAAAGAAGCTGAAAGCATTCCCCCTCAGATCGGGGAATAGGGCTGTCCACTGTCACCGTTTCTCTTCAACATAGTATTGGAAGTTCTTGCCATAGCAATCAGGCAAGAGAAAGAAATCAAAGGAATGCAGATTGGAATGGAAGAAGTCTAGCTCTCACTATTTGCAGATGATATGATAGTATATATAGAAAAACTGAAATAATCCAGCAGAAAATTACTGGAAGTTACTATGCAATATAGCAAGGTATCAGGATACAAAATAAATATACAAAAATCAGTGGCAAGCTTCTTTAAGAGAATAGAACAAACACTACAATCATTTATCTGGAACATTAAAACAACTAGAATTGCCAAAACCATCTTGAGGAAAAGAAACAGAAATGGAGGCATCACACTCCGAGACCTTAAACTATATTATAAAGTCATCATCATCAAAACAGCATGGTACTGGAACAAAAATAGGCACACAGACCAGTGGAACAGAATTGAAAGCCCAGAAATAAATCCCCACACCTATTGACATCTAATCTTTGATGAGGGGGCCCAAAGGATTAAATGGAAAAAGGAGGCTCTCTTCAATATATGGTGCTGGGAAAACTGGGTTGTAACATGCAGAAGAATGAAATTGAACCACTTTATCTCACCAGAAACAAAAATCAACTCCAAATGGATCAAAGACCTAGATGTCAGACCAGAAACAATCAAATACTTAGAGGAAAACATTGGTAAAACACTTTCCAACCTACACCTCAAGGACATCTTTGATGAATCAAACCCAATTTCAAGGAAGACTAAAGCAGAAACAAACCAATGGGACTACATCAAATTGAAAAGCTTCTGCACATCCAAAGAAACTATTAAACAAAAGACCCCTCACAGAATGGAGAAGATCTTCACATGCCATACATCAGACAAGAAACTAATCACCAAAATATATAAAGAGCTCTGCAAACTTAGCACCAAAAAAGCAAATGACCCCATCGAAAAATGGGCAGAGGATATGAACAAAACATTCACTACAGAGGAGATCCAAAAGGCTAACAAACATATGAAAAACTGCTCTAGGCCACTGATTGTCAGAGAAATGCAAATTAAGACAACATTAAGATACCACCTCACTCCTGTAAGAATGGCATACATCAAAAAGGACAGCAGCAACCAATGCTGGAGAGGTTGTGGGGATAGAGGAACCCTTTTACATTGCTGGTGGGAATGTAATTGGTACAGCCTCTGTGGAGAGCAGTCTGGAAAACTCTCACAAGGCTAGACATGGACCTTCCATATGATCCAGTAATTCCTCTCCTGGGGTTATACCCCAAGGACTCCATAACACCCAACCAAAAAGAGGTGTGTACTCCTATGTTCATAGCAGCACAATTCATAATAGCTAAAACCTGGAAGCAACCCAGATGCCCAACAACAGATGAGTGACTGAGAAAGCTGTGGTTTATATACACAATGGAATACTATACAGCTATCAAGAACAATGAACCCACCTTCTCTGACCCATCTTGGACAGAGCTAGAAGGAATTATGTTAAGTGAGCTAAGTCAGAAAGATAAAGATGAGTATGGGATGATCCCACTCATCAACAGAAGTTGGCTAAGAAGATTTGAAAGGGAAACTAAAGGCAGAACCTGACCAAATTTTAAGTAGGGCACCACAGTAAAAACCATGTGGTGAGGGGTAGACATGCAGCTTCCTGGGCCAGTGGGGGGTGGGAGTGGGCGGGAGGGATGGGTCACAGTCTTTTGGTGGTGGGAATGGTGTTTATGCACACTCCTAGTAAAATGTAGTCATATAAATCACTAGTTAATCAATATGAGAGGGGGAAAATCAATTGTATGTCTCAAAGTTTTTCAAAACACACTGAATCTTTTAAATATATAGGCTGTGTAATTAATATGCAGACTCTCTCAAAAGCCTAGACCAAGTAGATCAGAAGCATCCAATAGCACAGATATATGCAAGATACTGGATACTGTACAGCAAACCCTAACAAAAGGACTTTTCAAAGTTAACCCAATTACCAAATAATGTGATAACATTAACTATCTATTGTCTTTTTGAACCCTAAGACAGCAGGAACCTCACATCTCCACTATAGAGCCCCTACTTCCCCCAGTCCTGGAACCCTTGTATAGGGCCCACTTTCCCGTATGCCTCTCCCAATCCATATCAAATAATATTGCATCCGCTGATCACAACCTAACCAACACAACAATTGCCACCTCAACATGCTTCACTTCAGACTGTGTCCAGAGACTTCACGTGTGGAATGACAACCCTTCAGCTTCATTACTCGGGTGAGACCTTTCCTTTTATAGTATACTCTAATTCCATCTCAGGTGGTTCACTTTCTAACAAAGTCCCAAAACCTAGATATACACCAGTTTCTGTGAGAGAGAGCATATGTTCACACGTATCCACAAACTACTGCAAAATATATACCTGAAAGCAGAAGTACACTAGAGTTTGCAGTGAGTACCTCCCTAACACTTCCTCTCCACTATTCCAAGCTTTGGGTCCATGATTGCTCAACAATGTGTTTGGCTTCGTATGTTAACTCTCTTTACAGTCACCAGGTTCCAGATGTCATCAGGATGCCGGTCAGGCTTCCCTTGACTGAAGACCCCACCAATGTGTCCTGGAGCTCAGCTTCCCCAGAGACCCACCCTACTACAAAAAGAGAGAGGCAGACTGGGAGTATGGACCGACCAGTCAACGCCCATGTTCAGCGGGGAAGCAATTACAGAAGTCAGACCTTCTACCTTCTGCAACCCATAATGACCATGGGTCCATGCTCCCAAGGGATAGAGAATGGGAAAGCTATCAGGGGAGGCGGTGGGATATGGAGATTGGGTGGTGGGAATTGTGTGGAGTTGTAACCCTCCTACCCTATGGTTTTGTTAATTAATCCTCTCTTAAATAAAAAAGAAAAAAAGACACATTTTCTAATCCACTGCAAGGTGTGATGTAACTTTAAACTAAAAAAAAAAGAATGCAGCTAAGCTCCCCATGCCACACCTCATTGAGTCTACACAGAAAATTACACACAGCATGGGAATATCAAAGAAAAGAACCAAGGTGAGGACCACCTGGGAGAATGCACACAGTGTCCAGAATCCAATGTGCCATTCATACTTGCAAAAGCACTTGTGCAGTGGATACTTCCTTTGTCATAGTGCAACCCAGTTCGTAAGACCCTGTATCAGGAATAAAGAAACAACAGTGGTAATCATAACTGAAACACATTTACACACACACACACACAATCACTAACAGACACACACACTTTTCCCTGAAAAAACTTGGATTAGAGTTGCTGTTTTGCACCCAAGTAAAAGGTCAAAGTTTCATGGGTGGAGTGGAAAAGTGTTAAGTTTCTGGCATATGAAGGTGAGAAGTGCCTAGAGCAGATCGATAGTTACATGGACAACGAAGGGAGCATGGGTTGGAGGGACAGCTGGTGGAGCTGCCAGGGAACTATGTGGAAGCCCAGGAACCCATTTTGAGCCCCTGGTCACCACTTACACAGCTAGGGAAAAGATGGGCAATTGGCAAATCAGAGCTGCAGCTGTCTCTCTGTCTCTCTTCCTGCTTGGGCCCTGCTCTCTCAATTTATGACTGTTTCCTTCTCCTCAATAAGAAAGTTACAAATGATGTAAGAAATACAGGGAAAAGTGGGAAAAATTACCCCCGTGCCCACTATTACATGTAACTGTTGACTGTAAACCATTCATCCCCCAAGAAAGAACAGAATAAATATTTGTGAGGTTAAAAACATTGTAGGTTAAATAGTGAACATTCTGAAAAATATTTTCAGACCTCTACATGTTACATATATATATATATATATATATATATATATAGAGAGAGAGAGAGAGAGAGAGAGAGAGACTGATGTAGTCATTTTCTACAATGGATTCGATATGACATTCAAACAATTGATTGCTAAAACCTGGAGAGAAACTGTGCATCAGGAAAAGAATTGTCCAAAGGAGTAAAATCTCCAAATCATTAGCTATATGCAGCTCCAACAGGACCGAGCGAAAAAGGCTCGAGAAGGAACTCATCAAGGAGACTCTCCACATGGACAGGCACCACAAGTTTTCTAGTCTGGCAACATACACAGGGCAGCTGCTAGTTCCCAGGCCGAGCCTCAGGGCAAAAACCTCTCCCTCTTCAGTGTCTTTACATCTGAAAAGAAAAAAAGTGACCAAGGGCCAAGGAGAGCTACAATGGTGTCAATATTGAGCTGTAAATCAGAATGTGCCAAGTGTTTTGCACAAAATCACCTGAACCACAGTGATTCTGTTGTTCTCTCTCTCTCTCTCCCTCACACACACACACACACACAAACACACACTCTCACAGTCACACACACGCACACATGCACAGAGGCACAGGCACAAACGAAGTTATACACATGCGCACCGAGGCCCGCCCCAGGCGCTCATTAGACAGCCTGCCGAGGGCCCATCCACCAGGCACTCTGCTGGACCTTGATTGGCTGACCTCCAGGGGTACGCCCACCCAGAGCCAGCACCCAGGTTCTCATTGGTGGGCTGCTCTCTGAGGCCCGCCCTCACAACTCCTCCTCTGTTTTCATTGGCCAGCTCTTGGTTCACGCCCCTGAGGGTGATGTTCCTCCTCTCTGATTGGCCAGCTGTCTCTATGAATACCCACTGGGCCCTCCCCTCAGGCTCATTGGGCACGGGCAGTGAGGCCTGCCCCCGGGGACTTTCTGCCGTCCACTTAAGGCCCTGTTTCTGCAAACACGACCCCCACAGCTCCTGTCTGGGCCCGTCCTTAGGACACTGCCTCTCTGAGCTAGGCTGGCCATGCTCTTGGGGCACACCCAGAAACACTGTCGCCACTCTCCTAGCCCAGTGCCTCAGGGCACTTGCCCCATGGGGCCTTAGTCCGCCCTGGTGCTTCCCTCTTGTGGACACCCAGCAGAGTGCCGCTGAGCACAGGGATTCACAAGCTCCCAGTAGAGTCATCCCAGACAGAGAGAGAAACCCCTTCCACTTGCAAAGCCAAATGGGGGATCCCCCCACCCCACAGGAAAGAACAGATGTCTAGGGCACTCTATGTCAATTTCAACCTTGCTGTCCACGGGCCACAAATCCCAGAGTTCTCCTCATTCCACAGAATCACTACACTCAACTATGGGCTTTTCTGCCACCTTGTGGACATACAGCAGAATGCAGCTGAGCTCCCCATGCCACTCCTCTTTGAGTCTACCCAGAAAATTACACACAGCATGGGAATAGCAAAGGAAAGAACCCATCTGAGGACCACCTGGGAGAATGCACAACAGTGTCCACAATCCAATGTGCCATTCATACTTGAAAAACCACTTGTGCAGTGGAAACTTCCTTTGTCTTAACATAACCCAGTTCCTAAGACCCTGCATCAGGAATAAAGAAACAACAGCGGGAATCATAATTGAAACTCACTTATGCACACTTACACACACACACCTTCCCACTGAGACGTACACACTTTTCCCTAAAATAACTTGGATTGGAGTTGATGTTTTGCACCCAAGTAAAAGATCATAGTTTCATGGGTGGAGGGGAGAAGTGTTAAGTTTCTGGCATACACACACGCACACACACACACACACACACACACAAACCCTTCTGCATACCACAGTGACCTTGGGTCCATACTCCCAGATGGTTAAAGAATAGGAAAGCTATCAGGGGACGGAATGGGATACAGACTTCTGGTGGTGGGAATTGTGTCAGGTCGGTCCCCTCTTAGCCTAGGGGTTCCAGTCAATGTTTCCTTTGTAGAAATAAAAAATGAAATCAAAGATGATCAAGTGAACCCAATTGCAAAATCATGTGATTCTACCAATAACTATCTATTGTCTCTTCACCCCGAAGACAGCAGGAACCTCCCACTTCCTCTAGAGAGCCTCTATTTGCCCCAGTCCTGGAACCTCTAGGGTGGGCCTCCCTTTGCTGCCTCCTGCCCACCACTCCTTTCAAACATTGTTATTGCCTCCGCTGTTCCCGAACTGATCAACACAACCCTCAGCATGCTTCACTTCAGACTGGCCCAGCCCCACCCCTAGGCCTCAACCCCTGCCACCTGCAACCACTCTTCATCTGCACTCCTGCAGCCTTTCAGTTCAAGGCTGATAAACAATTGGTTTGGCTTTCTATGTGAACTCTCTTTTCAGCCACCAGCTTCCAGATGCTAGGAGGGCGCCGACCAGATATCCCTGGACAGATAACCCCACCCATGTGTCCTGGAGCTCTGATTGCCCAGAGCCCTTCCCCACTAGGGAAAGACAGAGACAGGCTGGGAGTATGGCCCGACCTGTCAACGCCCAGGTTCAGCGGGGAAGCAGTTACAGAAGCCAGACCTCCTCCCCACCTTCGGCATCCCACAGTGACCCTGGGTCCATACTTCCAGAGGGATAAAGAATTGGATAGCTACCAGAGGAGGGGAGGGAAGGGGAGGGGAGGGGATACAGAGTTCTGGTGGTGGGAATTGTGTGCAGTTGGACCCCTCTTCTCCAGTGGTTTTTTCTCAAAGTTTCTTTTTGATAAATAAATAAATAAATTTAAGAGAGAGAGGGAGAGAGACAGAGAGAAGGAGAGAGAAAGAGAGACAGGGACAGAGAGAGAGAAGCTTAAGCACACCTGGCACAAAGCACAAGGACTAGCATGAGGATCCCTGTTCGAGCACCCGGCTCCCCACCTGCAGGGGAGTCGATTCCCAAGTGGTGAAGCAGGTCTGTGGGTGTCTGTCTTTCTCTCTCCCTCTCTGTCTTCCCCTCCACTCTCCATTTCTCTCGGTCCTATCCAACAAAAACGACATCATTCATAACTCCAACAACAAAACAACCAGGGCAACCAAAGGGAATGAATCAAGACATAACAATGATTTTCAAAAAGGATTCCGGGAGGTGGTGGGGTGGTCAAGCTTTAGACTCTCAAGCATGAGGTCCCGAGTTGGATCCCCGGCAGCACATGTGCCAGAGTGATGTGTGGTTCTCCCTCTGTCCTCCTATCGTTCTCATCCATAAAAAAGTCTTTCCAAAAAAACAACTTCTCCAGAACAGATGAAAAAGAGAGAGAGCGAGAGAGAAGAAGGGGTCATGTGCCCAGGACAAGATGCTGGGCAATGCGCTGCAGAGGCAGGCAGGCAGGCAGGCAGCAAAAGCCTACAGCACCCGGTATTCCCAGGCGGTCTCCCATCCAAGTACTAACCAGGCCCGACCCTGCTTAGCTTCCAAGATCTGACGAGATCGGGCGTGCTCAGGGTGGTATGGCCATACACACACAAAGCCCTTTCTGCCGGCCTCAAGAAGCCAAGCCGACAGCCGCCGGCAACAGCGACGCCCACTGGCCGGCTCCGCACACTGCCACCCCTCCACGAGTGCCCGCTGGCCACCTGCACCCAACACACCACCCCCACCCACCCCACGCCGCCCCAGCCTCCGCCCCAGCCACCACCACCATCACCACCCAGCACCCCTCACAAAGCCCACACCGCTGCACAGGCAGGCAGGCTGGCAGCGACACATGCGGGGACACGCTGCGCACAAACACGCATGCCACATACACACGGACAGCCTGCCTGCCTGCATGATGCCTGCTGCCGGCTAACTGCCTCTGCTCCACAGGCTGCCTGCTGACCCACCCAACTGCTTCTCCTGGAGCAGGAGAACCAGGCACCAGGGGCAAGGAGAGCACAAGCCCCACTCCCACAGGGAGACCCACTCCCAGCTGAGGAGGAGGAGGTGGAGGAGCAGGAGGAGGAGCAGGAGGAGGAGAAGAAAAGGTCTGGTGGTGGCAAAGCAGTTGTCTTGCCTAAGGGTCCAGGTAGTACTTCAATAGTTAAGTCATTACTTACTGACAACATAAAAAAAAATGTAGAGAGGAAAAGAAGAGTTCAGTGACCAGCATTACCCTAAACCCTAGGTGAGTACTGATATGACAGAGAGCAGAAAGAAGTTAGGAAGAAAAGAAAGGAGAAAGAAGCTGAGGGAGAGAGAGAGAAAGAAAGAAAGAAAGAGGGAGAGAGAGGGAGACACTTGAGAGAGAGAGAGAGAGAGAGAGAGAGAGAGAGAGAGAAAAGGGAAGCAGGGCTTTTGCAAAGTTAACCCAATTCACATAGGCTCACTCCTAAGCTGAATATGGACCCCAGATCAGATCACATCACATCACATCACATCAATTGGGTTGATGGCCAAGAATATTTATACACCTTTCCCAGATTTGGGAGCTACTCTCATCCCTGATCCAGCTTTCTGGTCCTTCTGCCAGCCATGACATTGCCTCCCCAGAGAATAATTAGGATCTACCTGCATTTCAGATTTCAGGCTCAGGCTGAAAAACAAACAAACAAAGAAACACTAGTATAGCCACAGGCCCTTTGGAATGTAACTCAAATATGCCTCCTAGCTGTCTACAAAATGGAGAGCAACCACACTCTTCATCTGTACTAGTCCACTCTTTAGGCCCATCATTGGTCAACAATTGGTTTGGATTTATAAGTTAACTCTATTTTGCACCACCAGGTTCCAGATGCTAGCATGATGCTGACCAGACTTCCCTGGACAGACAACCCCACCCATGTGTCCTGGAGCTCCGCTTCCCCAGAGCCCTTCCCCGCTAGGGAAAGAGAGAGCCAGGTTGCAGTATGGACCGACCTGTCAACGCTCATGTTCAGCTGGGAAGCAGTTACAGAAGCCAGAACTCCCACCCGCACACCACACACGCACATGCACACGCACACGCACATGCACATGCACACGTACACATGCGTGCACACACACGCACGCACGCACGCACGCACACACACACACACACGCACACACACCTTCTGCATCCCACAGTGACCCTGGGTCCATACTCCCAGAGGGATAAAGAATTGGAAAGCTACCAGAGGAGGGGAGGGCAAGGGAGGGGAGGGGATACAGAGTTCTGGTGGTGGGAATTGTGTGCAGTTGGACCCCTCTTCTCCAGTGGTTTTCTCAATGTTTCTTTTTGATAAATAAATAAATAAATAAATAAATTTGAGAGAGAGAGGGAGAGAGACAGAGAGAGGGAGAGAGGCAGAGAGAGACAGAGACAGAGAGAGAGAAGCTTAAGCACACCTGGCGCAAAGCACAAGGACTGGCGTAAGGATCCCTGTTCGAGCCCCCGGCTCCCCACCTGCAGGGGAGTCGCTTCCCAAGTGGTGAAGCAGGTCTGTGGGTGTCTGTCTTTCTCTCTCCCTCTCTGTCTTCCCCTCCACTCTCCATTTCTCTCGGTCCTATCCAACAACAACGACATCCATCATAACTCCAACAATAAAACAACCAGGGCAACCAAAGGGAATGAATCAAGACATAACAATGATTTTCAAAAAGGATTCCGGGAGGTGGTGGGGTGGTCAAGCTTTAGACTCTCAAGCATGAGGTCCCGAGTTGGATCCCCGGCAGCACATGTGCCAGAGTGATGTGTGGTTCTCCCTCTGTCCTCCTATCGTTCTCATCCATAAAAAAGTCTTTCCAAAAAAACAACTTGTCCAGAACAGATGAAAAAGAGAGAGAGCGAGAGAGAAGAAGGGGTCGTGTGCCCAGGACAAGCTGCTGGGCAATGCGCTGCAGAGGCAGGCAGGCAGGCAGGCAGGCAGGCAGCAAAAGCCTACAGCACCCGGTATTCCCAGGCGGTCTCCCATCCAAGTACTAACCAGGCCCGACCCTGCTTAGCTTCCGAGATCAGACGAGATCGGGCGTGTTCAGGGTGGTATGGCCGTAGACGCACACAGCCCTTTCTGCCGGCCTCAAGAAGCCAAGCCGCCAGCCGCCGGCGCAACAGCGACGCCCACTGGCCGGCTCCGCACACTGCCACCCCTCCACGAGTGCCCGCTGGCCACCTGCACCCAACACACCACCCCCACCCACCCCACGCCGCCCCAGCCTCCGCCCCAGCCACCACCACCATCACCACCCGGCACCCCTCACAAAGCCCACACCGCTGCACAGGCAGGCAGGCTGGCAGCGACACATGCGGGGACACGCTGCGCACCCACACGCACGCCACATACACACGGACAGCCTGCCTGCCTGCCTGCCTGCCTGCCTGCCTGCATGATGCCTGCTGCCGGCTAACTGCCTCTGCTCCACAGGCTGCCTGCTGACCCACCCAACTGCTTCTCCTGGAGCGGGAGAACCAGGCACCAGGGCCAAGGAGAGCACAAGCCCCACTCCCACAGGGAGACCCAATCCCAGCTGAGGAGGAGGAGGTGGAGGAGCAGGAGGAGGAGCAGGAGGAGGAGAAGAAAAGGTCTGGTGGTGGCAAAGCAGTTGTCTTGCCTAAGGGTCCAGGTAGTACTTTAATAGTTAAGTCATTACTTACTGACAACATAAAAAAAAATGTAGAGAGGAAAAGAAGAGTTCAATGACCAGCATTACCCTAAACCCTAGGTGAGTACTGATATGACAGAGAGCAGAAAGAAGTTAGGAAGAAAAGAAAGGAGAATGAAGCTGAGGGAGAGAGAGAGAAAGAAAGAAAGAAAGAAAGAGGGAGAGAGAGGGAGACACTTGAGAGAGAGAGAGAGAAAAGGGAAGCAGGGCTTTTGCAAAGTTAACCCAATTCACATAGGCTCACTCCTAAGCTGAATATGGACCCCAGATCAGATCACATCACATCAATTGGGTTGATGGCCAAGAATATTTATACACCTTTCCCAGATTTGGGAGCTACTCTCATCCCTGATCCAGCTTTCTGGTCCTTCTGCCAGCCATGACATTGCCTCCCCAGAGAATAATTAGGATCTACCTGCATTTCAGATTTCAGGCTCAGGCTGAAAAACAAACAAACAAACAAACAAACAAACACTAGTATAGCCACAGGCCCTTTGGAATGTAACTCAAATATGCCTCCTAGCTGTCTACAAAATGGAGAGCAACCACACTCTTCATCTGTACTAGTCCACTCTTTAGGCCCATCATTGGTCAACAATTGGTTTGGATTTATAAGTTAACTCTATTTTGCACCACCAGGTTCCAGATGCTAGCATGATGCTGACCAGACTTCCCTGGACAGACAACCCCACCCATGTGTCCTGGAGCTCCGCTTCCCCAGAGCCCTTCCCCGCTAGGGAAAGAGAGAGCCAGGTTGCAGTATGGACCGACCTGTCAACGCTCATGTTCAGCTGGGAAGCAGTTACAGAAGCCAGAACTCCCACCCGCACACCACACACGCACATGCACACGCACACGCACATGCACATGCACACGTACACACGCGTGCACACACACGCACGCACGCACGCACACACACACACACACGCACACACACCTTCTGCATCCCACAGTGACCCTGGGTCCATACTCCCAGAGGGATAAAGAATTGGAAAGCTACCAGAGGAGGGGAGGGCAAGGGAGGGGAGGGGATACAGAGTTCTGGTGGTGGGAATTGTGTGCAGTTGGACCCCTCTTCTCCAGTGGTTTTCTCAATGTTTCTTTTTGATAAATAAATAAATAAATAAATAAATAAATTTGAGAGAGAGAGGGAGAGAGACAGAGAGAGGGAGAGAGGCAGAGAGAGACAGAGACAGAGAGAGAGAAGCTTAAGCACACCTGGCGCAAAGCACAAGGACTGGCGTAAGGATCCCTGTTCGAGCCCCCGGCTCCCCACCTGCAGGGGAGTCGCTTCCCAAGTGGTGAAGCAGGTCTGTGGGTGTCTGTCTTTCTCTCTCCCTCTCTGTCTTCCCCTCCACTCTCCATTTCTCTCGGTCCTATCCAACAACAACGACATCCATCATAACTCCAACAATAAAACAACCAGGGCAACCAAAGGGAATGAATCAAGACATAACAATGATTTTCCAAAAGGATTCCGGGAGGTGGTGGGGTGGTCAAGCTTTAGACTCTCAAGCATGAGGTCCCGAGTTGGATCCCCGGCAGCACATGTGCCAGAGTGATGTGTGGTTCTCCCTCTGTCCTCCTATCGTTCTCATCCATAAAAAAGTCTTTCCAAAAAAACAACTTGTCCAGAACAGATGAAAAAGAGAGAGAGCGAGAGAGAAGAAGGGGTCGTGTGCCCAGGACAAGCTGCTGGGCAATGCGCTGCAGAGGCAGGCAGGCAGGCAGGCAGGCAGGCAGGCAGCAAAAGCCTACAGCACCCGGTATTCCCAGGCGGTCTCCCATCCAAGTACTAACCAGGCCCGACCCTGCTTAGCTTCCGAGATCAGACGAGATCGGGCGTGTTCAGGGTGGTATGGCCGTAGACGCACACAGCCCTTTCTGCCGGCCTCAAGAAGCCAAGCCGCCAGCCGCCGGCGCAACAGCGACGCCCACTGGCCGGCTCCGCACACTGCCACCCCTCCACGAGTGCCCGCTGGCCACCTGCACCCAACACACCACCCCCACCCACCCCACGCCGCCCCAGCCTCCGCCCCAGCCACCACCACCATCACCACCCGGCACCCCTCACAAAGCCCACACCGCTGCACAGGCAGGCAGGCTGGCAGCGACACATGCGGGGACACGCTGCGCACCCACACGCACGCCACATACACACGGACAGCCTGCCTGCCTGCCTGCCTGCATGATGCCTGCTGCCGGCTAACTGCCTCTGCTCCACAGGCTGCCTGCTGACCCACCCAACTGCTTCTCCTGGAGCGGGAGAACCAGGCACCAGGACCAAGGAGAGCACAAGCCCCACTCCCACAGGGAGACCCACTCCCAGCTGAGGAGGAGGAGGTGGAGGAGCAGGAGGAGGAGCAGGAGGAGGAGAAGAAAAGGTCTGGTGGTGGCAAAGCAGTTGTCTTGCCTAAGGGTCCAGGTAGTACTTCAATAGTTAAGTCATTACTTACTGACAACATAAAAAAAAATGTAGAGAGGAAAAGAAGAGTTCAATGACCAGCATTACCCTAAACCCTAGGTGAGTACTGATATGACAGAGAGCAGAAAGAAGTTAGGAAGAAAAGAAAGGAGAAAGAAGCTGAGGGAGAGAGAGAGAAAGAAAGAAAGAAAGAGGGAGAGAGAGGGAGACACTTGAGAGAGAGAGAGAGAGAGAAAAGGGAAGCAGGGCTTTTGCAAAGTTAACCCAATTCACATAGGCTCACTCCTAAGCTGAATATGGACCCCAGATCAGATCACATCACATCACATCACATCAATTGGGTTGATGGCCAAGAATATTTATACACCTTTCCCAGATTTGGGAGCTACTCTCATCCCTGATCCAGCTTTCTGGTCCTTCTGCCAGCCATGACATTGCCTCCCCAGAGAATAATTAGGATCTACCTGCATTTCAGATTTCAGGCTCAGGCTGAAAAACAAACAAACAAACAAACAAAGAAACACTAGTATAGCCACAGGCCCTTTGGAATGTAACTCAAATATGCCTCCTAGCTGTCTACAAAATGGAGAGCAACCACACTCTTCATCTGTACTAGTCCACTCTTTAGGCCCATCATTGGTCAACAATTGGTTTGGATTTATAAGTTAACTCTATTTTGCACCACCAGGTTCCAGATGCTAGCATGATGCTGACCAGACTTCCCTGGACAGACAACCCCACCCATGTGTCCTGGAGCTCCGCTTCCCCAGAGCCCTTCCCCGCTAGGGAAAGAGAGAGCCAGGTTGCAGTATGGACCGACCTGTCAACGCTCATGTTCAGCTGGGAAGCAGTTACAGAAGCCAGAACTCCCACCCGCACACCACACACGCACACGCACACGCACATGCACATGCACACGTACACACGCGTGCACACACACGCACGCACGCACGCACACACACACACACACGCACACACACCTTCTGCATCCCACAGTGACCCTGGGTCCATACTCCCAGAGGGATAAAGAATTGGAAAGCTACCAGAGGAGGGGAGGGCAAGGGAGGGGAGGGTATACAGAGTTCTGGTGGTGGGAATTGTGTGCAGTTGGACCCCTCTTCTCCAGTGGTTTTCTCAATGTTTCTTTTTGATAAATAAATGAATAAATAAATAAATAAATTTGAGAGAGAGAGGGAGAGAGACAGAGAGAGGGAGAGAGGCAGAGAGAGACAGAGACAGAGAGAGAGAAGCTTAAGCACACCTGGCGCAAAGCACAAGGACTGGCGTAAGGATCCCTGTTCGAGCCCCCGGCTCCCCACCTGCAGGGGAGTCGCTTCCCAAGTGGTGAAGCAGGTCTGTGGGTGTCTGTCTTTCTCTCTCCCTCTCTGTCTTCCCCTCCACTCTCCATTTCTCTCGGTCCTATCCAACAACAACGACATCCATCATAACTCCAACAATAAAACAACCAGGGCAACCAAAGGGAATGAATCAAGACATAACAATGATTTTCAAAAAGGATTCCGGGAGGTGGTGGGGTGGTCAAGCTTTAGACTCTCAAGCATGAGGTCCCGAGTTGGATCCCCGGCAGCACATGTGCCAGAGTGATGTGTGGTTCTCCCTCTGTCCTCCTATCGTTCTCATCCATAAAAAAGTCTTTCCAAAAAAACAACTTGTCCAGAACAGATGAAAAAGAGAGAGAGCGAGAGAGAAGAAGGGGTCGTGTGCCCAGGACAAGCTGCTGGGCAATGCGCTGCAGAGGCAGGCAGGCAGGCAGGCAGGCAGGCAGGCAGCAAAAGCCTACAGCACCCGGTATTCCCAGGCGGTCTCCCATCCAAGTACTAACCAGGCCCGACCCTGCTTAGCTTCCGAGATCAGACGAGATCGGGCGTGTTCAGGGTGGTATGGCCATAGACGCACACAGCCCTTTCTGCCGGCCTCAAGAAGCCAAGCCGCCAGCCGCCGGCGCAACAGCGACGCCCACTGGCCGGCTCCGCACACTGCCACCCCTCCACGAGTGCCCGCTGGCCACCTGCACCCAACACACCACCCCCACCCACCCCACGCCGCCCCAGCCTCCGCCCCAGCCACCACCACCATCACCACCCAGCACCCCTCACAAAGCCCACACCGCTGCACAGGCAGGCAGGCTGGCAGCGACACATGCGGGGACATGCTGCGCACCCACACGCACGCCACATACACACGGACAGCCTGCCTGCCTGCCTGCCTGCATGATGCCTGCTGCCGGCTAACTGCCTCTGCTCCACAGGCTGCCTGCTGACCCACCCAACTGCTTCTCCTGGAGCGGGAGAACCAGGCACCAGGACCAAGGAGAGCACAAGCCCCACTCCCACAGGGAGACCCACTCCCAGCTGAGGAGGAGGAGGTGGAGGAGCAGGAGGAGGAGCAGGAGGAGGAGAAGAAAAGGTCTGGTGGTGGCAAAGCAGTTGTCTTGCCTAAGGGTCCAGGTAGTACTTCAATAGTTAAGTCATTACTTACTGACAACATAAAAAAAATGTAGAGAGGAAAAGAAGAGTTCAATGACCAGCATTACCCTAAACCCTAGGTGAGTACTGATATGACAGAGAGCAGAAAGAAGTTAGGAAGAAAAGAAAGGAGAAAGAAGCTGAGGGAGAGAGAGAGAAAGAAAGAAAGAGGGAGAGAGAGGGAGACACTTGAGAGAGAGAGAGAGAGAGAAAAGGGAAGCAGGGCTTTTGCAAAGTTAACCCAATTCACACAGGCTCACTCCTAAGCTGAATATGGACCCCAGATCAGATCACATCACATCACATCACATCAATTGGGTTGATGGCCAAGAATATTTATACACCTTTCCCAGATTTGGGAGCTACTCTCATCCCTGATCCAGCTTTCTGGTCCTTCTGCCAGCCATGACATTGCCTCCCCAGAGAATAATTAGGATCTACCTGCATTTCAGATTTCAGGCTCAGGCTGAAAAACAAACAAACAAACAAACAAACAAAGAAACACTAGTATAGCCACAGGCCCTTTGGAATGTAACTCAAATATGCCTCCTAGCTGTCTACAAAATGGAGAGCAACCACACTCTTCATCTGTACTAGTCCACTCTTTAGGCCCATCATTGGTCAACAATTGGTTTGGATTTATAAGTTAACTCTACTTTGCACCACCAGGTTCCAGATGCTAGCATGATGCTGACCAGACTTCCCTGGACAGACAACCCCACCCATGTGTCCTGGAGCTCCGCTTTCCCAGAGCCCTTCCCCGCTAGGGAAAGAGAGAGCCAGGTTGCAGTATGGACCGACCTGTCAACGCTCATGTTCAGCTGGGAAGCAGTTACAGAAGCCAGAACTCCCACCCGCACACCACACACGCACATGCACACGCACACGCACATGCACATGCACACGTACACACGCGTGCACACACACGCACGCACGCACGCGCACACACACACACACACACGCACACACACCTTCTGCATCCCACAGTGACCCTGGGTCCATACTCCCAGAGGGATAAAGAATTGGAAAGCTACCAGAGGAGGGGAGGGCAAGGGAGGGGAGGGGATACAGAGTTCTGGTGGTGGGAATTGTGTGCAGTTGGACCACTCTTCTCCAGTGGTTTTCTCAATGTTTCTTTTTGATAAATAAATAAATAAATTTGAGAGAGAGAGGGAGAGAGACAGAGAGAGGGAGAGAGGCAGAGAGAGACAGAGACAGAGAGAGAGAAGCTTAAGCACACCTGGCGCAAAGCACAAGGACTGGCGTAAGGATCCCTGTTCGAGCCCCCGGCTCCCCACCTGCAGGGGAGTCGCTTCCCAAGTGGTGAAGCAGGTCTGTGGGTGTCTGTCTTTCTCTCTCCCTCTCTGTCTTCCCCTCCACTCTCCATTTCTCTCGGTCCTATCCAACAACAACGACATCCATCATAACTCCAACAATAAAACAACCAGGGCAACCAAAGGGAATGAATCAAGACATAACAATGATTTTCCAAAAGGATTCCGGGAGGTGGTGGGGTGGTCAAGCTTTAGACTCTCAAGCATGAGGTCCCGAGTTGGATCCCCGGCAGCACATGTGCCAGAGTGATGTGTGGTTCTCCCTCTGTCCTCCTATCGTTCTCATCCATAAAAAAGTCTTTCCAAAAAAACAACTTGTCCAGAACAGATGAAAAAGAGAGAGAGCGAGAGAGAAGAAGGGGTCGTGTGCCCAGGACAAGCTGCTGGGCAATGCGCTGCAGAGGCAGGCAGGCAGGCAGGCAGGCAGGCAGGCAGCAAAAGCCTACAGCACCCGGTATTCCCAGGCGGTCTCCCATCCAAGTACTAACCAGGCCCGACCCTGCTTAGCTTCCGAGATCAGACGAGATCGGGCGTGTTCAGGGTGGTATGGCCGTAGACGCACACAGCCCTTTCTGCCGGCCTCAAGAAGCCAAGCCGCCAGCCGCCGGCGCAACAGCGACGCCCACTGGCCGGCTCCGCACACTGCCACCCCTCCACGAGTGCCCGCTGGCCACCTGCACCCAACACACCACCCCCACCCACCCCACGCCGCCCCAGCCTCCGCCCCAGCCACCACCACCATCACCACCCAGCACCCCTCACAAAGCCCACACCGCTGCACAGGCAGGCAGGCTGGCAGCGACACATGCGGGGACATGCTGCGCACCCACACGCACGCCACATACACACGGACAGCCTGCCTGCCTGCCTGCCTGCCTGCCTGCCTGCCTGCCTGCCTGCATGATGCCTGCTGCCGGCTAACTGCCTCTGCTCCACAGGCTGCCTGCTGACCCACCCAACTGCTTCTCCTGGAGCGGGAGAACCAGGCACCAGGGCCAAGGAGAGCACAAGCCCCACTCCCACAGGGAGACCCACTCCCAGCTGAGGAGGAGGAGGTGGAGGAGCAGGAGGAGGAGCAGGAGGAGGAGAAGAAAAGGTCTGGTGGTGGCAAAGCAGTTGTCTTGCCTAAGGGTCCAGGTAGTACTTCAATAGTTAAGTCATTACTTACTGACAACATAAAAAAAAATGTAGAGAGGAAAAGAAGAGTTCAATGACCAGCATTACCCTAAACCCTAGGTGAGTACTGATATGACAGAGAGCAGAAAGAAGTTAGGAAGAAAAGAAAGGAGAAAGAAGCTGAGGGAGTGAGAGAGAAAGAAAGAAAGAAAGAGGGAGAGAGAGGGAGACACTTGAGAGAGAGAGAGAGAAAAGGGAAGCAGGGCTTTTGCAAAGTTAACCCAATTCACACAGGCTCACTCCTAAGCTGAATATGGACCCCAGATCAGATCACATCACATCACATCACATCAATTGGGTTGATGGCCAAGAATATTTATACACCTTTCCCAGATTTGGGAGCTACTCTCATCCCTGATCCAGCTTTCTGGTCCTTCTGCCAGCCATGACATTGCCTCCCCAGAGAATAATTAGGATCTACCTGCATTTCAGATTTCAGGCTCAGGCTGAAAAACAAACAAACAAACAAACAAACAAACACTAGTATAGCCACAGGCCCTTTGGAATGTAACTCAAATATGCCTCCTAGCTGTCTACAAAATGGAGAGCAACCACACTCTTCATCTGTACTAGTCCACTCTTTAGGCCCATCATTGGTCAACAATTGGTTTGGATTTATAAGTTAACTCTATTTTGCACCACCAGGTTCCAGATGCTAGCATGATGCTGACCAGACTTCCCTGGACAGACAACCCCACCCATGTGTCCTGGAGCTCCGCTTCCCCAGAGCCCTTCCCCGCTAGGGAAAGAGAGAGCCAGGTTGCAGTATGGACCGACCTGTCAACGCTCATGTTCAGCTGGGAAGCAGTTACAGAAGCCAGAACTCCCACCCGCACACCACACACGCACATGCACACGCACACGCACATGCACACGTACACACGCGTGCACACACACGCACGCACGCACGCACACACACACACACACACACACACACACACACGCACACACACCTTCTGCATCCCACAGTGACCCTGGGTCCATACTCCCAGAGGGATAAAGAATTGGAAAGCTACCAGAGGAGGGGAGGGCAAGGGAGGGGAGGGGATACAGAGTTCTGGTGGTGGGAATTGTGTGCAGTTGGACCCCTCTTCTCCAGTGGTTTTCTCAATGTTTCTTTTTGATAAATAAATAAATAAATAAATAAATAAATTTGAGAGAGAGAGGGAGAGAGACAGAGAGAGGGAGAGAGGCAGAGAGAGACAGAGACAGAGAGAGAGAAGCTTAAGCACACCTGGCGCAAAGCACAAGGACTGGCGTAAGGATCCCTGTTCGAGCCCCCGGCTCCCCACCTGCAGGGGAGTCGCTTCCCAAGTGGTGAAGCAGGTCTGTGGGTGTCTGTCTTTCTCTCTCCCTCTCTGTCTTCCCCTCCACTCTCCATTTCTCTCGGTCCTATCCAACAACAACGACATCCATCATAACTCCAACAATAAAACAACCAGGGCAACCAAAGGGAATGAATCAAGACATAACAATGATTTTCAAAAAGGATTCCGGGAGGTGGTGGGGTGGTCAAGCTTAAGACTCTCAAGCATGAGGTCCCGAGTTGGATCCCCGGCAGCACATGTGCCAGAGTGATGTGTGGTTCTCCCTCTGTCCTCCTATCGTTCTCATCCATAAAAAAGTCTTTCCAAAAAAACAACTTGTCCAGAACAGATGAAAAAGAGAGAGAGCGAGAGAGAAGAAGGGGTCGTGTGCCCAGGACAAGCTGCTGGGCAATGCGCTGCAGAGGCAGGCAGGCAGGCAGGCAGGCAGGCAGGCAGCAAAAGCCTACAGCACCCGGTATTCCCAGGCGGTCTCCCATCCAAGTACTAACCAGGCCCGACCCTGCTTAGCTTCCGAGATCAGACGAGATCGGGCGTGTTCAGGGTGGTATGGCCGTAGACGCACACAGCCCTTTCTGCCGGCCTCAAGAAGCCAAGCCGCCAGCCGCCGGCGCAACAGCGACGCCCACTGGCCGGCTCCGCACACTGCCACCCCTCCACGAGTGCCCGCTGGCCACCTGCACCCAACACACCACCCCCACCCACCCCACGCCGCCCCAGCCTCCGCCCCAGCCACCACCACCATCACCACCCGGCACCCCTCACAAAGCCCACACCGCTGCACAGGCAGGCAGGCTGGCAGCGACACATGCGGGGACACGCTGCGCACCCACACGCACGCCACATACACACGGACAGCCTGCCTGCCTGCCTGCCTGCCTGCCTGCCTGCCTGCATGATGCCTGCTGCCGGCTAACTGCCTCTGCTCCACAGGCTGCCTGCTGACCCACCCAACTGCTTCTCCTGGAGCGGGAGAACCAGGCACCAGGGCCAAGGAGAGCACAAGCCCCACTCCCACAGGGAGACCCACTCCCAGCTGAGGAGGAGGAGGTGGAGGAGCAGGAGGAGGAGCAGGAGGAGGAGAAGAAAAGGTCTGGTGGTGGCAAAGCAGTTGTCTTGCCTAAGGGTCCAGGTAGTACTTCAATAGTTAAGTCATTACTTACTGACAACATAAAAAAAATGTAGAGAGGAAAAGAAGAGTTCAATGACCAGCATTACCCTAAACCCTAGGTGAGTACTGATATGACAGAGAGCAGAAAGAAGTTAGGAAGAAAAGAAAGGAGAAAGAAGCTGAGGGAGAGAGAGAGAAAGAAAGAAAGAGGGAGAGAGAGGGAGACACTTGAGAGAGAGAGAGAGAGAGAAAAGGGAAGCAGGGCTTTTGCAAAGTTAACCCAATTCACACAGGCTCACTCCTAAGCTGAATATGGACCCCAGATCAGATCACATCACATCACATCACATCAATTGGGTTGATGGCCAAGAATATTTATACACCTTTCCCAGATTTGGGAGCTACTCTCATCCCTGATCCAGCTTTCTGGTCCTTCTGCCAGCCATGACATTGCCTCCCCAGAGAATAATTAGGATCTACCTGCATTTCAGATTTCAGGCTCAGGCTGAAAAACAAACAAACAAACAAACAAACAAAGAAACACTAGTATAGCCACAGGCCCTTTGGAATGTAACTCAAATATGCCTCCTAGCTGTCTACAAAATGGAGAGCAACCACACTCTTCATCTGTACTAGTCCACTCTTTAGGCCCATCATTGGTCAACAATTGGTTTGGATTTATAAGTTAACTCTACTTTGCACCACCAGGTTCCAGATGCTAGCATGATGCTGACCAGACTTCCCTGGACAGACAACCCCACCCATATGTCCTGGAGCTCCGCTTTCCCAGAGCCCTTCCCCGCTAGGGAAAGAGAGAGCCAGGTTGCAGTATGGACCGACCTGTCAACGCTCATGTTCAGCTGGGAAGCAGTTACAGAAGCCAGAACTCCCACCCGCACACCACACACGCACATGCACACGCACACGCACATGCACATGCACACGTACACACGCGTGCACACACACGCACGCACGCACGCGCACACACACACACACACACGCACACACACCTTCTGCATCCCACAGTGACCCTGGGTCCATACTCCCAGAGGGATAAAGAATTGGAAAGCTACCAGAGGAGGGGAGGGCAAGGGAGGGGAGGGGATACAGAGTTCTGGTGGTGGGAATTGTGTGCAGTTGGACCCCTCTTCTCCAGTGGTTTTCTCAATGTTTCTTTTTGATAAATAAATAAATAAATTTGAGAGAGAGAGGGAGAGAGACAGAGAGAGGGAGAGAGGCAGAGAGAGACAGAGACAGAGAGAGAGAAGCTTAAGCACACCTGGCGCAAAGCACAAGGACTGGCGTAAGGATCCCTGTTCGAGCCCCCGGCTCCCCACCTGCAGGGGAGTCGCTTCCCAAGTGGTGAAGCAGGTCTGTGGGTGTCTGTCTTTCTCTCTCCCTCTCTGTCTTCCCCTCCACTCTCCATTTCTCTCGGTCCTATCCAACAACAACGACATCCATCATAACTCCAACAATAAAACAACCAGGGCAACCAAAGGGAATGAATCAAGACATAACAATGATTTTCAAAAAGGATTCCGGGAGGTGGTGGGGTGGTCAAGCTTTAGACTCTCAAGCATGAGGTCCCGAGTTGGATCCCCGGCAGCACATGTGCCAGAGTGATGTGTGGTTCTCCCTCTGTCCTCCTATCGTTCTCATCCATAAAAAAGTCTTTCCAAAAAAACAACTTGTCCAGAACAGATGAAAAAGAGAGAGAGCGAGAGAGAAGAAGGGGTCGTGTGCCCAGGACAAGCTGCTGGGCAATGCGCTGCAGAGGCAGGCAGGCAGGCAGGCAGGCAGGCAGGCAGCAAAAGCCTACAGCACCCGGTATTCCCAGGCGGTCTCCCATCCAAGTACTAACCAGGCCCGACCCTGCTTAGCTTCCGAGATCAGACGAGATCGGGCGTGTTCAGGGTGGTATGGCCGTAGACGCACACAGCCCTTTCTGCCGGCCTCAAGAAGCCAAGCCGCCAGCCGCCGGCGCAACAGCGACGCCCACTGGCCGGCTCCGCACACTGCCACCCCTCCACGAGTGCCCGCTGGCCACCTGCACCCAACACACCACCCCCACCCACCCCACGCCGCCCCAGCCTCCGCCCCAGCCACCACCACCATCACCACCCGGCACCCCTCACAAAGCCCACACCGCTGCACAGGCAGGCAGGCTGGCAGCGACACATGCGGGGACACGCTGCGCACCCACACGCACGCCACATACACACGGACAGCCTGCCTGCCTGCCTGCCTGCCTGCCTGCCTGCCTGCATGATGCCTGCTGCCGGCTAACTGCCTCTGCTCCACAGGCTGCCTGCTGACCCACCCAACTGCTTCTCCTGGAGCGGGAGAACCAGGCACCAGGGCCAAGGAGAGCACAAGCCCCACTCCCACAGGGAGACCCACTCCCAGCTGAGGAGGAGGAGGTGTAGGAGCAGGAGGAGGAGAAGAAAAGGTCTGGTGGTGGCAAAGCAGTTGTCTTGCCTAAGGGTCCAGGTAGTACTTCAATAGTTAAATCATTACTTACTGACAACATAAAAAAAAATGTAGAGAGGAAAAGAAGAGTTCAATGACCAGCATTACCCTAAACCCTAGGTGAGTACTGATATGACAGAGAGCAGAAAGAAGTTAGGAAGAAAAGAAAGGAGAAAGAAGCTGAGGGAGAGAGAGAGAAAGAAAGAAAGAAAGAGGGAGAGAGAGGGAGACACTTGAGAGAGAGAGAGAGAAAAGGGAAGCAGGGCTTTTGCAAAGTTAACCCAATTCACATAGGCTCACTCCTAAGCTGAATATGGACCCCAGATCAGATCACATCACATCACATCACATCAATTGGGTTGATGGCCAAGAATATTTATACACCTTTCCCAGATTTGGGAGCTACTCTCATCCCTGATCCAGCTTTCTGGTCCTTCTGCCAGCCATGACATTGCCTCCCCAGAGAATAATTAGGATCTACCTGCATTTCAGATTTCAGGCTCAGGCTGAAAAACAAACAAACAAACAAAGAAACACTAGTATAGCCACAGGCCCTTTGGAATGTAACTCAAATATGCCTCCTAGCTGTCTACAAAATGGAGAGCAACCACACTCTTCATCTGTACTAGTCCACTCTTTAGGCCCATCATTGGTCAACAATTGGTTTGGATTTATAAGTTAACTCTATTTTGCACCACCAGGTTCCAGATGCTAGCATGATGCTGACCAGACTTCCCTGGACAGACAACCCCACCCATGTGTCCTGGAGCTCCGCTTCCCCAGAGCCCTTCCCCGCTAGGGAAAGAGAGAGCCAGGTTGCAGTATGGACCGACCTGTCAACGCTCATGTTCAGCTGGGAAGCAGTTACAGAAGCCAGAACTCCCACCCGCACACCACACACGCACATGCACACGCACACGCACACGCACATGCACACGTACACACGCGTGCACACACACGCACGCACGCACGCACACACACACACACACACACACGCACACACACCTTCTGCATCCCACAGTGACCCTGGGTCCATACTCCCAGAGGGATAAAGAATTGGAAAGCTACCAGAGGAGGGGAGGGCAAGGGAGGGGAGGGGATACAGAGTTCTGGTGGTGGGAATTGTGTGCAGTTGGACCCCTCTTCTCCAGTGGTTTTCTCAATGTTTCTTTTTGATAAATAAATAAATAAATAAATAAATAAATAAATAAATTTGAGAGAGAGAGGGAGAGAGACAGAGAGAGGGAGAGAGGCAGAGAGAGACAGAGAGAGAGAAGCTTAAGCACACCTGGCGCAAAGCACAAGGACTGGCGTAAGGATCCCTGTTCGAGCCCCCGGCTCCCCACCTGCAGGGGAGTCGCTTCCCAAGTGGTGAAGCAGGTCTGTGGGTGTCTGTCTTTCTCTCTCCCTCTCTGTCTTCCCCTCCACTCTCCATTTCTCTCGGTCCTATCCAACAACAACGACATCCATCATAACTCCAACAATAAAACAACCAGGGCAACCAAAGGGAATGAATCAAGACATAACAATGATTTTCAAAAAGGATTCCGGGAGGTGGTGGGGTGGTCAAGCTTTAGACTCTCAAGCATGAGGTCCCGAGTTGGATCCCCGGCAGCACATGTGCCAGAGTGATGTGTGGTTCTCCCTCTGTCCTCCTATCGTTCTCATCCATAAAAAAGTCTTTCCAAAAAAACAACTTGTCCAGAACAGATGAAAAAGAGAGAGAGCGAGAGAGAAGAAGGGGTCGTGTGCCCAGGACAAGATGCTGGGCAATGCGCTGCAGAGGCAGGCAGGCAGGCAGGCAGGCAGGCAGGCAGCAAAAGCCTACAGCACCCGGTATTCCCAGGCGGTCTCCCATCCAAGTACTAACCAGGCCCGACCCTGCTTAGCTTCCGAGATCAGACGAGATCGGGCGTGTTCAGGGTGGTATGGCCGTAGACGCACACAGCCCTTTCTGCCGGCCTCAAGAAGCCAAGCCGCCAGCCGCCGGCGCAACAGCGACGCCCACTGGCCGGCTCCGCACACTGCCACCCCTCCACGAGTGCCCGCTGGCCACCTGCACCCAACACACCACCCCCACCCACCCCACGCCGCCCCAGCCTCCGCCCCAGCCACCACCACCATCACCACCCGGCACCCCTCACAAAGCCCACACCGCTGCACAGGCAGGCAGGCTGGCAGCGACACATGCGGGGACACGCTGCGCACCCACACGCACGCCACATACACACGGACAGCCTGCCTGCCTGCCTGCCTGCCTGCCTGCATGATGCCTGCTGCCGGCTAACTGCCTCTGCTCCACAGGCTGCCTGCTGACCCACCCAACTGCTTCTCCTGGAGCGGGAGAACCAGGCACCAGGGCCAAGGAGAGCACAAGCCCCACTCCCACAGGGAGACCCACTCCCAGCTGAGGAGGAGGAGGTGGAGGAGCAGGAGGAGGAGCAGGAGGAGGAGAAGAAAAGGTCTGGTGGTGGCAAAGCAGTTGTCTTGCCTAAGGGTCCAGGTAGTACTTCAATAGTTAAGTCATTACTTACTGACAACATAAAAAAAATGTAGAGAGGAAAAGAAGAGTTCAATGACCAGCATTACCCTAAACCCTAGGTGAGTACTGATATGACAGAGAGCAGAAAGAAGTTAGGAAGAAAAGAAAGGAGAAAGAAGCTGAGGGAGAGAGAAAGAAAGAAAGAAAGAAAGAGGGAGAGAGAGGGAGACACTTGAGAGAGAGAGAGAGAGAGAAAAGGGAAGCAGGGCTTTTGCAAAGTTAACCCAATTCACATAGGCTCACTCCTAAGCTGAATATGGACCCCAGATCAGATCACATCACATCAATTGGGTTGATGGCCAAGAATATTTATACACCTTTCCCAGATTTGGGAGCTACTCTCATCCCTGATCCAGCTTTCTGGTCCTTCTGCCAGCCATGACATTGCCTCCCCAGAGAATAATTAGGATCTACCTGCATTTCAGATTTCAGGCTCAGGCTGAAAAACAAACAAACAAACAAACAAACAAACACTAGTATAGCCACATGCCCTTTGGAATGTAACTCAAATATGCCTCCTAGCTGTCTACAAAATGGAGAGCAACCACACTCTTCATCTGTACTAGTCCACTCTTTAGGCCCATCATTGGTCAACAATTGGTTTGGATTTATAAGTTAACTCTATTTTGCACCACCAGGTTCCAGATGCTAGCATGATGCTGACCAGACTTCCCTGGACAGACAACCCCACCCATGTGTCCTGGAGCTCCGCTTCCCCAGAGCCCTTCCCCACTAGGGAAAGAGAGAGCCAGGTTGCAGTATGGACCGACCTGTCAACGCTCATGTTCAGCTGGGAAGCAGTTACAGAAGCCAGAACTCCCACCCGCACACCACACACGCACATGCACACGCACACGCACATGCACATGCACACGTACACACGTGTGCACACACACGCACGCACGCACGCACACACACACACACACACACACACACACGCACACACACCTTCTGCATCCCACAGTGACCCTGGGTCCATACTCCCAGAGGGATAAAGAATTGGAAAGCTACCAGAGGAGGGGAGGGCAAGGGAGGGGAGGGGATACAGAGTTCTGGTGGTGGGAATTGTGTGCAGTTGGACCCCTCTTCTCCAGTGGTTTTCTCAATGTTTCTTTTTGATAAATAAATGAATAAATAAATAAATAAATTTGAGAGAGAGAGGGAGAGAGACAGAGAGAGGGAGAGAGGCAGAGAGAGACAGAGACAGAGAGAGAGAAGCTTAAGCACACCTGGCGCAAAGCACAAGGACTGGCGTAAGGATCCCTGTTCGAGCCCCCGGCTCCCCACCTGCAGGGGAGTCGCTTCCCAAGTGGTGAAGCAGGTCTGTGGGTGTCTGTCTTTCTCTCTCCCTCTCTGTCTTCCCCTCCACTCTCCATTTCTCTCGGTCCTATCCAACAACAACGACATCCATCATAACTCCAACAATAAAACAACCAGGGCAACCAAAGGGAATGAATCAAGACATAACAATGATTTTCCAAAAGGATTCCGGGAGGTGGTGGGGTGGTCAAGCTTTAGACTCTCAAGCATGAGGTCCCGAGTTGGATCCCCGGCAGCACATGTGCCAGAGTGATGTGTGGTTCTCCCTCTGTCCTCCTATCGTTCTCATCCATAAAAAAGTCTTTCCAAAAAAACAACTTGTCCAGAACAGATGAAAAAGAGAGAGAGCGAGAGAGAAGAAGGGGTCGTGTGCCCAGGACAAGATGCTGGGCAATGCGCTGCAGAGGCAGGCAGGCAGGCAGGCAGGCAGCAAAAGCCTACAGCACCCGGTAATCCCAGGCGGTCTCCCATCCAAGTACTAACCAGGCCCGACCCTGCTTAGCTTCCGAGATCAGACGAGATCGGGCGTGTTCAGGGTGGTATGGCCGTAGACGCACACAGCCCTTTCTGCCGGCCTCAAGAAGCCAAGCCGCCAGCCGCCGGCGCAACAGCGACGCCCACTGGCCGGCTCCGCACACTGCCACCCCTCCACGAGTGCCCGCTGGCCACCTGCACCCAACACACCACCCCCACCCACCCCACGCCGCCCCAGCCTCCGCCCCAGCCACCACCACCATCACCACCCGGCACCCCTCACAAAGCCCACACCGCTGCACAGGCAGGCAGGCTGGCAGCGACACATGCGGGGACACGCTGCGCACCCACACGCACGCCACATACACACGGACAGCCTGCCTGCCTGCCTGCCTGCCTGCCTGCCTGCCTGCCTGCATGATGCCTGCTGCCGGCTAACTGCCTCTGCTCCACAGGCTGCCTGCTGACCCACCCAACTGCTTCTCCTGGAGCGGGAGAACCAGGCACCAGGGCCAAGGAGAGCACAAGCCCCACTCCCACAGGGAGACCCACTCCCAGCTGAGGAGGAGGAGGTGGAGGAGCAGGAGGAGGAGCAGGAGGAGGAGAAGAAAAGGTCTGGTGGTGGCAAAGCAGTTGTCTTGCCTAAGGGTCCAGGTAGTACTTCAATAGTTAAGTCATTACTTACTGACAACATAAAAAAAAATGTAGAGAGGAAAAGAAGAGTTCAATGACCAGCATTACCCTAAACCCTAGGTGAGTACTGATATGACAGAGAGCAGAAAGAAGTTAGGAAGAAAAGAAAGGAGAAAGAAGCTGAGGGAGAGAGAGAGAAAGAAAGAAAGAAAGAAAGAGGGAGAGAGAGGGAGACACTTGAGAGAGAGAGAGAGAGAGAGAGAGAGAGAGAGAAAAGGGAAGCAGGGCTTTTGCAAAGTTAACCCAATTCACATAGGCTCACTCCTAAGCTGAATATGGACCCCAGATCAGATCACATCACATCACATCACATCAATTGGGTTGATGGCCAAGAATATTTATACACCTTTCCCAGATTTGGGAGCTACTCTCATCCCTGATCCAGCTTTCTGGTCCTTCTGCCAGCCATGACATTGCCTCCCCAGAGAATAATTAGGATCTACCTGCATTTCAGATTTCAGGCTCAGGCTGAAAAACAAACAAACAAACAAACAAAGAAACACTAGTATAGCCACAGGCCCTTTGGAATGTAACTCAAATATGCCTCCTAGCTGTCTACAAAATGGAGAGCAACCACACTCTTCATCTGTACTAGTCCACTCTTTAGGCCCATCATTGGTCAACAATTGGTTTGCATTTATAAGTTAACTCTATTTTGCACCACCAGGTTCCAGATGCTAGCATGATGCTGACCAGACTTCCCTGGACAGACAACCCCACCCATGTGTCCTGGAGCTCCGCTTCCCCAGAGCCCTTCCCCGCTAGGGAAAGAGAGAGCCAGGTTGCAGTATGGACCGACCTGTCAACGCTCATGTTCAGCTGGGAAGCAGTTACAGAAGCCAGAACTCCCACCCGCACACCACACACGCACATGCACACGCACACGCACATGCACATGCACACGTACACACGCGTGCACACACACGCACGCACGCACGCACGCACACACACACACACACACACACGCACACACACCTTCTGCATCCCACAGTGACCCTGGGTCCATACTCCCAGAGGGATAAAGAATTGGAAAGCTACCAGAGGAGGGGAGGGCAAGGGAGGGGAGGGGATACAGAGTTCTGGTGGTGGGAATTGTGTGCAGTTGGACCCCTCTTCTCCAGTGGTTTTCTCAATGTTTCTTTTTGATAAATAAATGAATAAATAAATAAATAAATTTGAGAGAGAGAGGGAGAGAGACAGAGAGAGGGAGAGAGGCAGAGAGAGACAGAGACAGAGAGAGAGAAGCTTAAGCACACCTGGCGCAAAGCACAAGGACTGGCGTAAGGATCCCTGTTCGAGCCCCCGGCTCCCCACCTGCAGGGGAGTCGCTTCCCAAGTGGTGAAGCAGGTCTGTGGGTGTCTGTCTTTCTCTCTCCCTCTCTGTCTTCCCCTCCACTCTCCATTTCTCTCGGTCCTATCCAACAACAACGACATCCATCATAACTCCAACAATAAAACAACCAGGGCAACCAAAGGGAATGAATCAAGACATAACAATGATTTTCCAAAAGGATTCCGGGAGGTGGTGGGGTGGTCAAGCTTTAGACTCTCAAGCATGAGGTCCCGAGTTGGATCCCCGGCAGCACATGTGCCAGAGTGATGTGTGGTTCTCCCTCTGTCCTCCTATCGTTCTCATCCATAAAAAAGTCTTTCCAAAAAAACAACTTGTCCAGAACAGATGAAAAAGAGAGAGAGCGAGAGAGAAGAAGGGGTCGTGTGCCCAGGACAAGCTGCTGGGCAATGCGCTGCAGAGGCAGGCAGGCAGGCAGGCAGGCAGCAAAAGCCTACAGCACCCGGTATTCCCAGGCGGTCTCCCATCCAAGTACTAACCAGGCCCGACCCTGCTTAGCTTCCGAGATCAGACGAGATCGGGCGTGTTCAGGGTGGTATGGCCGTAGACGCACACAGCCCTTTCTGCCGGCCTCAAGAAGCCAAGCCGCCAGCCGCCGGCGCAACAGCGACGCCCACTGGCCGGCTCCGCACACTGCCACCCCTCCACGAGTGCCCGCTGGCCACCTGCACCCAACACACCACCCCCACCCACCCCACGCCGCCCCAGCCTCCGCCCCAGCCACCACCACCATCACCACCCGGCACCCCTCACAAAGCCCACACCGCTGCACAGGCAGGCAGGCTGGCAGCGACACATGCGGGGACACGCTGTGCACCCACACGCACGCCACATACACACGGACAGCCTGCCTGCCTGCCTGCCTGCCTGCCTGCCTGCCTGCATGATGCCTGCTGCCGGCTAACTGCCTCTGCTCCACAGGCTGCCTGCTGACCCACCCAACTGCTTCTCCTGGAGCGGGAGAACCAGGCACCAGGGCCAAGGAGAGCACAAGCCCCACTCCCACAGGGAGACCCACTCCCAGCTGAGGAGGAGGAGGTGGAGGAGCAGGAGGAGGAGCAGGAGGAGGAGAAGAAAAGGTCTGGTGGTGGCAAAGCAGTTGTCTTGCCTAAGGGTCCAGGTAGTACTTCAATAGTTAAGTCATTACTTACTGACAACATAAAAAAAAATGTAGAGAGGAAAAGAAGAGTTCAATGACCAGCATTACCCTAAACCCTAGGTGAGTACTGATATGACAGAGAGCAGAAAGAAGTTAGGAAGAAAAGAAAGGAGAAAGAAGCTGAGGGAGAGAGAGAGAAAGAAAGAAAGAAAGAGGGAGAGAGAGGGAGACACTTGAGAGAGAGAGAGAGAGAGAGAGAGAAAAGGGAAGCAGGGCTTTTGCAAAGTTAACCCAATTCACATAGGCTCACTCCTAAGCTGAATATGGACCCCAGATCAGATCACATCACATCACATCACATCAATTGGGTTGATGGCCAAGAATATTTATACACCTTTCCCAGATTTGGGAGCTACTCTCATCCCTGATCCAGCTTTCTGGTCCTTCTGCCAGCCATGACATTGCCTCCCCAGAGAATAATTAGGATCTACCTGCATTTCAGATTTCAGGCTCAGGCTGAAAAACAAACAAACAAACAAAGAAACACTAGTATAGCCACAGGCCCTTTGGAATGTAACTCAAATATGCCTCCTAGCTGTCTACAAAATGGAGAGCAACCACACTCTTCATCTGTACTAGTCCACTCTTTAGGCCCATCATTGGTCAACAATTGGTTTGGATTTATAAGTTAACTCTATTTTGCACCACCAGGTTCCAGATGCTAGCATGATGCTGACCAGACTTCCCTGGACAGACAACCCCACCCATGTGTCCTGGAGCTCCGCTTCCCCAGAGCCCTTCCCCGCTAGGGAAAGAGAGAGCCAGGTTGCAGTATGGACCGACCTGTCAACGCTCATGTTCAGCTGGGAAGCAGTTACAGAAGCCAGAACTCCCACCCGCACACCACACACGCACATGCACACGCACACGCACATGCACATGCACACGTACACACGCGTGCACACACACGCACGCACGCACGCACACACACACACACACACACACACACGCACACACACCTTCTGCATCCCACAGTGACCCTGGGTCCATACTCCCAGAGGGATAAAGAATTGGAAAGCTACCAGAGGAGGGGAGGGCAAGGGAGGGGAGGGGATACAGAGTTCTGGTGGTGGGAATTGTGTGCAGTTGGACCCCTCTTCTCCAGTGGTTTTCTCAATGTTTCTTTTTGATAAATAAATAAATAAATTTGAGAGAGAGAGGGAGAGAGACAGAGAGAGGGAGAGAGGCAGAGAGAGACAGAGACAGAGAGAGAGAAGCTTAAGCACACCTGGCGCAAAGCACAAGGACTGGCGTAAGGATCCCTGTTCGAGCCCCCGGCTCCCCACCTGCAGGGGAGTCGCTTCCCAAGTGGTGAAGCAGGTCTGTGGGTGTCTGTCTTTCTCTCTCCCTCTCTGTCTTCCCCTCCACTCTCCATTTCTCTCGGTCCTATCCAACAACAACGACATCCATCATAACTCCAACAATAAAACAACCAGGGCAACCAAAGGGAATGAATCAAGACATAACAATGATTTTCAAAAAGGATTCCGGGAGGTGGTGGGGTGGTCAAGCTTTAGACTCTCAAGCATGAGGTCCCGAGTTGGATCCCCGGCAGCACATGTGCCAGAGTGATGTGTGGTTCTCCCTCTGTCCTCCTATCGTTCTCATCCATAAAAAAGTCTTTCCAAAAAAACAACTTGTCCAGAACAGATGAAAAAGAGAGAGAGCGAGAGAGAAGAAGGGGTCGTGTGCCCAGGACAAGATGCTGGGCAATGCGCTGCAGAGGCAGGCAGGCAGGCAGGCAGGCAGCAAAAGCCTACAGCACCCGGTATTCCCAGGCGGTCTCCCATCCAAGTACTAACCAGGCCCGACCCTGCTTAGCTTCCGAGATCAGACGAGATCGGGCGTGTTCAGGGTGGTATGGCCGTAGACGTACACAGCCCTTTCTGCCGGCCTCAAGAAGCCAAGCCGCCAGCCGCCGGCGCAACAGCGACGCCCACTGGCCGGCTCCGCACACTGCCACCCCTCCACGAGTGCCCGCTGGCCACCTGCACCCAACACACCACCCCCACCCACCCCACGCCGCCCCAGCCTCCGCCCCAGCCACCACCACCATCACCACCCGGCACCCCTCACAAAGCCCACACCGCTGCACAGGCAGGCAGGCTGGCAGCGACACATGCGGGGACACGCTGCGCACCCACACGCACGCCACATACACACGGACAGCCTGCCTGCCTGCCTGCCTGCCTGCCTGCCTGCCTGCCTGCCTGCATGATGCCTGCTGCCGGCTAACTGCCTCTGCTCCACAGGCTGCCTGCTGACCCACCCAACTGCTTCTCCTGGAGCGGGAGAACCAGGCACCAGGGCCAAGGAGAGCACAAGCCCCACTCCCACAGGGAGACCCACTCCCAGCTGAGGAGGAGGAGGTGGAGGAGCAGGAGGAGGAGCAGGAGGAGGAGAAGAAAAGGTCTGGTGGTGGCAAAGCAGTTGTCTTGCCTAAGGGTCCAGGTAGTACTTCAATAGTTAAGTCATTACTTACTGACAACATAAAAAAAAATGTAGAGAGGAAAAGAAGAGTTCAATGACCAGCATTACCCTAAACCCTAGGTGAGTACTGATATGACAGAGAGCAGAAAGAAGTTAGGAAGAAAAGAAAGGAGAAAGAAGCTGAGGGAGAGAGAGAGAAAGAAAGAAAGAAAGAGGGAGAGAGAGGGAGACACTTGAGAGAGAGAGAGAGAGAGAAAAGGGAAGCAGGGCTTTTGCAAAGTTAACCCAATTCACATAGGCTCACTCCTAAGCTGAATATGGACCCCAGATCAGATCACATCACATCAATTGGGTTGATGGCCAAGAATATTTATACACCTTTCCCAGATTTGGGAGCTACTCTCATCCCTGATCCAGCTTTCTGGTCCTTCTGCCAGCCATGACATTGCCTCCCCAGAGAATAATTAGGATCTACCTGCATTTCAGATTTCAGGCTCAGGCTGAAAAACAAACAAACAAACAAAGAAACACTAGTATAGCCACAGGCCCTTTGGAATGTAACTCAAATATGCCTCCTAGCTGTCTACAAAATGGAGAGCAACCACACTCTTCATCTGTACTAGTCCACTCTTTAGGCCCATCATTGGTCAACAATTGGTTTGGATTTATAAGTTAACTCTATTTTGCACCACCAGGTTCCAGATGCTAGCATGATGCTGACCAGACTTCCCTGGACAGACAACCCCACCCATGTGTCCTGGAGCTCCGCTTCCCCAGAGCCCTTCCCCGCTAGGGAAAGAGAGAGCCAGGTTGCAGTATGGACCGACCTGTCAACGCTCATGTTCAGCTGGGAAGCAGTTACAGAAGCCAGAACTCCCACCCGCACACCACACACGCACATGCACATGCACACGCACATGCACATGCACACGTACACACGCGTGCACACACACGCACGCACGCACGCACGCACACACACACACACACACACGCACACACACCTTCTGCATCCCACAGTGACCCTGGGTCCATACTCCCAGAGGGATAAAGAATTGGAAAGCTACCAGAGGAGGGGAGGGCAAGGGAGGGGAGGGGATACAGAGTTCTGGTGGTGGGAATTGTGTGCAGTTGGACCCCTCTTCTCCAGTGGTTTTCTCAATGTTTCTTTTTGATAAATAAATAAATAAATAAATAAATAAATAAATAAATAAATAAATAAATTTGAGAGAGAGAGGGAGAGAGACAGAGAGAGGGAGAGAGGCAGAGAGAGACAGAGACAGAGAGAGAGAAGCTTAAGCACACCTGGCGCAAAGCACAAGGACTGGCGTAAGGATCCCTGTTCGAGCCCCCGGCTCCCCACCTGCAGGGGAGTCGCTTCCCAAGTGGTGAAGCAGGTCTGTGGGTGTCTGTCTTTCTCTCTCCCTCTCTGTCTTCCCCTCCACTCTCCATTTCTCTCGGTCCTATCCAACAACAACGACATCCATCATAACTCCAACAATAAAACAACCAGGGCAACCAAAGGGAATGAATCAAGACATAACAATGATTTTCCAAAAGGATTCCGGGAGGTGGTGGGGTGGTCAAGCTTTAGACTCTCAAGCATGAGGTCCCGAGTTGGATCCCCGGCAGCACATGTGCCAGAGTGATGTGTGGTTCTCCCTCTGTCCTCCTATCGTTCTCATCCATAAAAAAGTCTTTCCAAAAAAACAACTTGTCCAGAACAGATGAAAAAGAGAGAGAGCGAGAGAGAAGAAGGGGTCGTGTGCCCAGGACAAGCTGCTGGGCAATGCGCTGCAGAGGCAGGCAGGCAGGCAGGCAGGCAGGCAGCAAAAGCCTACAGCACCCGGTATTCCCAGGCGGTCTCCCATCCAAGTACTAACCAGGCCCGACCCTGCTTAGCTTCCGAGATCAGACGAGATCGGGCGTGTTCAGGGTGGTATGGCCGTAGACGCACACAGCCCTTTCTGCCGGCCTCAAGAAGCCAAGCCGCCAGCCGCCGGCGCAACAGCGACGCCCACTGGCCGGCTCCGCACACTGCCACCCCTCCACGAGTGCCCGCTGGCCACCTGCACCCAACACACCACCCCCACCCACCCCACGCCGCCCCAGCCTCCGCCCCAGCCACCACCACCATCACCACCCGGCACCCCTCACAAAGCCCACACCGCTGCACAGGCAGGCAGGCTGGCAGCGACACATGCGGGGACACGCTGCGCACCCACACGCACGCCACATACACACGGACAGCCTGCCTGCCTGCCTGCCTGCCTGCCTGCCTGCATGATGCCTGCTGCCGGCTAACTGCCTCTGCTCCACAGGCTGCCTGCTGACCCACCCAACTGCTTCTCCTGGAGCGGGAGAACCAGGCACCAGGGCCAAGGAGAGCACAAGCCCCACTCCCACAGGGAGACCCACTCCCAGCTGAGGAGGAGGAGGTGGAGGAGCAGGAGGAGGAGCAGGAGGAGGAGAAGAAAAGGTCTGGTGGTGGCAAAGCAGTTGTCTTGCCTAAGGGTCCAGGTAGTACTTCAATAGTTAAGTCATTACTTACTGACAACATAAAAAAAAATGTAGAGAGGAAAAGAAGAGTTCAATGACCAGCATTACCCTAAACCCTAGGTGAGTACTGATATGACAGAGAGCAGAAAGAAGTTAGGAAGAAAAGAAAGGAGAAAGAAGCTGAGGGAGAGAGAGAGAAAGAAAGAAAGAGGGAGAGAGAGGGAGACACTTGAGAGAGAGAGAGAGAGAGAGAGAGAAAAGGGAAGCAGGGCTTTTGCAAAGTTAACCCAATTCACATAGGCTCACTCCTAAGCTGAATATGGACCCCAGATCAGATCACATCACATCACATCACATCAATTGGGTTGATGGCCAAGAATATTTATACACCTTTCCCAGATTTGGGAGCTACTCTCATCCCTGATCCAGCTTTCTGGTCCTTCTGCCAGCCATGACATTGCCTCCCCAGAGAATAATTAGGATCTACCTGCATTTCAGATTTCAGGCTCAGGCTGAAAAACAAACAAACAAACAAACAAACAAACACTAGTATAGCCACAGGCCCTTTGGAATGTAACTCAAATATGCCTCCTAGCTGTCTACAAAATGGAGAGCAACCACACTCTTCATCTGTACTAGTCCACTCTTTAGGCCCATCATTGGTCAACAATTGGTTTGGATTTATAAGTTAACTCTATTTTGCACCACCAGGTTCCAGATGCTAGCATGATGCTGACCAGACTTCCCTGGACAGACAACCCCACCCATGTGTCCTGGAGCTCCGCTTCCCCAGAGCCCTTCCCCGCTAGGGAAAGAGAGAGCCAGGTTGCAGTATGGACCGACCTGTCAACGCTCATGTTCAGCTGGGAAGCAGTTACAGAAGCCAGAACTCCCACCCGCACACCACACACGCACATGCACACGCACACGCACATGCACATGCACACGTACACACGCGTGCACACACACGCACGCACGCACGCACACACACACACACACACACACACACGCACACACACCTTCTGCATCCCACAGTGACCCTGGGTCCATACTCCCAGAGGGATAAAGAATTGGAAAGCTACCAGAGGAGGGGAGGGCAAGGGAGGGGAGGGGATACAGAGTTCTGGTGGTGGGAATTGTGTGCAGTTGGACCCCTCTTCTCCAGTGGTTTTCTCAATGTTTCTTTTTGATAAATAAATAAATAAATTTGAGAGAGAGAGGGAGAGAGACAGAGAGAGGGAGAGAGGCAGAGAGAGACAGAGACAGAGAGAGAGAAGCTTAAGCACACCTGGCGCAAAGCACAAGGACTGGCGTAAGGATCCCTGTTCGAGCCCCCGGCTCCCCACCTGCAGGGGAGTCGCTTCCCAAGTGGTGAAGCAGGTCTGTGGGTGTCTGTCTTTCTCTCTCCCTCTCTGTCTTCCCCTCCACTCTCCATTTCTCTCGGTCCTATCCAACAACAACGACATCCATCATAACTCCAACAATAAAACAACCAGGGCAACCAAAGGGAATGAATCAAGACATAACAATGATTTTCAAAAAGGATTCCGGGAGGTGGTGGGGTGGTCAAGCTTTAGACTCTCAAGCATGAGGTCCCGAGTTGGATCCCCGGCAGCACATGTGCCAGAGTGATGTGTGGTTCTCCCTCTGTCCTCCTATCGTTCTCATCCATAAAAAAGTCTTTCCAAAAAAACAACTTGTCCAGAACAGATGAAAAAGAGAGAGAGCGAGAGAGAAGAAGGGGTCGTGTGCCCAGGACAAGCTGCTGGGCAATGCGCTGCAGAGGCAGGCAGGCAGGCAGGCAGGCAGCAAAAGCCTACAGCACCCGGTATTCCCAGGCGGTCTCCCATCCAAGTACTAACCAGGCCCGACCCTGCTTAGCTTCCGAGATCAGACGAGATCGGGCGTGTTCAGGGTGGTATGGCCGTAGACGCACACAGCCCTTTCTGCCGGCCTCAAGAAGCCAAGCCGCCAGCCGCCGGCGCAACAGCGACGCCCACTGGCCGGCTCCGCACACTGCCACCCCTCCACGAGTGCCCGCTGGCCACCTGCACCCAACACACCACCCCCACCCACCCCACGCCGCCCCAGCCTCCGCCCCAGCCACCACCACCATCACCACCCGGCACCCCTCACAAAGCCCACACCGCTGCACAGGCAGGCAGGCTGGCAGCGACACATGCGGGGACACGCTGCGCACCCACACGCACGCCACATACACACGGACAGCCTGCCTGCCTGCCTGCCTGCCTGCCTGCCTGCATGATGCCTGCTGCCGGCTAACTGCCTCTGCTCCACAGGCTGCCTGCTGACCCACCCAACTGCTTCTCCTGGAGCGGGAGAACCAGGCACCAGGGCCAAGGAGAGCACAAGCCCCACTCCCACAGGGAGACCCACTCCCAGCTGAGGAGGAGGAGGTGGAGGAGCAGGAGGAGGAGCAGGAGGAGGAGAAGAAAAGGTCTGGTGGTGGCAAAGCAGTTGTCTTGCCTAAGGGTCCAGGTAGTACTTCAATAGTTAAGTCATTACTTACTGACAACATAAAAAAAAATGTAGAGAGGAAAAGAAGAGTTCAATGACCAGCATTACCCTAAACCCTAGGTGAGTACTGATATGACAGAGAGCAGAAAGAAGTTAGGAAGAAAAGAAAGGAGAAAGAAGCTGAGGGAGAGAGAGAGAAAGAAAGAAAGAGGGAGAGAGAGGGAGACACTTGAGAGAGAGAGAGAGAGAGAGAGAGAAAAGGGAAGCAGGGCTTTTGCAAAGTTAACCCAATTCACATAGGCTCACTCCTAAGCTGAATATGGACCCCAGATCAGATCACATCACATCACATCACATCAATTGGGTTGATGGCCAAGAATATTTATACACCTTTCCCAGATTTGGGAGCTACTCTCATCCCTGATCCAGCTTTCTGGTCCTTCTGCCAGCCATGACATTGCCTCCCCAGAGAATAATTAGGATCTACCTGCATTTCAGATTTCAGGCTCAGGCTGAAAAACAAACAAACAAACAAACAAACAAACACTAGTATAGCCACAGGCCCTTTGGAATGTAACTCAAATATGCCTCCTAGCTGTCTACAAAATGGAGAGCAACCACACTCTTCATCTGTACTAGTCCACTCTTTAGGCCCATCATTGGTCAACAATTGGTTTGGATTTATAAGTTAACTCTATTTTGCACCACCAGGTTCCAGATGCTAGCATGATGCTGACCAGACTTCCCTGGACAGACAACCCCACCCATGTGTCCTGGAGCTCCGCTTCCCCAGAGCCCTTCCCCGCTAGGGAAAGAGAGAGCCAGGTTGCAGTATGGACCGACCTGTCAACGCTCATGTTCAGCTGGGAAGCAGTTACAGAAGCCAGAACTCCCACCCGCACACCACACACGCACATGCACACGCACACGCACATGCACATGCACACGTACACACGCGTGCACACACACGCACGCACGCACGCACACACACACACACACACACACACACGCACACACACCTTCTGCATCCCACAGTGACCCTGGGTCCATACTCCCAGAGGGATAAAGAATTGGAAAGCTACCAGAGGAGGGGAGGGCAAGGGAGGGGAGGGGATACAGAGTTCTGGTGGTGGGAATTGTGTGCAGTTGGACCCCTCTTCTCCAGTGGTTTTCTCAATGTTTCTTTTTGATAAATAAATAAATAAATTTGAGAGAGAGAGGGAGAGAGACAGAGAGAGGGAGAGAGGCAGAGAGAGACAGAGACAGAGAGAGAGAAGCTTAAGCACACCTGGCGCAAAGCACAAGGACTGGCGTAAGGATCCCTGTTCGAGCCCCCGGCTCCCCACCTGCAGGGGAGTCGCTTCCCAAGTGGTGAAGCAGGTCTGTGGGTGTCTGTCTTTCTCTCTCCCTCTCTGTCTTCCCCTCCACTCTCCATTTCTCTCGGTCCTATCCAACAACAACGACATCCATCATAACTCCAACAATAAAACAACCAGGGCAACCAAAGGGAATGAATCAAGACATAACAATGATTTTCAAAAAGGATTCCGGGAGGTGGTGGGGTGGTCAAGCTTTAGACTCTCAAGCATGAGGTCCCGAGTTGGATCCCCGGCAGCACATGTGCCAGAGTGATGTGTGGTTCTCCCTCTGTCCTCCTATCGTTCTCATCCATAAAAAAGTCTTTCCAAAAAAACAACTTGTCCAGAACAGATGAAAAAGAGAGAGAGCGAGAGAGAAGAAGGGGTCGTGTGCCCAGGACAAGATGCTGGGCAATGCGCTGCAGAGGCAGGCAGGCAGGCAGGCAGGCAGCAAAAGCCTACAGCACCCGGTATTCCCAGGCGGTCTCCCATCCAAGTACTAACCAGGCCCGACCCTGCTTAGCTTCCGAGATCAGACGAGATCGGGCGTGTTCAGGGTGGTATGGCCGTAGACGCACACAGCCCTTTCTGCCGGCCTCAAGAAGCCAAGCCGCCAGCCGCCGGCGCAACAGCGACGCCCACTGGCCGGCTCCGCACACTGCCACCCCTCCACGAGTGCCCGCTGGCCACCTGCACCCAACACACCACCCCCACCCACCCCACGCCGCCCCAGCCTCCGCCCCAGCCACCACCACCATCACCACCCGGCACCCCTCACAAAGCCCACACCGCTGCACAGGCAGGCAGGCTGGCAGCGACACATGCGGGGACACGCTGCGCACCCACACGCACGCCACATACACACGGACAGCCTGCCTGCCTGCCTGCCTGCCTGCCTGCCTGCCTGCCTGCCTGCATGATGCCTGCTGCCGGCTAACTGCCTCTGCTCCACAGGCTGCCTGCTGACCCACCCAACTGCTTCTCCTGGAGCGGGAGAACCAGGCACCAGGGCCAAGGAGAGCACAAGCCCCACTCCCACAGGGAGACCCACTCCCAGCTGAGGAGGAGGAGGTGGAGGAGCAGGAGGAGGAGCAGGAGGAGGAGAAGAAAAGGTCTGGTGGTGGCAAAGCAGTTGTCTTGCCTAAGGGTCCAGGTAGTACTTCAATAGTTAAGTCATTACTTACTGACAACATAAAAAAAAATGTAGAGAGGAAAAGAAGAGTTCAATGACCAGCATTACCCTAAACCCTAGGTGAGTACTGATATGACAGAGAGCAGAAAGAAGTTAGGAAGAAAAGAAAGGAGAAAGAAGCTGAGGGAGAGAGAGAGAAAGAAAGAAAGAAAGAGGGAGAGAGAGGGAGACACTTGAGAGAGAGAGAGAGAAAAGGGAAGCAGGGCTTTTGCAAAGTTAACCCAATTCACATAGGCTCACTCCTAAGCTGAATATGGACCCCAGATCAGATCACATCACATCAATTGGGTTGATGGCCAAGAATATTTATACACCTTTCCCAGATTTGGGAGCTACTCTCATCCCTGATCCAGCTTTCTGGTCCTTCTGCCAGCCATGACATTGCCTCCCCAGAGAATAATTAGGATCTACCTGCATTTCAGATTTCAGGCTCAGGCTGAAAAACAAACAAACAAACAAAGAAACACTAGTATAGCCACAGGCCCTTTGGAATGTAACTCAAATATGCCTCCTAGCTGTCTACAAAATGGAGAGCAACCACACTCTTCATCTGTACTAGTCCACTCTTTAGGCCCATCATTGGTCAACAATTGGTTTGGATTTATAAGTTAACTCTATTTTGCACCACCAGGTTCCAGATGCTAGCATGATGCTGACCAGACTTCCCTGGACAGACAACCCCACCCATGTGTCCTGGAGCTCCGCTTCCCCAGAGCCCTTCCCCGCTAGGGAAAGAGAGAGCCAGGTTGCAGTATGGACCGACCTGTCAACGCTCATGTTCAGCTGGGAAGCAGTTACAGAAGCCAGAACTCCCACCCGCACACCACACACGCACATGCACATGCACACGCACATGCACATGCACACGTACACACGCGTGCACACACACGCACGCACGCACGCACGCACACACACACACACACACACGCACACACACCTTCTGCATCCCACAGTGACCCTGGGTCCATACTCCCAGAGGGATAAAGAATTGGAAAGCTACCAGAGGAGGGGAGGGCAAGGGAGGGGAGGGGATACAGAGTTCTGGTGGTGGGAATTGTGTGCAGTTGGACCCCTCTTCTCCAGTGGTTTTCTCAATGTTTCTTTTTGATAAATAAATAAATAAATAAATAAATAAATAAATAAATTTGAGAGAGAGAGGGAGAGAGACAGAGAGAGGGAGAGAGGCAGAGAGAGACAGAGACAGAGAGAGAGAAGCTTAAGCACACCTGGCGCAAAGCACAAGGACTGGCGTAAGGATCCCTGTTCGAGCCCCCGGCTCCCCACCTGCAGGGGAGTCGCTTCCCAAGTGGTGAAGCAGGTCTGTGGGTGTCTGTCTTTCTCTCTCCCTCTCTGTCTTCCCCTCCACTCTCCATTTCTCTCGGTCCTATCCAACAACAACGACATCCATCATAACTCCAACAATAAAACAACCAGGGCAACCAAAGGGAATGAATCAAGACATAACAATGATTTTCAAAAAGGATTCCGGGAGGTGGTGGGGTGGTCAAGCTTTAGACTCTCAAGCATGAGGTCCCGAGTTGGATCCCCGGCAGCACATGTGCCAGAGTGATGTGTGGTTCTCCCTCTGTCCTCCTATCGTTCTCATCCATAAAAAAGTCTTTCCAAAAAAACAACTTGTCCAGAACAGATGAAAAAGAGAGAGAGCGAGAGAGAAGAAGGGGTCGTGTGCCCAGGACAAGCTGCTGGGCAATGCGCTGCAGAGGCAGGCAGGCAGGCAGGCAGGCAGCAAAAGCCTACAGCACCCGGTATTCCCAGGCGGTCTCCCATCCAAGTACTAACCAGGCCCGACCCTGCTTAGCTTCCGAGATCAGACGAGATCGGGCGTGTTCAGGGTGGTATGGCCGTAGACGCACACAGCCCTTTCTGCCGGCCTCAAGAAGCCAAGCCGCCAGCCGCCGGCGCAACAGCGACGCCCACTGGCCGGCTCCGCACACTGCCACCCCTCCACGAGTGCCCGCTGGCCACCTGCACCCAACACACCACCCCCACCCACCCCACGCCGCCCCAGCCTCCGCCCCAGCCACCACCACCATCACCACCCGGCACCCCTCACAAAGCCCACACCGCTGCACAGGCAGGCAGGCTGGCAGCGACACATGCGGGGACACGCTGCGCACCCACACGCACGCCACATACACACGGACAGCCTGCCTGCCTGCCTGCCTGCCTGCCTGCCTGCATGATGCCTGCTGCCGGCTAACTGCCTCTGCTCCACAGGCTGCCTGCTGACCCACCCAACTGCTTCTCCTGGAGCGGGAGAACCAGGCACCAGGGCCAAGGAGAGCACAAGCCCCACTCCCACAGGGAGACCCACTCCCAGCTGAGGAGGAGGAGGTGGAGGAGCAGGAGGAGGAGCAGGAGGAGGAGAAGAAAAGGTCTGGTGGTGGCAAAGCAGTTGTCTTGCCTAAGGGTCCAGGTAGTACTTCAATAGTTAAGTCATTACTTACTGACAACATAAAAAAAAATGTAGAGAGGAAAAGAAGAGTTCAATGACCAGCATTACCCTAAACCCTAGGTGAGTACTGATATGACAGAGAGCAGAAAGAAGTTAGGAAGAAAAGAAAGGAGAAAGAAGCTGAGGGAGAGAGAGAGAAAGAAAGAAAGAGGGAGAGAGAGGGAGACACTTGAGAGAGAGAGAGAGAGAGAGAGAGAAAAGGGAAGCAGGGCTTTTGCAAAGTTAACCCAATTCACATAGGCTCACTCCTAAGCTGAATATGGACCCCAGATCAGATCACATCACATCACATCACATCAATTGGGTTGATGGCCAAGAATATTTATACACCTTTCCCAGATTTGGGAGCTACTCTCATCCCTGATCCAGCTTTCTGGTCCTTCTGCCAGCCATGACATTGCCTCCCCAGAGAATAATTAGGATCTACCTGCATTTCAGATTTCAGGCTCAGGCTGAAAAACAAACAAACAAACAAACAAAGAAACACTAGTATAGCCACAGGCCCTTTGGAATGTAACTCAAATATGCCTCCTAGCTGTCTACAAAATGGAGAGCAACCACACTCTTCATCTGTACTAGTCCACTCTTTAGGCCCATCATTGGTCAACAATTGGTTTGGATTTATAAGTTAACTCTATTTTGCACCACCAGGTTCCAGATGCTAGCATGATGCTGACCAGACTTCCCTGGACAGACAACCCCACCCATGTGTCCTGGAGCTCCGCTTCCCCAGAGCCCTTCCCCGCTAGGGAAAGAGAGAGCCAGGTTGCAGTATGGACCGACCTGTCAACGCTCATGTTCAGCTGGGAAGCAGTTACAGAAGCCAGAACTCCCACCCGCACACCACACACGCACATGCACACGCACACGCACATGCACATGCACACGTACACACGCGTGCACACACACGCACGCACGCACGCACACACACACACACACACACACACACGCACACACACCTTCTGCATCCCACAGTGACCCTGGGTCCATACTCCCAGAGGGATAAAGAATTGGAAAGCTACCAGAGGAGGGGAGGGCAAGGGAGGGGAGGGGATACAGAGTTCTGGTGGTGGGAATTGTGTGCAGTTGGACCCCTCTTCTCCAGTGGTTTTCTCAATGTTTCTTTTTGATAAATAAATAAATAAATTTGAGAGAGAGAGGGAGAGAGACAGAGAGAGGGAGAGAGGCAGAGAGAGACAGAGACAGAGAGAGAGAAGCTTAAGCACACCTGGCGCAAAGCACAAGGACTGGCGTAAGGATCCCTGTTCGAGCCCCCGGCTCCCCACCTGCAGGGGAGTCGCTTCCCAAGTGGTGAAGCAGGTCTGTGGGTGTCTGTCTTTCTCTCTCCCTCTCTGTCTTCCCCTCCACTCTCCATTTCTCTCGGTCCTATCCAACAACAACGACATCCATCATAACTCCAACAATAAAACAACCAGGGCAACCAAAGGGAATGAATCAAGACATAACAATGATTTTCCAAAAGGATTCCGGGAGGTGGTGGGGTGGTCAAGCTTTAGACTCTCAAGCGTGAGGTCCCGAGTTGGATCCCCGGCAGCACATGTGCCAGAGTGATGTGTGGTTCTCCCTCTGTCCTCCTATCGTTCTCATCCATAAAAAAGTCTTTCCAAAAAAACAACTTGTCCAGAACAGATGAAAAAGAGAGAGAGCGAGAGAGAAGAAGGGGTCGTGTGCCCAGGACAAGCTGCTGGGCAATGCGCTGCAGAGGCAGGCAGGCAGGCAGGCAGGCAGGCAGCAAAAGCCTACAGCACCCGGTATTCCCAGGCGGTCTCCCATCCAAGTACTAACCAGGCCCGACCCTGCTTAGCTTCCGAGATCAGACGAGATCGGGCGTGTTCAGGGTGGTATGGCCGTAGACGCACACAGCCCTTTCTGCCGGCCTCAAGAAGCCAAGCCGCCAGCCGCCGGCGCAACAGCGACGCCCACTGGCCGGCTCCGCACACTGCCACCCCTCCACGAGTGCCCGCTGGCCACCTGCACCCAACACACCACCCCCACCCACCCCACGCCGCCCCAGCCTCCGCCCCAGCCACCACCACCATCACCACCCGGCACCCCTCACAAAGCCCACACCGCTGCACAGGCAGGCAGGCTGGCAGCGACACATGCGGGGACACGCTGCGCACCCACACGCACGCCACATACACACGGACAGCCTGCCTGCCTGCCTGCCTGCCTGCCTGCCTGCCTGCCTGCCTGCATGATGCCTGCTGCCGGCTAACTGCCTCTGCTCCACAGGCTGCCTGCTGACCCACCCAACTGCTTCTCCTGGAGCGGGAGAACCAGGCACCAGGGCCAAGGAGAGCACAAGCCCCACTCCCACAGGGAGACCCACTCCCAGCTGAGGAGGAGGAGGTGGAGGAGCAGGAGGAGGAGCAGGAGGAGGAGAAGAAAAGGTCTGGTGGTGGCAAAGCAGTTGTCTTGCCTAAGGGTCCAGGTAGTACTTCAATAGTTAAGTCATTACTTACTGACAACATAAAAAAAAATGTAGAGAGGAAAAGAAGAGTTCAATGACCAGCATTACCCTAAACCCTAGGTGAGTACTGATATGACAGAGAGCAGAAAGAAGTTAGGAAGAAAAGAAAGGAGAAAGAAGCTGAGGGAGAGAGAGAGAAAGAAAGAAAGAAAGAGGGAGAGAGAGGGAGACACTTGAGAGAGAGAGAGAGAGAGAAAAGGGAAGCAGGGCTTTTGCAAAGTTAACCCAATTCACATAGGCTCACTCCTAAGCTGAATATGGACCCCAGATCAGATCACATCACATCAATTGGGTTGATGGCCAAGAATATTTATACACCTTTCCCAGATTTGGGAGCTACTCTCATCCCTGATCCAGCTTTCTGGTCCTTCTGCCAGCCATGACATTGCCTCCCCAGAGAATAATTAGGATCTACCTGCATTTCAGATTTCAGGCTCAGGCTGAAAAACAAACAAACAAACAAAGAAACACTAGTATAGCCACAGGCCCTTTGGAATGTAACTCAAATATGCCTCCTAGCTGTCTACAAAATGGAGAGCAACCACACTCTTCATCTGTACTAGTCCACTCTTTAGGCCCATCATTGGTCAACAATTGGTTTGGATTTATAAGTTAACTCTATTTTGCACCACCAGGTTCCAGATGCTAGCATGATGCTGACCAGACTTCCCTGGACAGACAACCCCACCCATGTGTCCTGGAGCTCCGCTTCCCCAGAGCCCTTCCCCGCTAGGGAAAGAGAGAGCCAGGTTGCAGTATGGACCGACCTGTCAACGCTCATGTTCAGCTGGGAAGCAGTTACAGAAGCCAGAACTCCCACCCGCACACCACACACGCACATGCACATGCACACGCACATGCACATGCACACGTACACACGCGTGCACACACACGCACGCACGCACGCACGCACACACACACACACACACACGCACACACACCTTCTGCATCCCACAGTGACCCTGGGTCCATACTCCCAGAGGGATAAAGAATTGGAAAGCTACCAGAGGAGGGGAGGGCAAGGGAGGGGAGGGGATACAGAGTTCTGGTGGTGGGAATTGTGTGCAGTTGGACCCCTCTTCTCCAGTGGTTTTCTCAATGTTTCTTTTTGATAAATAAATAAATAAATAAATAAATAAATAAATAAATTTGAGAGAGAGAGGGAGAGAGACAGAGAGAGGGAGAGAGGCAGAGAGAGACAGAGACAGAGAGAGAGAAGCTTAAGCACACCTGGCGCAAAGCACAAGGACTGGCGTAAGGATCCCTGTTCGAGCCCCCGGCTCCCCACCTGCAGGGGAGTCGCTTCCCAAGTGGTGAAGCAGGTCTGTGGGTGTCTGTCTTTCTCTCTCCCTCTCTGTCTTCCCCTCCACTCTCCATTTCTCTCGGTCCTATCCAACAACAACGACATCCATCATAACTCCAACAATAAAACAACCAGGGCAACCAAAGGGAATGAATCAAGACATAACAATGATTTTCAAAAAGGATTCCGGGAGGTGGTGGGGTGGTCAAGCTTTAGACTCTCAAGCATGAGGTCCCGAGTTGGATCCCCGGCAGCACATGTGCCAGAGTGATGTGTGGTTCTCCCTCTGTCCTCCTATCGTTCTCATCCATAAAAAAGTCTTTCCAAAAAAACAACTTGTCCAGAAAAGATGAAAAAGAGAGAGAGCGAGAGAGAAGAAGGGGTCGTGTGCCCAGGACAAGCTGCTGGGCAATGCGCTGCAGAGGCAGGCAGGCAGGCAGGCAGGCAGCAAAAGCCTACAGCACCCGGTATTCCCAGGCGGTCTCCCATCCAAGTACTAACCAGGCCCGACCCTGCTTAGCTTCCGAGATCAGACGAGATCGGGCGTGTTCAGGGTGGTATGGCCGTAGACGCACACAGCCCTTTCTGCCGGCCTCAAGAAGCCAAGCCGCCAGCCGCCGGCGCAACAGCGACGCCCACTGGCCGGCTCCGCACACTGCCACCCCTCCACGAGTGCCCGCTGGCCACCTGCACCCAACACACCACCCCCACCCACCCCACGCCGCCCCAGCCTCCGCCCCAGCCACCACCACCATCACCACCCGGCACCCCTCACAAAGCCCACACCGCTGCACAGGCAGGCAGGCTGGCAGCGACACATGCGGGGACACGCTGCGCACCCACACGCACGCCACATACACACGGACAGCCTGCCTGCCTGCCTGCCTGCCTGCCTGCCTGCATGATGCCTGCTGCCGGCTAACTGCCTCTGCTCCACAGGCTGCCTGCTGACCCACCCAACTGCTTCTCCTGGAGCGGGAGAACCAGGCACCAGGGCCAAGGAGAGCACAAGCCCCACTCCCACAGGGAGACCCACTCCCAGCTGAGGAGGAGGAGGTGGAGGAGCAGGAGGAGGAGCAGGAGGAGGAGAAGAAAAGGTCTGGTGGTGGCAAAGCAGTTGTCTTGCCTAAGGGTCCAGGTAGTACTTCAATAGTTAAGTCATTACTTACTGACAACATAAAAAAAAATGTAGAGAGGAAAAGAAGAGTTCAATGACCAGCATTACCCTAAACCCTAGGTGAGTACTGATATGACAGAGAGCAGAAAGAAGTTAGGAAGAAAAGAAAGGAGAAAGAAGCTGAGGGAGAGAGAGAGAAAGAAAGAAAGAGGGAGAGAGAGGGAGACACTTGAGAGAGAGAGAGAGAGAGAGAGAGAAAAGGGAAGCAGGGCTTTTGCAAAGTTAACCCAATTCACATAGGCTCACTCCTAAGCTGAATATGGACCCCAGATCAGATCACATCACATCACATCACATCAATTGGGTTGATGGCCAAGAATATTTATACACCTTTCCCAGATTTGGGAGCTACTCTCATCCCTGATCCAGCTTTCTGGTCCTTCTGCCAGCCATGACATTGCCTCCCCAGAGAATAATTAGGATCTACCTGCATTTCAGATTTCAGGCTCAGGCTGAAAAACAAACAAACAAACAAACAAAGAAACACTAGTATAGCCACAGGCCCTTTGGAATGTAACTCAAATATGCCTCCTAGCTGTCTACAAAATGGAGAGCAACCACACTCTTCATCTGTACTAGTCCACTCTTTAGGCCCATCATTGGTCAACAATTGGTTTGGATTTATAAGTTAACTCTATTTTGCACCACCAGGTTCCAGATGCTAGCATGATGCTGACCAGACTTCCCTGGACAGACAACCCCACCCATGTGTCCTGGAGCTCCGCTTCCCCAGAGCCCTTCCCCGCTAGGGAAAGAGAGAGCCAGGTTGCAGTATGGACCGACCTGTCAACGCTCATGTTCAGCTGGGAAGCAGTTACAGAAGCCAGAACTCCCACCCGCACACCACACACGCACATGCACACGCACACGCACATGCACATGCACACGTACACACGCGTGCACACACACGCACGCACGCACGCACGCACACACACACACACACACACACGCACACACACCTTCTGCATCCCACAGTGACCCTGGGTCCATACTCCCAGAGGGATAAAGAATTGGAAAGCTACCAGAGGAGGGGAGGGCAAGGGAGGGGAGGGGATACAGAGTTCTGGTGGTGGGAATTGTGTGCAGTTGGACCCCTCTTCTCCAGTGGTTTTCTCAATGTTTCTTTTTGATAAATAAATAAATAAATTTGAGAGAGAGAGGGAGAGAGACAGAGAGAGGGAGAGAGGCAGAGAGAGACAGAGACAGAGAGAGAGAAGCTTAAGCACACCTGGCGCAAAGCACAAGGACTGGCGTAAGGATCCCTGTTCGAGCCCCCGGCTCCCCACCTACAGGGGAGTCGCTTCCCAAGTGGTGAAGCAGGTCTGTGGGTGTCTGTCTTTCTCTCTCCCTCTCTGTCTTCCCCTCCACTCTCCATTTCTCTCGGTCCTATCCAACAACAACGACATCCATCATAACTCCAACAATAAAACAACCAGGGCAACCAAAGGGAATGAATCAAGACATAACAATGATTTTCAAAAAGGATTCCGGGAGGTGGTGGGGTGGTCAAGCTTTAGACTCTCAAGCATGAGGTCCCGAGTTGGATCCCCGGCAGCACATGTGCCAGAGTGATGTGTGGTTCTCCCTCTGTCCTCCTATCGTTCTCATCCATAAAAAAGTCTTTCCAAAAAAACAACTTGTCCAGAACAGATGAAAAAGAGAGAGAGCGAGAGAGAAGAAGGGGTCGTGTGCCCAGGACAAGCTGCTGGGCAATGCGCTGCAGAGGCAGGCAGGCAGGCAGGCAGGCAGGCAGCAAAAGCCTACAGCACCCGGTATTCCCAGGCGGTCTCCCATCCAAGTACTAACCAGGCCCGACCCTGCTTAGCTTCCGAGATCAGACGAGATCGGGCGTGTTCAGGGTGGTATGGCCGTAGACGCACACAGCCCTTTCTGCCGGCCTCAAGAAGCCAAGCCGCCAGCCGCCGGCGCAACAGCGACGCCCACTGGCCGGCTCCGCACACTGCCACCCCTCCACGAGTGCCCGCTGGCCACCTGCACCCAACACACCACCCCCACCCACCCCACGCCGCCCCAGCCTCCGCCCCAGCCACCACCACCATCACCACCCGGCACCCCTCACAAAGCCCACACCGCTGCACAGGCAGGCAGGCTGGCAGCGACACATGCGGGGACACGCTGCGCACCCACACGCACGCCACATACACACGGACAGCCTGCCTGCCTGCCTGCCTGCCTGCCTGCCTGCATGATGCCTGCTGCCGGCTAACTGCCTCTGCTCCACAGGCTGCCTGCTGACCCACCCAACTGCTTCTCCTGGAGCGGGAGAACCAGGCACCAGGGCCAAGGAGAGCACAAGCCCCACTCCCACAGGGAGACCCACTCCCAGCTGAGGAGGAGGAGGTGGAGGAGCAGGAGGAGGAGCAGGAGGAGGAGAAGAAAAGGTCTGGTGGTGGCAAAGCAGTTGTCTTGCCTAAGGGTCCAGGTAGTACTTCAATAGTTAAGTCATTACTTACTGACAACATAAAAAAAAATGTAGAGAGGAAAAGAAGAGTTCAATGACCAGCATTACCCTAAACCCTAGGTGAGTACTGATATGACAGAGAGCAGAAAGAAGTTAGGAAGAAAAGAAAGGAGAAAGAAGCTGAGGGAGAGAGAGAGAAAGAAAGAAAGAAAGAGGGAGAGAGAGGGAGACACTTGAGAGAGAGAGAGAGAAAAGGGAAGCAGGGCTTTTGCAAAGTTAACCCAATTCACATAGGCTCACTCCTAAGCTGAATATGGACCCCAGATCAGATCACATCACATCACATCACATCAATTGGGTTGATGGCCAAGAATATTTATACACCTTTCCCAGATTTGGGAGCTACTCTCATCCCTGATCCAGCTTTCTGGTCCTTCTGCCAGCCATGACATTGCCTCCCCAGAGAATAATTAGGATCTACCTGCATTTCAGATTTCAGGCTCAGGCTGAAAAACAAACAAACAAACAAAGAAACACTAGTATAGCCACAGGCCCTTTGGAATGTAACTCAAATATGCCTCCTAGCTGTCTACAAAATGGAGAGCAACCACACTCTTCATCTGTACTAGTCCACTCTTTAGGCCCATCATTGGTCAACAATTGGTTTGGATTTATAAGTTAACTCTATTTTGCACCACCAGGTTCCAGATGCTAGCATGATGCTGACCAGACTTCCCTGGACAGACAACCCCACCCATGTGTCCTGGAGCTCCGCTTCCCCAGAGCCCTTCCCCGCTAGGGAAAGAGAGAGCCAGGTTGCAGTATGGACCGACCTGTCAACGCTCATGTTCAGCTGGGAAGCAGTTACAGAAGCCAGAACTCCCACCCGCACACCACACACGCACATGCACACGCACACGCACATGCACATGCACACGTACACACGTGTGCACACACACGCACGCACGCACGCACACACACACACACACACACACACACGCACACACACCTTCTGCATCCCACAGTGACCCTGGGTCCATACTCCCAGAGGGATAAAGAATTGGAAAGCTACCAGAGGAGGGGAGGGCAAGGGAGGGGAGGGGATACAGAGTTCTGGTGGTGGGAATTGTGTGCAGTTGGACCCCTCTTCTCCAGTGGTTTTCTCAATGTTTCTTTTTGATAAATAAATAAATAAATAAATAAATAAATTTGAGAGAGAGAGGGAGAGAGACAGAGAGAGGGAGAGAGGCAGAGAGAGACAGAGACAGAGAGAGAGAAGCTTAAGCACACCTGGCGCAAAGCACAAGGACTGGCGTAAGGATCCCTGTTCGAGCCCCCGGCTCCCCACCTGCAGGGGAGTCGCTTCCCAAGTGGTGAAGCAGGTCTGTGGGTGTCTGTCTTTCTCTCTCCCTCTCTGTCTTCCCCTCCACTCTCCATTTCTCTCGGTCCTATCCAACAACAACGACATCCATCATAACTCCAACAATAAAACAACCAGGGCAACCAAAGGGAATGAATCAAGACATAACAATGATTTTCAAAAAGGATTCCGGGAGGTGGTGGGGTGGTCAAGCTTAAGACTCTCAAGCATGAGGTCCCGAGTTGGATCCCCGGCAGCACATGTGCCAGAGTGATGTGTGGTTCTCCCTCTGTCCTCCTATCGTTCTCATCCATAAAAAAGTCTTTCCAAAAAAACAACTTGTCCAGAACAGATGAAAAAGAGAGAGAGCGAGAGAGAAGAAGGGGTCGTGTGCCCAGGACAAGCTGCTGGGCAATGCGCTGCAGAGGCAGGCAGGCAGGCAGGCAGGCAGGCAGGCAGCAAAAGCCTACAGCACCCGGTATTCCCAGGCGGTCTCCCATCCAAGTACTAACCAGGCCCGACCCTGCTTAGCTTCCGAGATCAGACGAGATCGGGCGTGTTCAGGGTGGTATGGCCGTAGACGTACACAGCCCTTTCTGCCGGCCTCAAGAAGCCAAGCCGCCAGCCGCCGGCGCAACAGCGACGCCCACTGGCCGGCTCCGCACACTGCCACCCCTCCACGAGTGCCCGCTGGCCACCTGCACCCAACACACCACCCCCACCCACCCCACGCCGCCCCAGCCTCCGCCCCAGCCACCACCACCATCACCACCCGGCACCCCTCACAAAGCCCACACCGCTGCACAGGCAGGCAGGCTGGCAGCGACACATGCGGGGACACGCTGCGCACCCACACGCACGCCACATACACACGGACAGCCTGCCTGCCTGCCTGCCTGCCTGCCTGCCTGCATGATGCCTGCTGCCGGCTAACTGCCTCTGCTCCACAGGCTGCCTGCTGACCCACCCAACTGCTTCTCCTGGAGCGGGAGAACCAGGCACCAGGGCCAAGGAGAGCACAAGCCCCACTCCCACAGGGAGACCCACTCCCAGCTGAGGAGGAGGAGGTGGAGGAGCAGGAGGAGGAGCAGGAGGAGGAGAAGAAAAGGTCTGGTGGTGGCAAAGCAGTTGTCTTGCCTAAGGGTCCAGGTAGTACTTCAATAGTTAAGTCATTACTTACTGACAACATAAAAAAAATGTAGAGAGGAAAAGAAGAGTTCAATGACCAGCATTACCCTAAACCCTAGGTGAGTACTGATATGACAGAGAGCAGAAAGAAGTTAGGAAGAAAAGAAAGGAGAAAGAAGCTGAGGGAGAGAGAGAGAAAGAAAGAAAGAAAGAGGGAGAGAGAGGGAGACACTTGAGAGAGAGAGAGAGAGAGAGAAAAGGGAAGCAGGGCTTTTGCAAAGTTAACCCAATTCACACAGGCTCACTCCTAAGCTGAATATGGACCCCAGATCAGATCACATCACATCACATCACATCAATTGGGTTGATGGCCAAGAATATTTATACACCTTTCCCAGATTTGGGAGCTACTCTCATCCCTGATCCAGCTTTCTGGTCCTTCTGCCAGCCATGACATTGCCTCCCCAGAGAATAATTAGGATCTACCTGCATTTCAGATTTCAGGCTCAGGCTGAAAAACAAACAAACAAACAAACAAAGAAACACTAGTATAGCCACAGGCCCTTTGGAATGTAACTCAAATATGCCTCCTAGCTGTCTACAAAATGGAGAGCAACCACACTCTTCATCTGTACTAGTCCACTCTTTAGGCCCATCATTGGTCAACAATTGGTTTGGATTTATAAGTTAACTCTACTTTGCACCACCAGGTTCCAGATGCTAGCATGATGCTGACCAGACTTCCCTGGACAGACAACCCCACCCATGTGTCCTGGAGCTCCGCTTTCCCAGAGCCCTTCCCCGCTAGGGAAAGAGAGAGCCAGGTTGCAGTATGGACCGACCTGTCAACGCTCATGTTCAGCTGGGAAGCAGTTACAGAAGCCAGAACTCCCACCCGCACACCACACACGCACATGCACACGCACACGCACATGCACATGCACACGTACACACGCGTGCACACACACGCACGCACGCACGCGCACACACACACACACACACGCACACACACCTTCTGCATCCCACAGTGACCCTGGGTCCATACTCCCAGAGGGATAAAGAATTGGAAAGCTACCAGAGGAGGGGAGGGCAAGGGAGGGGAGGGGATACAGAGTTCTGGTGGTGGGAATTGTGTGCAGTTGGACCCCTCTTCTCCAGTGGTTTTCTCAATGTTTCTTTTTGATAAATAAATAAATAAATTTGAGAGAGAGAGGGAGAGAGACAGAGAGAGGGAGAGAGGCAGAGAGAGACAGAGACAGAGAGAGAGAAGCTTAAGCACACCTGGCGCAAAGCACAAGGACTGGCGTAAGGATCCCTGTTCGAGCCCCCGGCTCCCCACCTGCAGGGGAGTCGCTTCCCAAGTGGTGAAGCAGGTCTGTGGGTGTCTGTCTTTCTCTCTCCCTCTCTGTCTTCCCCTCCACTCTCCATTTCTCTCGGTCCTATCCAACAACAACGACATCCATCATAACTCCAACAATAAAACAACCAGGGCAACCAAAGGGAATGAATCAAGACATAACAATGATTTTCAAAAAGGATTCCGGGAGGTGGTGGGGTGGTCAAGCTTTAGACTCTCAAGCATGAGGTCCCGAGTTGGATCCCCGGCAGCACATGTGCCAGAGTGATGTGTGGTTCTCCCTCTGTCCTCCTATCGTTCTCATCCATAAAAAAGTCTTTCCAAAAAAACAACTTGTCCAGAACAGATGAAAAAGAGAGAGAGCGAGAGAGAAGAAGGGGTCGTGTGCCCAGGACAAGCTGCTGGGCAATGCGCTGCAGAGGCAGGCAGGCAGGCAGGCAGGCAGGCAGGCAGCAAAAGCCTACAGCACCCGGTATTCCCAGGCGGTCTCCCATCCAAGTACTAACCAGGCCCGACCCTGCTTAGCTTCCGAGATCAGACGAGATCGGGCGTGTTCAGGGTGGTATGGCCGTAGACGCACACAGCCCTTTCTGCCGGCCTCAAGAAGCCAAGCCGCCAGCCGCCGGCGCAACAGCGACGCCCACTGGCCGGCTCCGCACACTGCCACCCCTCCACGAGTGCCCGCTGGCCACCTGCACCCAACACACCACCCCCACCCACCCCACGCCGCCCCAGCCTCCGCCCCAGCCACCACCACCATCACCACCCGGCACCCCTCACAAAGCCCACACCGCTGCACAGGCAGGCAGGCTGGCAGCGACACATGCGGGGACATGCTGCGCACCCACACGCACGCCACATACACACGGACAGCCTGCCTGCCTGCCTGCCTGCCTGCCTGCCTGCCTGCATGATGCCTGCTGCCGGCTAACTGCCTCTGCTCCACAGGCTGCCTGCTGACCCACCCAACTGCTTCTCCTGGAGCGGGAGAACCAGGCACCAGGGCCAAGGAGAGCACAAGCCCCACTCCCACAGGGAGACCCACTCCCAGCTGAGGAGGAGGAGGTGGAGGAGCAGGAGGAGGAGCAGGAGGAGGAGAAGAAAAGGTCTGGTGGTGGCAAAGCAGTTGTCTTGCCTAAGGGTCCAGGTAGTACTTCAATAGTTAAGTCATTACTTACTGACAACATAAAAAAAAATGTAGAGAGGAAAAGAAGAGTTCAATGACCAGCATTACCCTAAACCCTAGGTGAGTACTGATATGACAGAGAGCAGAAAGAAGTTAGGAAGAAAAGAAAGGAGAAAGAAGCTGAGGGAGAGAGAGAGAAAGAAAGAAAGAAAGAGGGAGAGAGAGGGAGACACTTGAGAGAGAGAGAGAGAGAGAAAAGGGAAGCAGGGCTTTTGCAAAGTTAACCCAATTCACATAGGCTCACTCCTAAGCTGAATATGGACCCCAGATCAGATCACATCACATCACATCACATCAATTGGGTTGATGGCCAAGAATATTTATACACCTTTCCCAGATTTGGGAGCTACTCTCATCCCTGATCCAGCTTTCTGGTCCTTCTGCCAGCCATGACATTGCCTCCCCAGAGAATAATTAGGATCTACCTGCATTTCAGATTTCAGGCTCAGGCTGAAAAACAAACAAACAAACAAAGAAACACTAGTATAGCCACAGGCCCTTTGGAATGTAACTCAAATATGCCTCCTAGCTGTCTACAAAATGGAGAGCAACCACACTCTTCATCTGTACTAGTCCACTCTTTAGGCCCATCATTGGTCAACAATTGGTTTGGATTTATAAGTTAACTCTATTTTGCACCACCAGGTTCCAGATGCTAGCATGATGCTGACCAGACTTCCCTGGACAGACAACCCCACCCATGTGTCCTGGAGCTCCGCTTCCCCAGAGCCCTTCCCCGCTAGGGAAAGAGAGAGCCAGGTTGCAGTATGGACCGACCTGTCAACGCTCATGTTCAGCTGGGAAGCAGTTACAGAAGCCAGAACTCCCACCCGCACACCACACACGCACATGCACACGCACACGCACACACACCTTCTGCATCCCACAGTGACCCTGGGTCCATACTCCCAGAGGGATAAAGAATTGGAAAGCTACCAGAGGAGGGGAGGGCAAGGGAGGGGAGGGGATACAGAGTTCTGGTGGTGGGAATTGTGTGCAGTTGGACCCCTCTTCTCCAGTGGTTTTCTCAATGTTTCTTTTTGATAAATAAATAAATAAATAAATAAATAAATAAATTTGAGAGAGAGAGGGAGAGAGACAGAGAGAGGGAGAGAGGCAGAGAGAGACAGAGACAGAGAGAGAGAAGCTTAAGCACACCTGGCGCAAAGCACAAGGACTGGCGTAAGGATCCCTGTTCGAGCCCCCGGCTCCCCACCTGCAGGGGAGTCGCTTCCCAAGTGGTGAAGCAGGTCTGTGGGTGTCTGTCTTTCTCTCTCCCTCTCTGTCTTCCCCTCCACTCTCCATTTCTCTCGGTCCTATCCAACAACAACGACATCCATCATAACTCCAACAATAAAACAACCAGGGCAACCAAAGGGAATGAATCAAGACATAACAATGATTTTCAAAAAGGATTCCGGGAGGTGGTGGGGTGGTCAAGCTTTAGACTCTCAAGCGTGAGGTCCCGAGTTGGATCCCCGGCAGCACATGTGCCAGAGTGATGTGTGGTTCTCCCTCTGTCCTCCTATCGTTCTCATCCATAAAAAAGTCTTTCCAAAAAAACAACTTGTCCAGAACAGATGAAAAAGAGAGAGAGCGAGAGAGAAGAAGGGGTCGTGTGCCCAGGACAAGCTGCTGGGCAATGCGCTGCAGAGGCAGGCAGGCAGGCAGGCAGGCAGGCAGCAAAAGCCTACAGCACCCGGTATTCCCAGGCGGTCTCCCATCCAAGTACTAACCAGGCCCGACCCTGCTTAGCTTCCGAGATCAGACGAGATCGGGCGTGTTCAGGGTGGTATGGCCGTAGACGCACACAGCCCTTTCTGCCGGCCTCAAGAAGCCAAGCCGCCAGCCGCCGGCGCAACAGCGACGCCCACTGGCCGGCTCCGCACACTGCCACCCCTCCACGAGTGCCCGCTGGCCACCTGCACCCAACACACCACCCCCACCCACCCCACGCCGCCCCAGCCTCCGCCCCAGCCACCACCACCATCACCACCCGGCACCCCTCACAAAGCCCACACCGCTGCACAGGCAGGCAGGCTGGCAGCGACACATGCGGGGACACGCTGCGCACCCACACGCACGCCACATACACACGGACAGCCTGCCTGCCTGCCTGCCTGCCTGCCTGCCTGCCTGCCTGCCTGCATGATGCCTGCTGCCGGCTAACTGCCTCTGCTCCACAGGCTGCCTGCTGACCCACCCAACTGCTTCTCCTGGAGCGGGAGAACCAGGCACCAGGGCCAAGGAGAGCACAAGCCCCACTCCCACAGGGAGACCCACTCCCAGCTGAGGAGGAGGAGGTGGAGGAGCAGGAGGAGGAGCAGGAGGAGGAGAAGAAAAGGTCTGGTGGTGGCAAAGCAGTTGTCTTGCCTAAGGGTCCAGGTAGTACTTCAATAGTTAAGTCATTACTTACTGACAACATAAAAAAAATGTAGAGAGGAAAAGAAGAGTTCAATGACCAGCATTACCCTAAACCCTAGGTGAGTACTGATATGACAGAGAGCAGAAAGAAGTTAGGAAGAAAAGAAAGGAGAAAGAAGCTGAGGGAGAGAGAGAGAAAGAAAGAAAGAGGGAGAGAGAGGGAGACACTTGAGAGAGAGAGAGAGAGAAAAGGGAAGCAGGGCTTTTGCAAAGTTAACCCAATTCACACAGGCTCACTCCTAAGCTGAATATGGACCCCAGATCAGATCACATCACATCACATCACATCAATTGGGTTGATGGCCAAGAATATTTATACACCTTTCCCAGATTTGGGAGCTACTCTCATCCCTGATCCAGCTTTCTGGTCCTTCTGCCAGCCATGACATTGCCTCCCCAGAGAATAATTAGGATCTACCTGCATTTCAGATTTCAGGCTCAGGCTGAAAAACAAACAAACAAACAAACAAACAAAGAAACACTAGTATAGCCACAGGCCCTTTGGAATGTAACTCAAATATGCCTCCTAGCTGTCTACAAAATGGAGAGCAACCACACTCTTCATCTGTACTAGTCCACTCTTTAGGCCCATCATTGGTCAACAATTGGTTTGGATTTATAAGTTAACTCTACTTTGCACCACCAGGTTCCAGATGCTAGCATGATGCTGACCAGACTTCCCTGGACAGACAACCCCACCCATGTGTCCTGGAGCTCCGCTTTCCCAGAGCCCTTCCCCGCTAGGGAAAGAGAGAGCCAGGTTGCAGTATGGACCGACCTGTCAACGCTCATGTTCAGCTGGGAAGCAGTTACAGAAGCCAGAACTCCCACCCGCACACCACACACGCACATGCACACGCACACGCACATGCACATGCACACGTACACACGCGTGCACACACACGCACGCACGCACGCGCACACACACACACACACACACACGCACACACACCTTCTGCATCCCACAGTGACCCTGGGTCCATACTCCCAGAGGGATAAAGAATTGGAAAGCTACCAGAGGAGGGGAGGGCAAGGGAGGGGAGGGGATACAGAGTTCTGGTGGTGGGAATTGTGTGCAGTTGGACCCCTCTTCTCCAGTGGTTTTCTCAATGTTTCTTTTTGATAAATAAATGAATAAATAAATAAATAAATTTGAGAGAGAGAGGGAGAGAGACAGAGAGAGGGAGAGAGGCAGAGAGAGACAGAGACAGAGAGAGAGAAGCTTAAGCACACCTGGCGCAAAGCACAAGGACTGGCGTAAGGATCCCTGTTCGAGCCCCCGGCTCCCCACCTGCAGGGGAGTCGCTTCCCAAGTGGTGAAGCAGGTCTGTGGGTGTCTGTCTTTCTCTCTCCCTCTCTGTCTTCCCCTCCACTCTCCATTTCTCTCGGTCCTATCCAACAACAACGACATCCATCATAACTCCAACAATAAAACAACCAGGGCAACCAAAGGGAATGAATCAAGACATAACAATGATTTTCAAAAAGGATTCCGGGAGGTGGTGGGGTGGTCAAGCTTTAGACTCTCAAGCATGAGGTCCCGAGTTGGATCCCCGGCAGCACATGTGCCAGAGTGATGTGTGGTTCTCCCTCTGTCCTCCTATCGTTCTCATCCATAAAAAAGTCTTTCCAAAAAAACAACTTGTCCAGAACAGATGAAAAAGAGAGAGAGCGAGAGAGAAGAAGGGGTCGTGTGCCCAGGACAAGCTGCTGGGCAATGCGCTGCAGAGGCAGGCAGGCAGGCAGGCAGGCAGCAAAAGCCTACAGCACCCGGTATTCCCAGGCGGTCTCCCATCCAAGTGCTAACCAGGCCCGACCCTGCTTAGCTTCCGAGATCAGACGAGATCGGGCGTGTTCAGGGTGGTATGGCCGTAGACGCACACAGCCCTTTCTGCCGGCCTCAAGAAGCCAAGCCGCCAGCCGCCGGCGCAACAGCGACGCCCACTGGCCGGCTCCGCACACTGCCACCCCTCCACGAGTGCCCGCTGGCCACCTGCACCCAACACACCACCCCCACCCACCCCACGCCGCCCCAGCCTCCGCCCCAGCCACCACCACCATCACCACCCGGCACCCCTCACAAAGCCCACACCGCTGCACAGGCAGGCAGGCTGGCAGCGACACATGCGGGGACACGCTGCGCACCCACACGCACGCCACATACACACGGACAGCCTGCCTGCCTGCCTGCCTGCCTGCCTGCCTGCCTGCATGATGCCTGCTGCCGGCTAACTGCCTCTGCTCCACAGGCTGCCTGCTGACCCACCCAACTGCTTCTCCTGGAGCGGGAGAACCAGGCACCAGGGCCAAGGAGAGCACAAGCCCCACTCCCACAGGGAGACCCACTCCCAGCTGAGGAGGAGGAGGTGTAGGAGCAGGAGGAGGAGAAGAAAAGGTCTGGTGGTGGCAAAGCAGTTGTCTTGCCTAAGGGTCCAGGTAGTACTTCAATAGTTAAGTCATTACTTACTGACAACATAAAAAAAAATGTAGAGAGGAAAAGAAGAGTTCAATGACCAGCATTACCCTAAACCCTAGGTGAGTACTGATATGACAGAGAGCAGAAAGAAGTTAGGAAGAAAAGAAAGGAGAAAGAAGCTGAGGGAGAGAGAGAGAAAGAAAGAAAGAAAGAGGGAGAGAGAGGGAGACACTTGAGAGAGAGAGAGAGAAAAGGGAAGCAGGGCTTTTGCAAAGTTAACCCAATTCACATAGGCTCACTCCTAAGCTGAATATGGACCCCAGATCAGATCACATCACATCACATCAATTGGGTTGATGGCCAAGAATATTTATACACCTTTCCCAGATTTGGGAGCTACTCTCATCCCTGATCCAGCTTTCTGGTCCTTCTGCCAGCCATGACATTGCCTCCCCAGAGAATAATTAGGATCTACCTGCATTTCAGATTTCAGGCTCAGGCTGAAAAACAAACAAACAAACAAAGAAACACTAGTATAGCCACAGGCCCTTTGGAATGTAACTCAAATATGCCTCCTAGCTGTCTACAAAATGGAGAGCAACCACACTCTTCATCTGTACTAGTCCACTCTTTAGGCCCATCATTGGTCAACAATTGGTTTGGATTTATAAGTTAACTCTATTTTGCACCACCAGGTTCCAGATGCTAGCATGATGCTGACCAGACTTCCCTGGACAGACAACCCCACCCATGTGTCCTGGAGCTCCGCTTCCCCAGAGCCCTTCCCCGCTAGGGAAAGAGAGAGCCAGGTTGCAGTATGGACCGACCTGTCAACGCTCATGTTCAGCTGGGAAGCAGTTACAGAAGCCAGAACTCCCACCCGCACACCACACACGCACATGCACACGCACACGCACACGCACATGCACACGTACACACGCGTGCACACACACGCACGCACGCACGCGCACACACACACACACACACACACGCACACACACCTTCTGCATCCCACAGTGACCCTGGGTCCATACTCCCAGAGGGATAAAGAATTGGAAAGCTACCAGAGGAGGGGAGGGCAAGGGAGGGGAGGGGATACAGAGTTCTGGTGGTGGGAATTGTGTGCAGTTGGACCCCTCTTCTCCAGTGGTTTTCTCAATGTTTCTTTTTGATAAATAAATAAATAAATAAATAAATAAATTTGAGAGAGAGAGGGAGAGAGACAGAGAGAGGGAGAGAGGCAGAGAGAGACAGAGACAGAGAGAGAGAAGCTTAAGCACACCTGGCGCAAAGCACAAGGACTGGCGTAAGGATCCCTGTTCGAGCCCCCGGCTCCCCACCTGCAGGGGAGTCGCTTCCCAAGTGGTGAAGCAGGTCTGTGGGTGTCTGTCTTTCTCTCTCCCTCTCTGTCTTCCCCTCCACTCTCCATTTCTCTCGGTCCTATCCAACAACAACGACATCCATCATAACTCCAACAATAAAACAACCAGGGCAACCAAAGGGAATGAATCAAGACATAACAATGATTTTCAAAAAGGATTCCGGGAGGTGGTGGGGTGGTCAAGCTTTAGACTCTCAAGCATGAGGTCCCGAGTTGGATCCCCGGCAGCACATGTGCCAGAGTGATGTGTGGTTCTCCCTCTGTCCTCCTATCGTTCTCATCCATAAAAAAGTCTTTCCAAAAAAACAACTTGTCCAGAACAGATGAAAAAGAGAGAGAGCGAGAGAGAAGAAGGGGTCGTGTGCCCAGGACAAGATGCTGGGCAATGCGCTGCAGAGGCAGGCAGGCAGGCAGGCAGGCAGGCAGCAAAAGCCTACAGCACCCGGTATTCCCAGGCGGTCTCCCATCCAAGTACTAACCAGGCCCGACCCTGCTTAGCTTCCGAGATCAGACGACATCGGGCGTGTTCAGGGTGGTATGGCCGTAGACGCACACAGCCCTTTCTGCCGGCCTCAAGAAGCCAAGCCGCCAGCCGCCGGCGCAACAGCGACGCCCACTGGCCGGCTCCGCACACTGCCACCCCTCCACGAGTGCCCGCTGGCCACCTGCACCCAACACACCACCCCCACCCACCCCACGCCGCCCCAGCCTCCGCCCCAGCCACCACCACCATCACCACCCGGCACCCCTCACAAAGCCCACACCGCTGCACAGGCAGGCAGGCTGGCAGCGACACATGCGGGGACACGCTGCGCACCCACACGCACGCCACATACACACGGACAGCCTGCCTGCCTGCCTGCCTGCCTGCCTGCCTGCATGATGCCTGCTGCCGGCTAACTGCCTCTGCTCCACAGGCTGCCTGCTGACCCACCCAACTGCTTCTCCTGGAGCGGGAGAACCAGGCACCAGGGCCAAGGAGAGCACAAGCCCCACTCCCACAGGGAGACCCACTCCCAGCTGAGGAGGAGGAGGTGTAGGAGCAGGAGGAGGAGCAGGAGGAGGAGAAGAAAAGGTCTGGTGGTGGCAAAGCAGTTGTCTTGCCTAAGGGTCCAGGTAGTACTTCAATAGTTAAGTCATTACTTACTGACAACATAAAAAAAATGTAGAGAGGAAAAGAAGAGTTCAATGACCAGCATTACCCTAAACCCTAGGTGAGTACTGATATGACAGAGAGCAGAAAGAAGTTAGGAAGAAAAGAAAGGAGAAAGAAGCTGAGGGAGAGAGAAAGAAAGAAAGAAAGAAAGAGGGAGAGAGAGGGAGACACTTGAGAGAGAGAGAGAGAGAGAAAAGGGAAGCAGGGCTTTTGCAAAGTTAACCCAATTCACATAGGCTCACTCCTAAGCTGAATATGGACCCCAGATCAGATCACATCACATCAATTGGGTTGATGGCCAAGAATATTTATACACCTTTCCCAGATTTGGGAGCTACTCTCATCCCTGATCCAGCTTTCTGGTCCTTCTGCCAGCCATGACATTGCCTCCCCAGAGAATAATTAGGATCTACCTGCATTTCAGATTTCAGGCTCAGGCTGAAAAACAAACAAACAAACAAACAAACAAACACTAGTATAGCCACAGGCCCTTTGGAATGTAACTCAAATATGCCTCCTAGCTGTCTACAAAATGGAGAGCAACCACACTCTTCATCTGTACTAGTCCACTCTTTAGGCCCATCATTGGTCAACAATTGGTTTGGATTTATAAGTTAACTCTATTTTGCACCACCAGGTTCCAGATGCTAGCATGATGCTGACCAGACTTCCCTGGACAGACAACCCCACCCATGTGTCCTGGAGCTCCGCTTCCCCAGAGCCCTTCCCCACTAGGGAAAGAGAGAGCCAGGTTGCAGTATGGACCGACCTGTCAACGCTCATGTTCAGCTGGGAAGCAGTTACAGAAGCCAGAACTCCCACCCGCACACCACACACGCACATGCACACGCACACGCACATGCACATGCACACGTACACACGCGTGCACACACACGCACGCACGCACGCACACACACACACACACACACACACACACGCACACACACCTTCTGCATCCCACAGTGACCCTGGGTCCATACTCCCAGAGGGATAAAGAATTGGAAAGCTACCAGAGGAGGGGAGGGCAAGGGAGGGGAGGGGATACAGAGTTCTGGTGGTGGGAATTGTGTGCAGTTGGACCCCTCTTCTCCAGTGGTTTTCTCAATGTTTCTTTTTGATAAATAAATGAATAAATAAATAAATAAATTTGAGAGAGAGAGGGAGAGAGACAGAGAGAGGGAGAGAGGCAGAGAGAGACAGAGACAGAGAGAGAGAAGCTTAAGCACACCTGGCGCAAAGCACAAGGACTGGCGTAAGGATCCCTGTTCGAGCCCCCGGCTCCCCACCTGCAGGGGAGTCGCTTCCCAAGTGGTGAAGCAGGTCTGTGGGTGTCTGTCTTTCTCTCTCCCTCTCTGTCTTCCCCTCCACTCTCCATTTCTCTCGGTCCTATCCAACAACAACGACATCCATCATAACTCCAACAATAAAACAACCAGGGCAACCAAAGGGAATGAATCAAGACATAACAATGATTTTCAAAAAGGATTCCGGGAGGTGGTGGGGTGGTCAAGCTTTAGACTCTCAAGCATGAGGTCCCGAGTTGGATCCCCGGCAGCACATGTGCCAGAGTGATGTGTGGTTCTCCCTCTGTCCTCCTATCGTTCTCATCCATAAAAAAGTCTTTCCAAAAAAACAACTTGTCCAGAACAGATGAAAAAGAGAGAGAGCGAGAGAGAAGAAGGGGTCGTGTGCCCAGGACAAGATGCTGGGCAATGCGCTGCAGAGGCAGGCAGGCAGGCAGGCAGGCAGCAAAAGCCTACAGCACCCGGTATTCCCAGGCGGTCTCCCATCCAAGTACTAACCAGGCCCAACCCTGCTTAGCTTCCGAGATCAGACGAGATCGGGCGTGTTCAGGGTGGTATGGCCGTAGACGCACACAGCCCTTTCTGCCGGCCTCAAGAAGCCAAGCCGCCAGCCGCCGGCGCAACAGCGACGCCCACTGGCCGGCTCCGCACACTGCCACCCCTCCACGAGTGCCCGCTGGCCACCTGCACCCAACACACCACCCCCACCCACCCCACGCCGCCCCAGCCTCCGCCCCAGCCACCACCACCATCACCACCCGGCACCCCTCACAAAGCCCACACCGCTGCACAGGCAGGCAGGCTGGCAGCGACACATGCGGGGACACGCTGCGCACCCACACGCACGCCACATACACACGGACAGCCTGCCTGCCTGCCTGCCTGCCTGCCTGCCTGCCTGCCTGCATGATGCCTGCTGCCGGCTAACTGCCTCTGCTCCACAGGCTGCCTGCTGACCCACCCAACTGCTTCTCCTGGAGCGGGAGAACCAGGCACCAGGGCCAAGGAGAGCACAAGCCCCACTCCCACAGGGAGACCCACTCCCAGCTGAGGAGGAGGAGGTGGAGGAGCAGGAGGAGGAGCAGGAGGAGGAGAAGAAAAGGTCTGGTGGTGGCAAAGCAGTTGTCTTGCCTAAGGGTCCAGGTAGTACTTCAATAGTTAAGTCATTACTTACTGACAACATAAAAAAAAATGTAGAGAGGAAAAGAAGAGTTCAATGACCAGCATTACCCTAAACCCTAGGTGAGTACTGATATGACAGAGAGCAGAAAGAAGTTAGGAAGAAAAGAAAGGAGAAAGAAGCTGAGGGAGAGAGAGAGAAAGAAAGAAAGAAAGAGGGAGAGAGAGGGAGACACTTGAGAGAGAGAGAGAGAGAGAGAGAGAGAGAGAAAAGGGAAGCAGGGCTTTTGCAAAGTTAACCCAATTCACATAGGCTCACTCCTAAGCTGAATATGGACCCCAGATCAGATCACATCACATCACATCACATCAATTGGGTTGATGGCCAAGAATATTTATACACCTTTCCCAGATTTGGGAGCTACTCTCATCCCTGATCCAGCTTTCTGGTCCTTCTGCCAGCCATGACATTGCCTCCCCAGAGAATAATTAGGATCTACCTGCATTTCAGATTTCAGGCTCAGGCTGAAAAACAAACAAACAAACAAACAAAGAAACACTAGTATAGCCACAGGCCCTTTGGAATGTAACTCAAATATGCCTCCTAGCTGTCTACAAAATGGAGAGCAACCACACTCTTCATCTGTACTAGTCCACTCTTTAGGCCCATCATTGGTCAACAATTGGTTTGCATTTATGAGTTAACTCTATTTTGCACCACCAGGTTCCAGATGCTAGCATGATGCTGACCAGACTTCCCTGGACAGACAACCCCACCCATGTGTCCTGGAGCTCCGCTTCCCCAGAGCCCTTCCCCGCTAGGGAAAGAGAGAGCCAGGTTGCAGTATGGACCGACCTGTCAACGCTCATGTTCAGCTGGGAAGCAGTTACAGAAGCCAGAACTCCCACCCGCACACCACACACGCACATGCACACGCACACGCACATGCACATGCACACGTACACACGCGTGCACACACACGCACGCACGCACGCACGCACACACACACGCACACACACGCACACACACCTTCTGCATCCCACAGTGACCCTGGGTCCATACTCCCAGAGGGATAAAGAATTGGAAAGCTACCAGAGGAGGGGAGGGCAAGGGAGGGGAGGGGATACAGAGTTCTGGTGGTGGGAATTGTGTGCAGTTGGACCCCTCTTCTCCAGTGGTTTTCTCAATGTTTCTTTTTGATAAATAAATGAATAAATAAATAAATAAATTTGAGAGAGAGAGGGAGAGAGACAGAGAGAGGGAGAGAGGCAGAGAGAGACAGAGACAGAGAGAGAGAAGCTTAAGCACACCTGGCGCAAAGCACAAGGACTGGCGTAAGGATCCCTGTTCGAGCCCCCGGCTCCCCACCTGCAGGGGAGTCGCTTCCCAAGTGGTGAAGCAGGTCTGTGGGTGTCTGTCTTTCTCTCTCCCTCTCTGTCTTCCCCTCCACTCTCCATTTCTCTCGGTCCTATCCAACAACAACGACATCCATCATAACTCCAACAATAAAACAACCAGGGCAACCAAAGGGAATGAATCAAGACATAACAATGATTTTCCAAAAGGATTCCGGGAGGTGGTGGGGTGGTCAAGCTTTAGACTCTCAAGCATGAGGTCCCGAGTTGGATCCCCGGCAGCACATGTGCCAGAGTGATGTGTGGTTCTCCCTCTGTCCTCCTATCGTTCTCATCCATAAAAAAGTCTTTCCAAAAAAACAACTTGTCCAGAACAGATGAAAAAGAGAGAGAGCGAGAGAGAAGAAGGGGTCGTGTGCCCAGGACAAGCTGCTGGGCAATGCGCTGCAGAGGCAGGCAGGCAGGCAGGCAGGCAGCAAAAGCCTACAGCACCCGGTATTCCCAGGCGGTCTCCCATCCAAGTACTAACCAGGCCCGACCCTGCTTAGCTTCCGAGATCAGACGAGATCGGGCGTGTTCAGGGTGGTATGGCCGTAGACGCACACAGCCCTTTCTGCCGGCCTCAAGAAGCCAAGCCGCCAGCCGCCGGCGCAACAGCGACGCCCACTGGCCGGCTCCGCACACTGCCACCCCTCCACGAGTGCCCGCTGGCCACCTGCACCCAACACACCACCCCCACCCACCCCACGCCGCCCCAGCCTCCGCCCCAGCCACCACCACCATCACCACCCGGCACCCCTCACAAAGCCCACACCGCTGCACAGGCAGGCAGGCTGGCAGCGACACATGCGGGGACACGCTGTGCACCCACACGCACGCCACATACACACGGACAGCCTGCCTGCCTGCCTGCCTGCCTGCCTGCCTGCCTGCCTGCCTGCATGATGCCTGCTGCCGGCTAACTGCCTCTGCTCCACAGGCTGCCTGCTGACCCACCCAACTGCTTCTCCTGGAGCGGGAGAACCAGGCACCAGGGCCAAGGAGAGCACAAGCCCCACTCCCACAGGGAGACCCACTCCCAGCTGAGGAGGAGGAGGTGGAGGAGCAGGAGGAGGAGCAGGAGGAGGAGAAGAAAAGGTCTGGTGGTGGCAAAGCAGTTGTCTTGCCTAAGGGTCCAGGTAGTACTTCAATAGTTAAGTCATTACTTACTGACAACATAAAAAAAAATGTAGAGAGGAAAAGAAGAGTTCAATGACCAGCATTACCCTAAACCCTAGGTGAGTACTGATATGACAGAGAGCAGAAAGAAGTTAGGAAGAAAAGAAAGGAGAAAGAAGCTGAGGGAGAGAGAGAGAAAGAAAGAAAGAAAGAGGGAGAGAGAGGGAGACACTTGAGAGAGAGAGAGAGAGAGAGAGAGAGAGAGAGAGAAAAGGGAAGCAGGGCTTTTGCAAAGTTAACCCAATTCACATAGGCTCACTCCTAAGCTGAATATGGACCCCAGATCAGATCACATCACATCACATCACATCAATTGGGTTGATGGCCAAGAATATTTATACACCTTTCCCAGATTTGGGAGCTACTCTCATCCCTGATCCAGCTTTCTGGTCCTTCTGCCAGCCATGACATTGCCTCCCCAGAGAATAATTAGGATCTACCTGCATTTCAGATTTCAGGCTCAGGCTGAAAAACAAACAAACAAACAAACACTAGTATAGCCACAGGCCCTTTGGAATGTAACTCAAATATGCCTCCTAGCTGTCTACAAAATGGAGAGCAACCACACTCTTCATCTGTACTAGTCCACTCTTTAGGCCCATCATTGGTCAACAATTGGTTTGGATTTATAAGTTAACTCTATTTTGCACCACCAGGTTCCAGATGCTAGCATGATGCTGACCAGACTTCCCTGGACAGACAACCCCACCCATGTGTCCTGGAGCTCCGCTTCCCCAGAGCCCTTCCCCGCTAGGGAAAGAGAGAGCCAGGTTGCAGTATGGACCGACCTGTCAACGCTCATGTTCAGCTGGGAAGCAGTTACAGAAGCCAGAACTCCCACCCGCACACCACACACGCACATGCACACGCACACGCACATGCACATGCACACGTACACACGCGTGCACACACACGCACGCACGCACGCACACACACACACACACACACACACACGCACACACACCTTCTGCATCCCACAGTGACCCTGGGTCCATACTCCCAGAGGGATAAAGAATTGGAAAGCTACCAGAGGAGGGGAGGGCAAGGGAGGGGAGGGGATACAGAGTTCTGGTGGTGGGAATTGTGTGCAGTTGGACCCCTCTTCTCCAGTGGTTTTCTCAATGTTTCTTTTTGATAAATAAATAAATAAATTTGAGAGAGAGAGGGAGAGAGACAGAGAGAGGGAGAGAGGCAGAGAGAGACAGAGACAGAGAGAGAGAAGCTTAAGCACACCTGGCGCAAAGCACAAGGACTGGCGTAAGGATCCCTGTTCGAGCCCCCGGCTCCCCACCTGCAGGGGAGTCGCTTCCCAAGTGGTGAAGCAGGTCTGTGGGTGTCTGTCTTTCTCTCTCCCTCTCTGTCTTCCCCTCCACTCTCCATTTCTCTCGGTCCTATCCAACAACAACGACATCCATCATAACTCCAACAATAAAACAACCAGGGCAACCAAAGGGAATGAATCAAGACATAACAATGATTTTCCAAAAGGATTCCGGGAGGTGGTGGGGTGGTCAAGCTTTAGACTCTCAAGCATGAGGTCCCGAGTTGGATCCCCGGCAGCACATGTGCCAGAGTGATGTGTGGTTCTCCCTCTGTCCTCCTATCGTTCTCATCCATAAAAAAGTCTTTCCAAAAAAACAACTTGTCCAGAACAGATGAAAAAGAGAGAGAGCGAGAGAGAAGAAGGGGTCGTGTGCCCAGGACAAGCTGCTGGGCAATGCGCTGCAGAGGCAGGCAGGCAGGCAGGCAGGCAGCAAAAGCCTACAGCACCCGGTATTCCCAGGCGGTCTCCCATCCAAGTACTAACCAGGCCCGACCCTGCTTAGCTTCCGAGATCAGACGAGATCGGGCGTGTTCAGGGTGGTATGGCCGTAGACGCACACAGCCCTTTCTGCCGGCCTCAAGAAGCCAAGCCGCCAGCCGCCGGCGCAACAGCGATGCCCACTGGCCGGCTCCGCACACTGCCACCCCTCCACGAGTGCCCGCTGGCCACCTGCACCCAACACACCACCCCCACCCACCCCACGCCGCCCCAGCCTCCGCCCCAGCCACCACCACCATCACCACCCAGCACCCCTCACAAAGCCCACACCGCTGCACAGGCAGGCAGGCTGGCAGCGACACATGCGGGGACACGCTGCGCACCCACACGCACGCCACATACACACGGACAGCCTGCCTGCCTGCCTGCCTGCCTGCCTGCCTGCCTGCCTGCCTGCATGATGCCTGCTGCCGGCTAACTGCCTCTGCTCCACAGGCTGCCTGCTGACCCACCCAACTGCTTCTCCTGGAGCGGGAGAACCAGGCACCAGGGCCAAGGAGAGCACAAGCCCCACTCCCACAGGGAGACCCACTCCCAGCTGAGGAGGAGGAGGTGGAGGAGCAGGAGGAGGAGCAGGAGGAGGAGAAGAAAAGGTCTGGTGGTGGCAAAGCAGTTGTCTTGCCTAAGGGTCCAGGTAGTACTTCAATAGTTAAGTCATTACTTACTGACAACATAAAAAAAAATGTAGAGAGGAAAAGAAGAGTTCAATGACCAGCATTACCCTAAACCCTAGGTGAGTACTGATATGACAGAGAGCAGAAAGAAGTTAGGAAGAAAAGAAAGGAGAAAGAAGCTGAGGGAGAGAGAAAGAAAGAAAGAAAGAAAGAGGGAGAGAGAGGGAGACACTTGAGAGAGAGAGAGAGAGAGAAAAGGGAAGCAGGGCTTTTGCAAAGTTAACCCAATTCACATAGGCTCACTCCTAAGCTGAATATGGACCCCAGATCAGATCACATCACATCAATTGGGTTGATGGCCAAGAATATTTATACACCTTTCCCAGATTTGGGAGCTACTCTCATCCCTGATCCAGCTTTCTGGTCCTTCTGCCAGCCATGACATTGCCTCCCCAGAGAATAATTAGGATCTACCTGCATTTCAGATTTCAGGCTCAGGCTGAAAAACAAACAAACAAACAAACAAACAAACACTAGTATAGCCACAGGCCCTTTGGAATGTAACTCAAATATGCCTCCTAGCTGTCTACAAAATGGAGAGCAACCACACTCTTCATCTGTACTAGTCCACTCTTTAGGCCCATCATTGGTCAACAATTGGTTTGGATTTATAAGTTAACTCTATTTTGCACCACCAGGTTCCAGATGCTAGCATGATGCTGACCAGACTTCCCTGGACAGACAACCCCACCCATGTGTCCTGGAGCTCCGCTTCCCCAGAGCCCTTCCCCACTAGGGAAAGAGAGAGCCAGGTTGCAGTATGGACCGACCTGTCAACGCTCATGTTCAGCTGGGAAGCAGTTACAGAAGCCAGAACTCCCACCCGCACACCACACACGCACATGCACACGCACACGCACATGCACATGCACACGTACACACGCGTGCACACACACGCACGCACGCACGCACACACACACACACACACACACACACACGCACACACACCTTCTGCATCCCACAGTGACCCTGGGTCCATACTCCCAGAGGGATAAAGAATTGGAAAGCTACCAGAGGAGGGGAGGGCAAGGGAGGGGAGGGGATACAGAGTTCTGGTGGTGGGAATTGTGTGCAGTTGGACCCCTCTTCTCCAGTGGTTTTCTCAATGTTTCTTTTTGATAAATAAATGAATAAATAAATAAATAAATTTGAGAGAGAGAGGGAGAGAGACAGAGAGAGGGAGAGAGGCAGAGAGAGACAGAGACAGAGAGAGAGAAGCTTAAGCACACCTGGCGCAAAGCACAAGGACTGGCGTAAGGATCCCTGTTCGAGCCCCCGGCTCCCCACCTGCAGGGGAGTCGCTTCCCAAGTGGTGAAGCAGGTCTGTGGGTGTCTGTCTTTCTCTCTCCCTCTCTGTCTTCCCCTCCACTCTCCATTTCTCTCGGTCCTATCCAACAACAACGACATCCATCATAACTCCAACAATAAAACAACCAGGGCAACCAAAGGGAATGAATCAAGACATAACAATGATTTTCAAAAAGGATTCCGGGAGGTGGTGGGGTGGTCAAGCTTTAGACTCTCAAGCATGAGGTCCCGAGTTGGATCCCCGGCAGCACATGTGCCAGAGTGATGTGTGGTTCTCCCTCTGTCCTCCTATCGTTCTCATCCATAAAAAAGTCTTTCCAAAAAAACAACTTGTCCAGAACAGATGAAAAAGAGAGAGAGCGAGAGAGAAGAAGGGGTCGTGTGCCCAGGACAAGATGCTGGGCAATGCGCTGCAGAGGCAGGCAGGCAGGCAGGCAGGCAGCAAAAGCCTACAGCACCCGGTATTCCCAGGCGGTCTCCCATCCAAGTACTAACCAGGCCCAACCCTGCTTAGCTTCCGAGATCAGACGAGATCGGGCGTGTTCAGGGTGGTATGGCCGTAGACGCACACAGCCCTTTCTGCCGGCCTCAAGAAGCCAAGCCGCCAGCCGCCGGCGCAACAGCGACGCCCACTGGCCGGCTCCGCACACTGCCACCCCTCCACGAGTGCCCGCTGGCCACCTGCACCCAACACACCACCCCCACCCACCCCACGCCGCCCCAGCCTCCGCCCCAGCCACCACCACCATCACCACCCGGCACCCCTCACAAAGCCCACACCGCTGCACAGGCAGGCAGGCTGGCAGCGACACATGCGGGGACACGCTGCGCACCCACACGCACGCCACATACACACGGACAGCCTGCCTGCCTGCCTGCCTGCCTGCCTGCCTGCCTGCCTGCCTGCATGATGCCTGCTGCCGGCTAACTGCCTCTGCTCCACAGGCTGCCTGCTGACCCACCCAACTGCTTCTCCTGGAGCGGGAGAACCAGGCACCAGGGCCAAGGAGAGCACAAGCCCCACTCCCACAGGGAGACCCACTCCCAGCTGAGGAGGAGGAGGTGGAGGAGCAGGAGGAGGAGCAGGAGGAGGAGAAGAAAAGGTCTGGTGGTGGCAAAGCAGTTGTCTTGCCTAAGGGTCCAGGTAGTACTTCAATAGTTAAGTCATTACTTACTGACAACATAAAAAAAAATGTAGAGAGGAAAAGAAGAGTTCAATGACCAGCATTACCCTAAACCCTAGGTGAGTACTGATATGACAGAGAGCAGAAAGAAGTTAGGAAGAAAAGAAAGGAGAAAGAAGCTGAGGGAGAGAGAGAGAAAGAAAGAAAGAAAGAGGGAGAGAGAGGGAGACACTTGAGAGAGAGAGAGAGAGAGAGAGAGAGAGAGAGAGAAAAGGGAAGCAGGGCTTTTGCAAAGTTAACCCAATTCACATAGGCTCACTCCTAAGCTGAATATGGACCCCAGATCAGATCACATCACATCACATCACATCAATTGGGTTGATGGCCAAGAATATTTATACACCTTTCCCAGATTTGGGAGCTACTCTCATCCCTGATCCAGCTTTCTGGTCCTTCTGCCAGCCATGACATTGCCTCCCCAGAGAATAATTAGGATCTACCTGCATTTCAGATTTCAGGCTCAGGCTGAAAAACAAACAAACAAACAAACAAAGAAACACTAGTATAGCCACAGGCCCTTTGGAATGTAACTCAAATATGCCTCCTAGCTGTCTACAAAATGGAGAGCAACCACACTCTTCATCTGTACTAGTCCACTCTTTAGGCCCATCATTGGTCAACAATTGGTTTGCATTTATAAGTTAACTCTATTTTGCACCACCAGGTTCCAGATGCTAGCATGATGCTGACCAGACTTCCCTGGACAGACAACCCCACCCATGTGTCCTGGAGCTCCGCTTCCCCAGAGCCCTTCCCCGCTAGGGAAAGAGAGAGCCAGGTTGCAGTATGGACCGACCTGTCAACGCTCATGTTCAGCTGGGAAGCAGTTACAGAAGCCAGAACTCCCACCCGCACACCACACACGCACATGCACACGCACACGCACATGCACATGCACACGTACACACGCGTGCACACACACGCACGCACGCACGCACGCACACACACACGCACACACACGCACACACACCTTCTGCATCCCACAGTGACCCTGGGTCCATACTCCCAGAGGGATAAAGAATTGGAAAGCTACCAGAGGAGGGGAGGGCAAGGGAGGGGAGGGGATACAGAGTTCTGGTGGTGGGAATTGTGTGCAGTTGGACCCCTCTTCTCCAGTGGTTTTCTCAATGTTTCTTTTTGATAAATAAATGAATAAATAAATAAATAAATTTGAGAGAGAGAGGGAGAGAGACAGAGAGAGGGAGAGAGGCAGAGAGAGACAGAGACAGAGAGAGAGAAGCTTAAGCACACCTGGCGCAAAGCACAAGGACTGGCGTAAGGATCCCTGTTCGAGCCCCCGGCTCCCCACCTGCAGGGGAGTCGCTTCCCAAGTGGTGAAGCAGGTCTGTGGGTGTCTGTCTTTCTCTCTCCCTCTCTGTCTTCCCCTCCACTCTCCATTTCTCTCGGTCCTATCCAACAACAACGACATCCATCATAACTCCAACAATAAAACAACCAGGGCAACCAAAGGGAATGAATCAAGACATAACAATGATTTTCCAAAAGGATTCCGGGAGGTGGTGGGGTGGTCAAGCTTTAGACTCTCAAGCATGAGGTCCCGAGTTGGATCCCCGGCAGCACATGTGCCAGAGTGATGTGTGGTTCTCCCTCTGTCCTCCTATCGTTCTCATCCATAAAAAAGTCTTTCCAAAAAAACAACTTGTCCAGAACAGATGAAAAAGAGAGAGAGCGAGAGAGAAGAAGGGGTCGTGTGCCCAGGACAAGCTGCTGGGCAATGCGCTGCAGAGGCAGGCAGGCAGGCAGGCAGGCAGCAAAAGCCTACAGCACCCGGTATTCCCAGGCGGTCTCCCATCCAAGTACTAACCAGGCCCGACCCTGCTTAGCTTCCGAGATCAGACGAGATCGGGCGTGTTCAGGGTGGTATGGCCGTAGACGCACACAGCCCTTTCTGCCGGCCTCAAGAAGCCAAGCCGCCAGCCGCCGGCGCAACAGCGACGCCCACTGGCCGGCTCCGCACACTGCCACCCCTCCACGAGTGCCCGCTGGCCACCTGCACCCAACACACCACCCCCACCCACCCCACGCCGCCCCAGCCTCCGCCCCAGCCACCACCACCATCACCACCCGGCACCCCTCACAAAGCCCACACCGCTGCACAGGCAGGCAGGCTGGCAGCGACACATGCGGGGACACGCTGTGCACCCACACGCACGCCACATACACACGGACAGCCTGCCTGCCTGCCTGCCTGCCTGCCTGCCTGCCTGCCTGCATGATGCCTGCTGCCGGCTAACTGCCTCTGCTCCACAGGCTGCCTGCTGACCCACCCAACTGCTTCTCCTGGAGCGGGAGAACCAGGCACCAGGGCCAAGGAGAGCACAAGCCCCACTCCCACAGGGAGACCCACTCCCAGCTGAGGAGGAGGAGGTGGAGGAGCAGGAGGAGGAGCAGGAGGAGGAGAAGAAAAGGTCTGGTGGTGGCAAAGCAGTTGTCTTGCCTAAGGGTCCAGGTAGTACTTCAATAGTTAAGTCATTACTTACTGACAACATAAAAAAAAATGTAGAGAGGAAAAGAAGAGTTCAATGACCAGCATTACCCTAAACCCTAGGTGAGTACTGATATGACAGAGAGCAGAAAGAAGTTAGGAAGAAAAGAAAGGAGAAAGAAGCTGAGGGAGAGAGAGAGAAAGAAAGAAAGAAAGAGGGAGAGAGAGGGAGACACTTGAGAGAGAGAGAGAGAGAGAAAAGGGAAGCAGGGCTTTTGCAAAGTTAACCCAATTCACATAGGCTCACTCCTAAGCTGAATATGGACCCCAGATCAGATCACATCACATCACATCACATCAATTGGGTTGATGGCCAAGAATATTTATACACCTTTCCCAGATTTGGGAGCTACTCTCATCCCTGATCCAGCTTTCTGGTCCTTCTGCCAGCCATGACATTGCCTCCCCAGAGAATAATTAGGATCTACCTGCATTTCAGATTTCAGGCTCAGGCTGAAAAACAAACAAACAAACAAACACTAGTATAGCCACAGGCCCTTTGGAATGTAACTCAAATATGCCTCCTAGCTGTCTACAAAATGGAGAGCAACCACACTCTTCATCTGTACTAGTCCACTCTTTAGGCCCATCATTGGTCAACAATTGGTTTGGATTTATAAGTTAACTCTATTTTGCACCACCAGGTTCCAGATGCTAGCATGATGCTGACCAGACTTCCCTGGACAGACAACCCCACCCATGTGTCCTGGAGCTCCGCTTCCCCAGAGCCCTTCCCCGCTAGGGAAAGAGAGAGCCAGGTTGCAGTATGGACCGACCTGTCAACGCTCATGTTCAGCTGGGAAGCAGTTACAGAAGCCAGAACTCCCACCCGCACACCACACACGCACATGCACACGCACACGCACATGCACATGCACACGTACACACGCGTGCACACACACGCACGCACGCACGCACACACACACACACACACACACACACGCACACACACCTTCTGCATCCCACAGTGACCCTGGGTCCATACTCCCAGAGGGATAAAGAATTGGAAAGCTACCAGAGGAGGGGAGGGCAAGGGAGGGGAGGGGATACAGAGTTCTGGTGGTGGGAATTGTGTGCAGTTGGACCCCTCTTCTCCAGTGGTTTTCTCAATGTTTCTTTTTGATAAATAAATAAATAAATTTGAGAGAGAGAGGGAGAGAGACAGAGAGAGGGAGAGAGGCAGAGAGAGACAGAGACAGAGAGAGAGAAGCTTAAGCACACCTGGCGCAAAGCACAAGGACTGGCGTAAGGATCCCTGTTCGAGCCCCCGGCTCCCCACCTGCAGGGGAGTCGCTTCCCAAGTGGTGAAGCAGGTCTGTGGGTGTCTGTCTTTCTCTCTCCCTCTCTGTCTTCCCCTCCACTCTCCATTTCTCTCGGTCCTATCCAACAACAACGACATCCATCATAACTCCAACAATAAAACAACCAGGGCAACCAAAGGGAATGAATCAAGACATAACAATGATTTTCCAAAAGGATTCCGGGAGGTGGTGGGGTGGTCAAGCTTTAGACTCTCAAGCATGAGGTCCCGAGTTGGATCCCCGGCAGCACATGTGCCAGAGTGATGTGTGGTTCTCCCTCTGTCCTCCTATCGTTCTCATCCATAAAAAAGTCTTTCCAAAAAAACAACTTGTCCAGAACAGATGAAAAAGAGAGAGAGCGAGAGAGAAGAAGGGGTCGTGTGCCCAGGACAAGCTGCTGGGCAATGCGCTGCAGAGGCAGGCAGGCAGGCAGGCAGGCAGCAAAAGCCTACAGCACCCGGTATTCCCAGGCGGTCTCCCATCCAAGTACTAACCAGGCCCGACCCTGCTTAGCTTCCGAGATCAGACGAGATCGGGCGTGTTCAGGGTGGTATGGCCGTAGACGCACACAGCCCTTTCTGCCGGCCTCAAGAAGCCAAGCCGCCAGCCGCCGGCGCAACAGCGATGCCCACTGGCCGGCTCCGCACACTGCCACCCCTCCACGAGTGCCCGCTGGCCACCTGCACCCAACACACCACCCCCACCCACCCCACGCCGCCCCAGCCTCCGCCCCAGCCACCACCACCATCACCACCCAGCACCCCTCACAAAGCCCACACCGCTGCACAGGCAGGCAGGCTGGCAGCGACACATGCGGGGACACGCTGCGCACCCACACGCACGCCACATACACACGGACAGCCTGCCTGCCTGCCTGCCTGCCTGCCTGCCTGCCTGCCTGCATGATGCCTGCTGCCGGCTAACTGCCTCTGCTCCACAGGCTGCCTGCTGACCCACCCAACTGCTTCTCCTGGAGCGGGAGAACCAGGCACCAGGGCCAAGGAGAGCACAAGCCCCACTCCCACAGGGAGACCCACTCCCAGCTGAGGAGGAGGAGGTGGAGGAGCAGGAGGAGGAGCAGGAGGAGGAGAAGAAAAGGTCTGGTGGTGGCAAAGCAGTTGTCTTGCCTAAGGGTCCAGGTAGTACTTCAATAGTTAAGTCATTACTTACTGACAACATAAAAAAAAATGTAGAGAGGAAAAGAAGAGTTCAATGACCAGCATTACCCTAAACCCTAGGTGAGTACTGATATGACAGAGAGCAGAAAGAAGTTAGGAAGAAAAGAAAGGAGAAAGAAGCTGAGGGAGAGAGAGAGAAAGAAAGAAAGAAAGAGGGAGAGAGAGGGAGACACTTGAGAGAGAGAGAGAGAGAGAAAAGGGAAGCAGGGCTTTTGCAAAGTTAACCCAATTCACATAGGCTCACTCCTAAGCTGAATATGGACCCCAGATCAGATCACATCACATCAATTGGGTTGATGGCCAAGAATATTTATACACCTTTCCCAGATTTGGGAGCTACTCTCATCCCTGATCCAGCTTTCTGGTCCTTCTGCCAGCCATGACATTGCCTCCCCAGAGAATAATTAGGATCTACCTGCATTTCAGATTTCAGGCTCAGGCTGAAAAACAAACAAACAAACAAAGAAACACTAGTATAGCCACAGGCCCTTTGGAATGTAACTCAAATATGCCTCCTAGCTGTCTACAAAATGGAGAGCAACCACACTCTTCATCTGTACTAGTCCACTCTTTAGGCCCATCATTGGTCAACAATTGGTTTGGATTTATAAGTTAACTCTATTTTGCACCACCAGGTTCCAGATGCTAGCATGATGCTGACCAGACTTCCCTGGACAGACAACCCCACCCATGTGTCCTGGAGCTCCGCTTCCCCAGAGCCCTTCCCCGCTAGGGAAAGAGAGAGCCAGGTTGCAGTATGGACCGACCTGTCAACGCTCATGTTCAGCTGGGAAGCAGTTACAGAAGCCAGAACTCCCACCCGCACACCACACACGCACATGCACATGCACACGCACATGCACATGCACACGTACACACGCGTGCACACACACGCACGCACGCACGCACGCACACACACACACACACACACGCACACACACCTTCTGCATCCCACAGTGACCCTGGGTCCATACTCCCAGAGGGATAAAGAATTGGAAAGCTACCAGAGGAGGGGAGGGCAAGGGAGGGGAGGGGATACAGAGTTCTGGTGGTGGGAATTGTGTGCAGTTGGACCCCTCTTCTCCAGTGGTTTTCTCAATGTTTCTTTTTGATAAATAAATAAATAAATAAATAAATAAATAAATAAATAAATTTGAGAGAGAGAGGGAGAGAGACAGAGAGAGGGAGAGAGGCAGAGAGAGACAGAGACAGAGAGAGAGAAGCTTAAGCACACCTGGCGCAAAGCACAAGGACTGGCGTAAGGATCCCTGTTCGAGCCCCCGGCTCCCCACCTGCAGGGGAGTCGCTTCCCAAGTGGTGAAGCAGGTCTGTGGGTGTCTGTCTTTCTCTCTCCCTCTCTGTCTTCCCCTCCACTCTCCATTTCTCTCGGTCCTATCCAACAACAACGACATCCATCATAACTCCAACAATAAAACAACCAGGGCAACCAAAGGGAATGAATCAAGACATAACAATGATTTTCAAAAAGGATTCCGGGAGGTGGTGGGGTGGTCAAGCTTTAGACTCTCAAGCATGAGGTCCCGAGTTGGATCCCCGGCAGCACATGTGCCAGAGTGATGTGTGGTTCTCCCTCTGTCCTCCTATCGTTCTCATCCATAAAAAAGTCTTTCCAAAAAAACAACTTGTCCAGAACAGATGAAAAAGAGAGAGAGCGAGAGAGAAGAAGGGGTCGTGTGCCCAGGACAAGATGCTGGGCAATGCGCTGCAGAGGCAGGCAGGCAGGCAGGCAGGCAGCAAAAGCCTACAGCACCCGGTATTCCCAGGCGGTCTCCCATCCAAGTACTAACCAGGCCCGACCCTGCTTAGCTTCCGAGATCAGACGAGATCGGGCGTGTTCAGGGTGGTATGGCCGTAGACGCACACAGCCCTTTCTGCCGGCCTCAAGAAGCCAAGCCGCCAGCCGCCGGCGCAACAGCGATGCCCACTGGCCGGCTCCGCACACTGCCACCCCTCCACGAGTGCCCGCTGGCCACCTGCACCCAACACACCACCCCCACCCACCCCACGCCGCCCCAGCCTCCGCCCCAGCCACCACCACCATCACCACCCAGCACCCCTCACAAAGCCCACACCGCTGCACAGGCAGGCAGGCTGGCAGCGACACATGCGGGGACACGCTGCGCACCCACACGCACGCCACATACACACGGACAGCCTGCCTGCCTGCCTGCCTGCCTGCCTGCCTGCCTGCCTGCCTGCATGATGCCTGCTGCCGGCTAACTGCCTCTGCTCCACAGGCTGCCTGCTGACCCACCCAACTGCTTCTCCTGGAGCGGGAGAACCAGGCACCAGGGCCAAGGAGAGCACAAGCCCCACTCCCACAGGGAGACCCACTCCCAGCTGAGGAGGAGGAGGTGGAGGAGCAGGAGGAGGAGCAGGAGGAGGAGAAGAAAAGGTCTGGTGGTGGCAAAGCAGTTGTCTTGCCTAAGGGTCCAGGTAGTACTTCAATAGTTAAGTCATTACTTACTGACAACATAAAAAAAAATGTAGAGAGGAAAAGAAGAGTTCAATGACCAGCATTACCCTAAACCCTAGGTGAGTACTGATATGACAGAGAGCAGAAAGAAGTTAGGAAGAAAAGAAAGGAGAAAGAAGCTGAGGGAGAGAGAAAGAAAGAAAGAAAGAAAGAGGGAGAGAGAGGGAGACACTTGAGAGAGAGAGAGAGAGAGAAAAGGGAAGCAGGGCTTTTGCAAAGTTAACCCAATTCACATAGGCTCACTCCTAAGCTGAATATGGACCCCAGATCAGATCACATCACATCAATTGGGTTGATGGCCAAGAATATTTATACACCTTTCCCAGATTTGGGAGCTACTCTCATCCCTGATCCAGCTTTCTGGTCCTTCTGCCAGCCATGACATTGCCTCCCCAGAGAATAATTAGGATCTACCTGCATTTCAGATTTCAGGCTCAGGCTGAAAAACAAACAAACAAACAAACAAACAAACACTAGTATAGCCACAGGCCCTTTGGAATGTAACTCAAATATGCCTCCTAGCTGTCTACAAAATGGAGAGCAACCACACTCTTCATCTGTACTAGTCCACTCTTTAGGCCCATCATTGGTCAACAATTGGTTTGGATTTATAAGTTAACTCTATTTTGCACCACCAGGTTCCAGATGCTAGCATGATGCTGACCAGACTTCCCTGGACAGACAACCCCACCCATGTGTCCTGGAGCTCCGCTTCCCCAGAGCCCTTCCCCGCTAGGGAAAGAGAGAGCCAGGTTGCAGTATGGACCGACCTGTCAACGCTCATGTTCAGCTGGGAAGCAGTTACAGAAGCCAGAACTCCCACCCGCACACCACACACGCACATGCACACGCACACGCACATGCACATGCACACGTACACACGCGTGCACACACACGCACGCACGCACGCACACACACACACACACGCACACACACCTTCTGCATCCCACAGTGACCCTGGGTCCATACTCCCAGAGGGATAAAGAATTGGAAAGCTACCAGAGGAGGGGAGGGCAAGGGAGGGGAGGGGATACAGAGTTCTGGTGGTGGGAATTGTGTGCAGTTGGACCCCTCTTCTCCAGTGGTTTTCTCAATGTTTCTTTTTGATAAATAAATGAATAAATAAATAAATAAATTTGAGAGAGAGAGGGAGAGAGACAGAGAGAGGGAGAGAGGCAGAGAGAGACAGAGACAGAGAGAGAGAAGCTTAAGCACACCTGGCGCAAAGCACAAGGACTGGCGTAAGGATCCCTGTTCGAGCCCCCGGCTCCCCACCTGCAGGGGAGTCGCTTCCCAAGTGGTGAAGCAGGTCTGTGGGTGTCTGTCTTTCTCTCTCCCTCTCTGTCTTCCCCTCCACTCTCCATTTCTCTCGGTCCTATCCAACAACAACGACATCATTCATAACTCCAACAATAAAACAACCAGGGCAACCAAAGGGAATGAATCAAGACATAACAATGATTTTCAAAAAGGATTCCGGGAGGTGGTGGGGTGGTCAAGCTTTAGACTCTCAAGCATGAGGTCCCGAGTTGGATCCCCGGCAGCACATGTGCCAGAGTGATGTGTGGTTCTCCCTCTGTCCTCCTATCGTTCTCATCCATAAAAAAGTCTTTCCAAAAAAACAACTTGTCCAGAACAGATGAAAAAGAGAGAGAGCGAGAGAGAAGAAGGGGTCGTGTGCCCAGGACAAGCTGCTGGGCAATGCGCTGCAGAGGCAGGCAGGCAGGCAGGCAGGCAGCAAAAGCCTACAGCACCCGGTATTCCCAGGCGGTCTCCCATCCAAGTACTAACCAGGCCCGACCCTGCTTAGCTTCCGAGATCAGACGAGATCGGGCGTGTTCAGGGTGGTATGGCCGTAGACGCACACAGCCCTTTCTGCCGGCCTCAAGAAGCCAAGCCGCCAGCCGCCGGCGCAACAGCGACGCCCACTGGCCGGCTCCGCACACTGCCACCCCTCCACGAGTGCCCGCTGGCCACCTGCACCCAACACACCACCCCCACCCACCCCACGCCGCCCCAGCCTCCGCCCCAGCCACCACCACCATCACCACCCGGCACCCCTCACAAAGCCCACACCGCTGCACAGGCAGGCAGGCTGGCAGCGACACATGCGGGGACACGCTGCGCACCCACACGCACGCCACATACACACGGACAGCCTGCCTGCCTGCCTGCCTGCCTGCCTGCCTGCCTGCCTGCATGATGCCTGCTGCCGGCTAACTGCCTCTGCTCCACAGGCTGCCTGCTGACCCACCCAACTGCTTCTCCTGGAGCGGGAGAACCAGGCACCAGGGCCAAGGAGAGCACAAGCCCCACTCCCACAGGGAGACCCACTCCCAGCTGAGGAGGAGGAGGTGGAGGAGCAGGAGGAGGAGCAGGAGGAGGAGAAGAAAAGGTCTGGTGGTGGCAAAGCAGTTGTCTTGCCTAAGGGTCCAGGTAGTACTTCAATAGTTAAGTCATTACTTACTGACAACATAAAAAAAAATGTAGAGAGGAAAAGAAGAGTTCAATGACCAGCATTACCCTAAACCCTAGGTGAGTACTGATATGACAGAGAGCAGAAAGAAGTTAGGAAGAAAAGAAAGGAGAAAGAAGCTGAGGGAGAGAGAGAGAAAGAAAGAAAGAAAGAGGGAGAGAGAGGGAGACACTTGAGAGAGAGAGAGAGAGAGAAAAGGGAAGCAGGGCTTTTGCAAAGTTAACCCAATTCACATAGGCTCACTCCTAAGCTGAATATGGACCCCAGATCAGATCACATCACATCACATCACATCAATTGGGTTGATGGCCAAGAATATTTATACACCTTTCCCAGATTTGGGAGCTACTCTCATCCCTGATCCAGCTTTTTGGTCCTTCTGCCAGCCATGACATTGCCTCCCCAGAGAATAATTAGGATCTACCTGCATTTCAGATTTCAGGCTCAGGCTGAAAAACAAACAAACAAACAAACAAAGAAACACTAGTATAGCCACAGGCCCTTTGGAATGTAACTCAAATATGCCTCCTAGCTGTCTACAAAATGGAGAGCAACCACACTCTTCATCTGTACTAGTCCACTCTTTAGGCCCATCATTGGTCAACAATTGGTTTGGATTTATAAGTTAACTCTATTTTGCACCACCAGGTTCCAGATGCTAGCATGATGCTGACCAGACTTCCCTGGACAGACAACCCCACCCATGTGTCCTGGAGCTCCGCTTCCCCAGAGCCCTTCCCCGCTAGGGAAAGAGAGAGCCAGGTTGCAGTATGGACCGACCTGTCAACGCTCATGTTCAGCTGGGAAGCAGTTACAGAAGCCAGAACTCCCACCCGCACACCACACACGCACATGCACACGCACACGCACATGCACATGCACACGTACACACGCGTGCACACACACGCACGCACGCACGCACACACACACACACACACACGCACACACACCTTCTGCATCCCACAGTGACCCTGGGTCCATACTCCCAGAGGGATAAAGAATTGGAAAGCTACCAGAGGAGGGGAGGGCAAGGGAGGGGAGGGGATACAGAGTTCTGGTGGTGGGAATTGTGTGCAGTTGGACCCCTCTTCTCCAGTGGTTTTCTCAATGTTTCTTTTTGATAAATAAATAAATAAATTTGAGAGAGAGAGGGAGAGAGACAGAGAGAGGGAGAGAGGCAGAGAGAGACAGAGACAGAGAGAGAGAAGCTTAAGCACACCTGGCGCAAAGCACAAGGACTGGCGTAAGGATCCCTGTTCGAGCCCCCGGCTCCCCACCTGCAGGGGAGTCGCTTCCCAAGTGGTGAAGCAGGTCTGTGGGTGTCTGTCTTTCTCTCTCCCTCTCTGTCTTCCCCTCCACTCTCCATTTCTCTCGGTCCTATCCAACAACAACGACATCCATCATAACTCCAACAATAAAACAACCAGGGCAACCAAAGGGAATGAATCAAGACATAACAATGATTTTCAAAAAGGATTCCGGGAGGTGGTGGGGTGGTCAAGCTTTAGACTCTCAAGCATGAGGTCCCGAGTTGGATCCCCGGCAGCACATGTGCCAGAGTGATGTGTGGTTCTCCCTCTGTCCTCCTATCGTTCTCATCCATAAAAAAGTCTTTCCAAAAAAACAACTTGTCCAGAACAGATGAAAAAGAGAGAGAGCGAGAGAGAAGAAGGGGTCGTGTGCCCAGGACAAGCTGCTGGGCAATGCGCTGCAGAGGCAGGCAGGCAGGCAGGCAGGCAGCAAAAGCCTACAGCACCCGGTATTCCCAGGCGGTCTCCCATCCAAGTACTAACCAGGCCCGACCCTGCTTAGCTTCCGAGATCAGACGAGATCGGGCGTGTTCAGGGTGGTATGGCCGTAGACGCACACAGCCCTTTCTGCCGGCCTCAAGAAGCCAAGCCGCCAGCCGCCGGCGCAACAGCGACGCCCACTGGCCGGCTCCGCACACTGCCACCCCTCCACGAGTGCCCGCTGGCCACCTGCACCCAACACACCACCCCCACCCACCCCACGCCGCCCCAGCCTCCGCCCCAGCCACCACCACCATCACCACCCGGCACCCCTCACAAAGCCCACACCGCTGCACAGGCAGGCAGGCTGGCAGCGACACATGCGGGGACACGCTGCGCACCCACACGCACGCCACATACACACGGACAGCCTGCCTGCCTGCCTGCCTGCCTGCCTGCCTGCATGATGCCTGCTGCCGGCTAACTGCCTCTGCTCCACAGGCTGCCTGCTGACCCACCCAACTGCTTCTCCTGGAGCGGGAGAACCAGGCACCAGGGCCAAGGAGAGCACAAGCCCCACTCCCACAGGGAGACCCACTCCCAGCTGAGGAGGAGGAGGTGGAGGAGCAGGAGGAGGAGCAGGAGGAGGAGAAGAAAAGGTCTGGTGGTGGCAAAGCAGTTGTCTTGCCTAAGGGTCCAGGTAGTACTTCAATAGTTAAGTCATTACTTACTGACAACATAAAAAAAAATGTAGAGAGGAAAAGAAGAGTTCAATGACCAGCATTACCCTAAACCCTAGGTGAGTACTGATATGACAGAGAGCAGAAAGAAGTTAGGAAGAAAAGAAAGGAGAAAGAAGCTGAGGGAGAGAGAGAGAAAGAAAGAAAGAAAGAGGGAGAGAGAGGGAGACACTTGAGAGAGAGAGAGAGAGAGAAAAGGGAAGCAGGGCTTTTGCAAAGTTAACCCAATTCACATAGGCTCACTCCTAAGCTGAATATGGACCCCAGATCAGATCACATCACATCACATCACATCAATTGGGTTGATGGCCAAGAATATTTATACACCTTTCCCAGATTTGGGAGCTACTCTCATCCCTGATCCAGCTTTCTGGTCCTTCTGCCAGCCATGACATTGCCTCCCCAGAGAATAATTAGGATCTACCTGCATTTCAGATTTCAGGCTCAGGCTGAAAAACAAACAAACAAAGAAACACTAGTATAGCCACAGGCCCTTTGGAATGTAACTCAAATATGCCTCCTAGCTGTCTACAAAATGGAGAGCAACCACACTCTTCATCTGTACTAGTCCACTCTTTAGGCCCATCATTGGTCAACAATTGGTTTGGATTTATAAGTTAACTCTATTTTGCACCACCAGGTTCCAGATGCTAGCATGATGCTGACCAGACTTCCCTGGACAGACAACCCCACCCATGTGTCCTGGAGCTCCGCTTCCCCAGAGCCCTTCCCCGCTAGGGAAAGAGAGAGCCAGGTTGCAGTATGGACCGACCTGTCAACGCTCATGTTCAGCTGGGAAGCAGTTACAGAAGCCAGAACTCCCACCCGCACACCACACACGCACATGCACACGCACACGCACATGCACATGCACACGTACACACGCGTGCACACACACGCACGCACGCACGCACACACACACACACACACACACACACGCACACACACCTTCTGCATCCCACAGTGACCCTGGGTCCATACTCCCAGAGGGATAAAGAATTGGAAAGCTACCAGAGGAGGGGAGGGCAAGGGAGGGGAGGGGATACAGAGTTCTGGTGGTGGGAATTGTGTGCAGTTGGACCCCTCTTCTCCAGTGGTTTTCTCAATGTTTCTTTTTGATAAATAAATAAATAAATTTGAGAGAGAGAGGGAGAGAGACAGAGAGAGGGAGAGAGGCAGAGAGAGACAGAGACAGAGAGAGAGAAGCTTAAGCACACCTGGCGCAAAGCACAAGGACTGGCGTAAGGATCCCTGTTCGAGCCCCCGGCTCCCCACCTGCAGGGGAGTCGCTTCCCAAGTGGTGAAGCAGGTCTGTGGGTGTCTGTCTTTCTCTCTCCCTCTCTGTCTTCCCCTCCACTCTCCATTTCTCTCGGTCCTATCCAACAACAACGACATCCATCATAACTCCAACAATAAAACAACCAGGGCAACCAAAGGGAATGAATCAAGACATAACAATGATTTTCCAAAAGGATTCCGGGAGGTGGTGGGGTGGTCAAGCTTTAGACTCTCAAGCATGAGGTCCCGAGTTGGATCCCCGGCAGCACATGTGCCAGAGTGATGTGTGGTTCTCCCTCTGTCCTCCTATCGTTCTCATCCATAAAAAAGTCTTTCCAAAAAAACAACTTGTCCAGAACAGATGAAAAAGAGAGAGAGCGAGAGAGAAGAAGGGGTCGTGTGCCCAGGACAAGCTGCTGGGCAATGCGCTGCAGAGGCAGGCAGGCAGGCAGGCAGGCAGCAAAAGCCTACAGCACCCGGTATTCCCAGGCGGTCTCCCATCCAAGTACTAACCAGGCCCGACCCTGCTTAGCTTCCGAGATCAGACGAGATCGGGCGTGTTCAGGGTGGTATGGCCGTAGACGCACACAGCCCTTTCTGCCGGCCTCAAGAAGCCAAGCCGCCAGCCGCCGGCGCAACAGCGATGCCCACTGGCCGGCTCCGCACACTGCCACCCCTCCACGAGTGCCCGCTGGCCACCTGCACCCAACACACCACCCCCACCCACCCCACGCCGCCCCAGCCTCCGCCCCAGCCACCACCACCATCACCACCCAGCACCCCTCACAAAGCCCACACCGCTGCACAGGCAGGCAGGCTGGCAGCGACACATGCGGGGACACGCTGCGCACCCACACGCACGCCACATACACACGGACAGCCTGCCTGCCTGCCTGCCTGCCTGCCTGCCTGCCTGCCTGCATGATGCCTGCTGCCGGCTAACTGCCTCTGCTCCACAGGCTGCCTGCTGACCCACCCAACTGCTTCTCCTGGAGCGGGAGAACCAGGCACCAGGGCCAAGGAGAGCACAAGCCCCACTCCCACAGGGAGACCCACTCCCAGCTGAGGAGGAGGAGGTGGAGGAGCAGGAGGAGGAGCAGGAGGAGGAGAAGAAAAGGTCTGGTGGTGGCAAAGCAGTTGTCTTGCCTAAGGGTCCAGGTAGTACTTCAATAGTTAAGTCATTACTTACTGACAACATAAAAAAAAATGTAGAGAGGAAAAGAAGAGTTCAATGACCAGCATTACCCTAAACCCTAGGTGAGTACTGATATGACAGAGAGCAGAAAGAAGTTAGGAAGAAAAGAAAGGAGAAAGAAGCTGAGGGAGAGAGAGAGAAAGAAAGAAAGAAAGAGGGAGAGAGAGGGAGACACTTGAGAGAGAGAGAGAGAGAGAAAAGGGAAGCAGGGCTTTTGCAAAGTTAACCCAATTCACATAGGCTCACTCCTAAGCTGAATATGGACCCCAGATCAGATCACATCACATCAATTGGGTTGATGGCCAAGAATATTTATACACCTTTCCCAGATTTGGGAGCTACTCTCATCCCTGATCCAGCTTTCTGGTCCTTCTGCCAGCCATGACATTGCCTCCCCAGAGAATAATTAGGATCTACCTGCATTTCAGATTTCAGGCTCAGGCTGAAAAACAAACAAACAAACAAAGAAACACTAGTATAGCCACAGGCCCTTTGGAATGTAACTCAAATATGCCTCCTAGCTGTCTACAAAATGGAGAGCAACCACACTCTTCATCTGTACTAGTCCACTCTTTAGGCCCATCATTGGTCAACAATTGGTTTGGATTTATAAGTTAACTCTATTTTGCACCACCAGGTTCCAGATGCTAGCATGATGCTGACCAGACTTCCCTGGACAGACAACCCCACCCATGTGTCCTGGAGCTCCGCTTCCCCAGAGCCCTTCCCCGCTAGGGAAAGAGAGAGCCAGGTTGCAGTATGGACCGACCTGTCAACGCTCATGTTCAGCTGGGAAGCAGTTACAGAAGCCAGAACTCCCACCCGCACACCACACACGCACATGCACATGCACACGCACATGCACATGCACACGTACACACGCGTGCACACACACGCACGCACGCACGCACGCACACACACACACACACACACGCACACACACCTTCTGCATCCCACAGTGACCCTGGGTCCATACTCCCAGAGGGATAAAGAATTGGAAAGCTACCAGAGGAGGGGAGGGCAAGGGAGGGGAGGGGATACAGAGTTCTGGTGGTGGGAATTGTGTGCAGTTGGACCCCTCTTCTCCAGTGGTTTTCTCAATGTTTCTTTTTGATAAATAAATAAATAAATAAATAAATAAATAAATAAATAAATTTGAGAGAGAGAGGGAGAGAGACAGAGAGAGGGAGAGAGGCAGAGAGAGACAGAGACAGAGAGAGAGAAGCTTAAGCACACCTGGCGCAAAGCACAAGGACTGGCGTAAGGATCCCTGTTCGAGCCCCCGGCTCCCCACCTGCAGGGGAGTCGCTTCCCAAGTGGTGAAGCAGGTCTGTGGGTGTCTGTCTTTCTCTCTCCCTCTCTGTCTTCCCCTCCACTCTCCATTTCTCTCGGTCCTATCCAACAACAACGACATCCATCATAACTCCAACAATAAAACAACCAGGGCAACCAAAGGGAATGAATCAAGACATAACAATGATTTTCAAAAAGGATTCCGGGAGGTGGTGGGGTGGTCAAGCTTTAGACTCTCAAGCATGAGGTCCCGAGTTGGATCCCCGGCAGCACATGTGCCAGAGTGATGTGTGGTTCTCCCTCTGTCCTCCTATCGTTCTCATCCATAAAAAAGTCTTTCCAAAAAAACAACTTGTCCAGAACAGATGAAAAAGAGAGAGAGCGAGAGAGAAGAAGGGGTCGTGTGCCCAGGACAAGATGCTGGGCAATGCGCTGCAGAGGCAGGCAGGCAGGCAGGCAGGCAGCAAAAGCCTACAGCACCCGGTATTCCCAGGCGGTCTCCCATCCAAGTACTAACCAGGCCCGACCCTGCTTAGCTTCCGAGATCAGACGAGATCGGGCGTGTTCAGGGTGGTATGGCCGTAGACGCACACAGCCCTTTCTGCCGGCCTCAAGAAGCCAAGCCGCCAGCCGCCGGCGCAACAGCGATGCCCACTGGCCGGCTCCGCACACTGCCACCCCTCCACGAGTGCCCGCTGGCCACCTGCACCCAACACACCACCCCCACCCACCCCACGCCGCCCCAGCCTCCGCCCCAGCCACCACCACCATCACCACCCAGCACCCCTCACAAAGCCCACACCGCTGCACAGGCAGGCAGGCTGGCAGCGACACATGCGGGGACACGCTGCGCACCCACACGCACGCCACATACACACGGACAGCCTGCCTGCCTGCCTGCCTGCCTGCCTGCCTGCCTGCCTGCCTGCATGATGCCTGCTGCCGGCTAACTGCCTCTGCTCCACAGGCTGCCTGCTGACCCACCCAACTGCTTCTCCTGGAGCGGGAGAACCAGGCACCAGGGCCAAGGAGAGCACAAGCCCCACTCCCACAGGGAGACCCACTCCCAGCTGAGGAGGAGGAGGTGGAGGAGCAGGAGGAGGAGCAGGAGGAGGAGAAGAAAAGGTCTGGTGGTGGCAAAGCAGTTGTCTTGCCTAAGGGTCCAGGTAGTACTTCAATAGTTAAGTCATTACTTACTGACAACATAAAAAAAAATGTAGAGAGGAAAAGAAGAGTTCAATGACCAGCATTACCCTAAACCCTAGGTGAGTACTGATATGACAGAGAGCAGAAAGAAGTTAGGAAGAAAAGAAAGGAGAAAGAAGCTGAGGGAGAGAGAAAGAAAGAAAGAAAGAAAGAGGGAGAGAGAGGGAGACACTTGAGAGAGAGAGAGAGAGAGAAAAGGGAAGCAGGGCTTTTGCAAAGTTAACCCAATTCACATAGGCTCACTCCTAAGCTGAATATGGACCCCAGATCAGATCACATCACATCAATTGGGTTGATGGCCAAGAATATTTATACACCTTTCCCAGATTTGGGAGCTACTCTCATCCCTGATCCAGCTTTCTGGTCCTTCTGCCAGCCATGACATTGCCTCCCCAGAGAATAATTAGGATCTACCTGCATTTCAGATTTCAGGCTCAGGCTGAAAAACAAACAAACAAACAAACAAACAAACACTAGTATAGCCACAGGCCCTTTGGAATGTAACTCAAATATGCCTCCTAGCTGTCTACAAAATGGAGAGCAACCACACTCTTCATCTGTACTAGTCCACTCTTTAGGCCCATCATTGGTCAACAATTGGTTTGGATTTATAAGTTAACTCTATTTTGCACCACCAGGTTCCAGATGCTAGCATGATGCTGACCAGACTTCCCTGGACAGACAACCCCACCCATGTGTCCTGGAGCTCCGCTTCCCCAGAGCCCTTCCCCGCTAGGGAAAGAGAGAGCCAGGTTGCAGTATGGACCGACCTGTCAACGCTCATGTTCAGCTGGGAAGCAGTTACAGAAGCCAGAACTCCCACCCGCACACCACACACGCACATGCACACGCACACGCACATGCACATGCACACGTACACACGCGTGCACACACACGCACGCACGCACGCACACACACACACACACGCACACACACCTTCTGCATCCCACAGTGACCCTGGGTCCATACTCCCAGAGGGATAAAGAATTGGAAAGCTACCAGAGGAGGGGAGGGCAAGGGAGGGGAGGGGATACAGAGTTCTGGTGGTGGGAATTGTGTGCAGTTGGACCCCTCTTCTCCAGTGGTTTTCTCAATGTTTCTTTTTGATAAATAAATGAATAAATAAATAAATAAATTTGAGAGAGAGAGGGAGAGAGACAGAGAGAGGGAGAGAGGCAGAGAGAGACAGAGACAGAGAGAGAGAAGCTTAAGCACACCTGGCGCAAAGCACAAGGACTGGCGTAAGGATCCCTGTTCGAGCCCCCGGCTCCCCACCTGCAGGGGAGTCGCTTCCCAAGTGGTGAAGCAGGTCTGTGGGTGTCTGTCTTTCTCTCTCCCTCTCTGTCTTCCCCTCCACTCTCCATTTCTCTCGGTCCTATCCAACAACAACGACATCATTCATAACTCCAACAATAAAACAACCAGGGCAACCAAAGGGAATGAATCAAGACATAACAATGATTTTCAAAAAGGATTCCGGGAGGTGGTGGGGTGGTCAAGCTTTAGACTCTCAAGCATGAGGTCCCGAGTTGGATCCCCGGCAGCACATGTGCCAGAGTGATGTGTGGTTCTCCCTCTGTCCTCCTATCGTTCTCATCCATAAAAAAGTCTTTCCAAAAAAACAACTTGTCCAGAACAGATGAAAAAGAGAGAGAGCGAGAGAGAAGAAGGGGTCGTGTGCCCAGGACAAGCTGCTGGGCAATGCGCTGCAGAGGCAGGCAGGCAGGCAGGCAGGCAGCAAAAGCCTACAGCACCCGGTATTCCCAGGCGGTCTCCCATCCAAGTACTAACCAGGCCCGACCCTGCTTAGCTTCCGAGATCAGACGAGATCGGGCGTGTTCAGGGTGGTATGGCCGTAGACGCACACAGCCCTTTCTGCCGGCCTCAAGAAGCCAAGCCGCCAGCCGCCGGCGCAACAGCGACGCCCACTGGCCGGCTCCGCACACTGCCACCCCTCCACGAGTGCCCGCTGGCCACCTGCACCCAACACACCACCCCCACCCACCCCACGCCGCCCCAGCCTCCGCCCCAGCCACCACCACCATCACCACCCGGCACCCCTCACAAAGCCCACACCGCTGCACAGGCAGGCAGGCTGGCAGCGACACATGCGGGGACACGCTGCGCACCCACACGCACGCCACATACACACGGACAGCCTGCCTGCCTGCCTGCCTGCCTGCCTGCCTGCCTGCCTGCATGATGCCTGCTGCCGGCTAACTGCCTCTGCTCCACAGGCTGCCTGCTGACCCACCCAACTGCTTCTCCTGGAGCGGGAGAACCAGGCACCAGGGCCAAGGAGAGCACAAGCCCCACTCCCACAGGGAGACCCACTCCCAGCTGAGGAGGAGGAGGTGGAGGAGCAGGAGGAGGAGCAGGAGGAGGAGAAGAAAAGGTCTGGTGGTGGCAAAGCAGTTGTCTTGCCTAAGGGTCCAGGTAGTACTTCAATAGTTAAGTCATTACTTACTGACAACATAAAAAAAAATGTAGAGAGGAAAAGAAGAGTTCAATGACCAGCATTACCCTAAACCCTAGGTGAGTACTGATATGACAGAGAGCAGAAAGAAGTTAGGAAGAAAAGAAAGGAGAAAGAAGCTGAGGGAGAGAGAGAGAAAGAAAGAAAGAAAGAGGGAGAGAGAGGGAGACACTTGAGAGAGAGAGAGAGAGAGAAAAGGGAAGCAGGGCTTTTGCAAAGTTAACCCAATTCACATAGGCTCACTCCTAAGCTGAATATGGACCCCAGATCAGATCACATCACATCACATCACATCAATTGGGTTGATGGCCAAGAATATTTATACACCTTTCCCAGATTTGGGAGCTACTCTCATCCCTGATCCAGCTTTTTGGTCCTTCTGCCAGCCATGACATTGCCTCCCCAGAGAATAATTAGGATCTACCTGCATTTCAGATTTCAGGCTCAGGCTGAAAAACAAACAAACAAACAAACAAAGAAACACTAGTATAGCCACAGGCCCTTTGGAATGTAACTCAAATATGCCTCCTAGCTGTCTACAAAATGGAGAGCAACCACACTCTTCATCTGTACTAGTCCACTCTTTAGGCCCATCATTGGTCAACAATTGGTTTGGATTTATAAGTTAACTCTATTTTGCACCACCAGGTTCCAGATGCTAGCATGATGCTGACCAGACTTCCCTGGACAGACAACCCCACCCATGTGTCCTGGAGCTCCGCTTCCCCAGAGCCCTTCCCCGCTAGGGAAAGAGAGAGCCAGGTTGCAGTATGGACCGACCTGTCAACGCTCATGTTCAGCTGGGAAGCAGTTACAGAAGCCAGAACTCCCACCCGCACACCACACACGCACATGCACACGCACACGCACATGCACATGCACACGTACACACGCGTGCACACACACGCACGCACGCACGCACACACACACACACACACACGCACACACACCTTCTGCATCCCACAGTGACCCTGGGTCCATACTCCCAGAGGGATAAAGAATTGGAAAGCTACCAGAGGAGGGGAGGGCAAGGGAGGGGAGGGGATACAGAGTTCTGGTGGTGGGAATTGTGTGCAGTTGGACCCCTCTTCTCCAGTGGTTTTCTCAATGTTTCTTTTTGATAAATAAATAAATAAATTTGAGAGAGAGAGGGAGAGAGACAGAGAGAGGGAGAGAGGCAGAGAGAGACAGAGACAGAGAGAGAGAAGCTTAAGCACACCTGGCGCAAAGCACAAGGACTGGCGTAAGGATCCCTGTTCGAGCCCCCGGCTCCCCACCTGCAGGGGAGTCGCTTCCCAAGTGGTGAAGCAGGTCTGTGGGTGTCTGTCTTTCTCTCTCCCTCTCTGTCTTCCCCTCCACTCTCCATTTCTCTCGGTCCTATCCAACAACAACGACATCCATCATAACTCCAACAATAAAACAACCAGGGCAACCAAAGGGAATGAATCAAGACATAACAATGATTTTCAAAAAGGATTCCGGGAGGTGGTGGGGTGGTCAAGCTTTAGACTCTCAAGCATGAGGTCCCGAGTTGGATCCCCGGCAGCACATGTGCCAGAGTGATGTGTGGTTCTCCCTCTGTCCTCCTATCGTTCTCATCCATAAAAAAGTCTTTCCAAAAAAACAACTTGTCCAGAACAGATGAAAAAGAGAGAGAGCGAGAGAGAAGAAGGGGTCGTGTGCCCAGGACAAGCTGCTGGGCAATGCGCTGCAGAGGCAGGCAGGCAGGCAGGCAGGCAGCAAAAGCCTACAGCACCCGGTATTCCCAGGCGGTCTCCCATCCAAGTACTAACCAGGCCCGACCCTGCTTAGCTTCCGAGATCAGACGAGATCGGGCGTGTTCAGGGTGGTATGGCCGTAGACGCACACAGCCCTTTCTGCCGGCCTCAAGAAGCCAAGCCGCCAGCCGCCGGCGCAACAGCGACGCCCACTGGCCGGCTCCGCACACTGCCACCCCTCCACGAGTGCCCGCTGGCCACCTGCACCCAACACACCACCCCCACCCACCCCACGCCGCCCCAGCCTCCGCCCCAGCCACCACCACCATCACCACCCGGCACCCCTCACAAAGCCCACACCGCTGCACAGGCAGGCAGGCTGGCAGCGACACATGCGGGGACACGCTGCGCACCCACACGCACGCCACATACACACGGACAGCCTGCCTGCCTGCCTGCCTGCCTGCCTGCCTGCATGATGCCTGCTGCCGGCTAACTGCCTCTGCTCCACAGGCTGCCTGCTGACCCACCCAACTGCTTCTCCTGGAGCGGGAGAACCAGGCACCAGGGCCAAGGAGAGCACAAGCCCCACTCCCACAGGGAGACCCACTCCCAGCTGAGGAGGAGGAGGTGGAGGAGCAGGAGGAGGAGCAGGAGGAGGAGAAGAAAAGGTCTGGTGGTGGCAAAGCAGTTGTCTTGCCTAAGGGTCCAGGTAGTACTTCAATAGTTAAGTCATTACTTACTGACAACATAAAAAAAAATGTAGAGAGGAAAAGAAGAGTTCAATGACCAGCATTACCCTAAACCCTAGGTGAGTACTGATATGACAGAGAGCAGAAAGAAGTTAGGAAGAAAAGAAAGGAGAAAGAAGCTGAGGGAGAGAGAGAGAAAGAAAGAAAGAAAGAGGGAGAGAGAGGGAGACACTTGAGAGAGAGAGAGAGAGAGAAAAGGGAAGCAGGGCTTTTGCAAAGTTAACCCAATTCACATAGGCTCACTCCTAAGCTGAATATGGACCCCAGATCAGATCACATCACATCACATCACATCAATTGGGTTGATGGCCAAGAATATTTATACACCTTTCCCAGATTTGGGAGCTACTCTCATCCCTGATCCAGCTTTCTGGTCCTTCTGCCAGCCATGACATTGCCTCCCCAGAGAATAATTAGGATCTACCTGCATTTCAGATTTCAGGCTCAGGCTGAAAAACAAACAAACAAAGAAACACTAGTATAGCCACAGGCCCTTTGGAATGTAACTCAAATATGCCTCCTAGCTGTCTACAAAATGGAGAGCAACCACACTCTTCATCTGTACTAGTCCACTCTTTAGGCCCATCATTGGTCAACAATTGGTTTGGATTTATAAGTTAACTCTATTTTGCACCACCAGGTTCCAGATGCTAGCATGATGCTGACCAGACTTCCCTGGACAGACAACCCCACCCATGTGTCCTGGAGCTCCGCTTCCCCAGAGCCCTTCCCCGCTAGGGAAAGAGAGAGCCAGGTTGCAGTATGGACCGACCTGTCAACGCTCATGTTCAGCTGGGAAGCAGTTACAGAAGCCAGAACTCCCACCCGCACACCACACACGCACATGCACACGCACACGCACATGCACATGCACACGTACACACGCGTGCACACACACGCACGCACGCACGCACACACACACACACACACACACACGCACACACACCTTCTGCATCCCACAGTGACCCTGGGTCCATACTCCCAGAGGGATAAAGAATTGGAAAGCTACCAGAGGAGGGGAGGGCAAGGGAGGGGAGGGGATACAGAGTTCTGGTGGTGGGAATTGTGTGCAGTTGGACCCCTCTTCTCCAGTGGTTTTCTCAATGTTTCTTTTTGATAAATAAATAAATAAATTTGAGAGAGAGAGGGAGAGAGACAGAGAGAGGGAGAGAGGCAGAGAGAGACAGAGACAGAGAGAGAGAAGCTTAAGCACACCTGGCGCAAAGCACAAGGACTGGCGTAAGGATCCCTGTTCGAGCCCCCGGCTCCCCACCTGCAGGGGAGTCGCTTCCCAAGTGGTGAAGCAGGTCTGTGGGTGTCTGTCTTTCTCTCTCCCTCTCTGTCTTCCCCTCCACTCTCCATTTCTCTCGGTCCTATCCAACAACAACGACATCCATCATAACTCCAACAATAAAACAACCAGGGCAACCAAAGGGAATGAATCAAGACATAACAATGATTTTCAAAAAGGATTCCGGGAGGTGGTGGGGTGGTCAAGCTTTAGACTCTCAAGCATGAGGTCCCGAGTTGGATCCCCGGCAGCACATGTGCCAGAGTGATGTGTGGTTCTCCCTCTGTCCTCCTATCGTTCTCATCCATAAAAAAGTCTTTCCAAAAAAACAACTTGTCCAGAACAGATGAAAAAGAGAGAGAGCGAGAGAGAAGAAGGGGTCGTGTGCCCAGGACAAGATGCTGGGCAATGCGCTGCAGAGGCAGGCAGGCAGGCAGGCAGGCAGCAAAAGCCTACAGCACCCGGTATTCCCAGGCGGTCTCCCATCCAAGTACTAACCAGGCCCGACCCTGCTTAGCTTCCGAGATCAGACGAGATCGGGCGTGTTCAGGGTGGTATGGCCGTAGACGCACACAGCCCTTTCTGCCGGCCTCAAGAAGCCAAGCCGCCAGCCGCCGGCGCAACAGCGACGCCCACTGGCCGGCTCCGCACACTGCCACCCCTCCACGAGTGCCCGCTGGCCACCTGCACCCAACACACCACCCCCACCCACCCCACGCCGCCCCAGCCTCCGCCCCAGCCACCACCACCATCACCACCCGGCACCCCTCACAAAGCCCACACCGCTGCACAGGCAGGCAGGCTGGCAGCGACACATGCGGGGACACGCTGCGCACCCACACGCACGCCACATACACACGGACAGCCTGCCTGCCTGCCTGCCTGCCTGCCTGCCTGCCTGCATGATGCCTGCTGCCGGCTAACTGCCTCTGCTCCACAGGCTGCCTGCTGACCCACCCAACTGCTTCTCCTGGAGCGGGAGAACCAGGCACCAGGGCCAAGGAGAGCACAAGCCCCACTCCCACAGGGAGACCCACTCCCAGCTGAGGAGGAGGAGGTGGAGGAGCAGGAGGAGGAGCAGGAGGAGGAGAAGAAAAGGTCTGGTGGTGGCAAAGCAGTTGTCTTGCCTAAGGGTCCAGGTAGTACTTCAATAGTTAAGTCATTACTTACTGACAACATAAAAAAAAATGTAGAGAGGAAAAGAAGAGTTCAATGACCAGCATTACCCTAAACCCTAGGTGAGTACTGATATGACAGAGAGCAGAAAGAAGTTAGGAAGAAAAGAAAGGAGAAAGAAGCTGAGGGAGAGAGAGAGAAAGAAAGAAAGAAAGAGGGAGAGAGAGGGAGACACTTGAGAGAGAGAGAGAGAGAGAAAAGGGAAGCAGGGCTTTTGCAAAGTTAACCCAATTCACATAGGCTCACTCCTAAGCTGAATATGGACCCCAGATCAGATCACATCACATCACATCACATCAATTGGGTTGATGGCCAAGAATATTTATACACCTTTCCCAGATTTGGGAGCTACTCTCATCCCTGATCCAGCTTTCTGGTCCTTCTGCCAGCCATGACATTGCCTCCCCAGAGAATAATTAGGATCTACCTGCATTTCAGATTTCAGGCTCAGGCTGAAAAACAAACAAACAAACAAACAAACAAAGAAACACTAGTATAGCCACAGGCCCTTTGGAATGTAACTCAAATATGCCTCCTAGCTGTCTACAAAATGGAGAGCAACCACACTCTTCATCTGTACTAGTCCACTCTTTAGGCCCATCATTGGTCAACAATTGGTTTGGATTTATAAGTTAACTCTATTTTGCACCACCAGGTTCCAGATGCTAGCATGATGCTGACCAGACTTCCCTGGACAGACAACCCCACCCATGTGTCCTGGAGCTCCGCTTCCCCAGAGCCCTTCCCCGCTAGGGAAAGAGAGAGCCAGGTTGCAGTATGGACCGACCTGTCAACGCTCATGTTCAGCTGGGAAGCAGTTACAGAAGCCAGAACTCCCACCCGCACACCACACACGCACATGCACATGCACACGCACATGCACATGCACACGTACACACGCGTGCACACACACGCACGCACGCACGCACGCACACACACACACACACACACGCACACACACCTTCTGCATCCCACAGTGACCCTGGGTCCATACTCCCAGAGGGATAAAGAATTGGAAAGCTACCAGAGGAGGGGAGGGCAAGGGAGGGGAGGGGATACAGAGTTCTGGTGGTGGGAATTGTGTGCAGTTGGACCCCTCTTCTCCAGTGGTTTTCTCAATGTTTCTTTTTGATAAATAAATAAATAAATAAATTTGAGAGAGAGAGGGAGAGAGACAGAGAGAGGGAGAGAGGCAGAGAGAGACAGAGACAGAGAGAGAGAAGCTTAAGCACACCTGGCGCAAAGCACAAGGACTGGCGTAAGGATCCCTGTTCGAGCCCCCGGCTCCCCACCTGCAGGGGAGTCGCTTCCCAAGTGGTGAAGCAGGTCTGTGGGTGTCTGTCTTTCTCTCTCCCTCTCTGTCTTCCCCTCCACTCTCCATTTCTCTCGGTCCTATCCAACAACAACGACATCCATCATAACTCCAACAATAAAACAACCAGGGCAACCAAAGGGAATGAATCAAGACATAACAATGATTTTCCAAAAGGATTCCGGGAGGTGGTGGGGTGGTCAAGCTTTAGACTCTCAAGCATGAGGTCCCGAGTTGGATCCCCGGCAGCACATGTGCCAGAGTGATGTGTGGTTCTCCCTCTGTCCTCCTATCGTTCTCATCCATAAAAAAGTCTTTCCAAAAAAACAACTTGTCCAGAACAGATGAAAAAGAGAGAGAGCGAGAGAGAAGAAGGGGTCGTGTGCCCAGGACAAGCTGCTGGGCAATGCGCTGCAGAGGCAGGCAGGCAGGCAGGCAGCAAAAGCCTACAGCACCCGGTATTCCCAGGCGGTCTCCCATCCAAGTACTAACCAGGCCCGACCCTGCTTAGCTTCCGAGATCAGACGAGATCGGGCGTGTTCAGGGTGGTATGGCCGTAGACGCACACAGCCCTTTCTGCCGGCCTCAAGAAGCCAAGCCGCCAGCCGCCGGCGCAACAGCGACGCCCACTGGCCGGCTCCGCACACTGCCACCCCTCCACGAGTGCCCGCTGGCCACCTGCACCCAACACACCACCCCCACCCACCCCACGCCGCCCCAGCCTCCGCCCCAGCCACCACCACCATCACCACCCGGCACCCCTCACAAAGCCCACACCGCTGCACAGGCAGGCAGGCTGGCAGCGACACATGCGGGGACACGCTGCGCACCCACACGCACGCCACATACACACGGACAGCCTGCCTGCCTGCCTGCCTGCCTGCCTGCATGATGCCTGCTGCCGGCTAACTGCCTCTGCTCCACAGGCTGCCTGCTGACCCACCCAACTGCTTCTCCTGGAGCGGGAGAACCAGGCACCAGGGCCAAGGAGAGCACAAGCCCCACTCCCACAGGGAGACCCACTCCCAGCTGAGGAGGAGGAGGTGGAGGAGCAGGAGGAGGAGCAGGAGGAGGAGAAGAAAAGGTCTGGTGGTGGCAAAGCAGTTGTCTTGCCTAAGGGTCCAGGTAGTACTTCAATAGTTAAGTCATTACTTACTGACAACATAAAAAAAAATGTAGAGAGGAAAAGAAGAGTTCAATGACCAGCATTACCCTAAACCCTAGGTGAGTACTGATATGACAGAGAGCAGAAAGAAGTTAGGAAGAAAAGAAAGGAGAAAGAAGCTGAGGGAGAGAGAGAGAAAGAAAGAAAGAGGGAGAGAGAGGGAGACACTTGAGAGAGAGAGAGAGAGAGAGAGAGAGAGAGAAAAGGGAAGCAGGGCTTTTGCAAAGTTAACCCAATTCACATAGGCTCACTCCTAAGCTGAATATGGACCCCAGATCAGATCACATCACATCAATTGGGTTGATGGCCAAGAATATTTATACACCTTTCCCAGATTTGGGAGCTACTCTCATCCCTGATCCAGCTTTCTGGTCCTTCTGCCAGCCATGACATTGCCTCCCCAGAGAATAATTAGGATCTACCTGCATTTCAGATTTCAGGCTCAGGCTGAAAAACAAACAAACAAACAAACACTAGTATAGCCACAGGCCCTTTGGAATGTAACTCAAATATGCCTCCTAGCTGTCTACAAAATGGAGAGCAACCACACTCTTCATCTGTACTAGTCCACTCTTTAGGCCCATCATTGGTCAACAATTGGTTTGCATTTATAAGTTAACTCTATTTTGCACCACCAGGTTCCAGATGCTAGCATGATGCTGACCAGACTTCCCTGGACAGACAACCCCACCCATGTGTCCTGGAGCTCCGCTTCCCCAGAGCCCTTCCCCACTAGGGAAAGAGAGAGCCAGGTTGCAGTATGGACCGACCTGTCAACGCTCATGTTCAGCTGGGAAGCAGTTACAGAAGCCAGAACTCCCACCCGCACACCACACACGCACATGCACACGCACACGCACATGCACATGCACACGTACACACGCGTGCACACACACGCACGCACGCACGCACACACACACACACACGCACACACACCTTCTGCATCCCACAGTGACCCTGGGTCCATACTCCCAGAGGGATAAAGAATTGGAAAGCTACCAGAGGAGGGGAGGGCAAGGGAGGGGAGGGGATACAGAGTTCTGGTGGTGGGAATTGTGTGCAGTTGGACCCCTCTTCTCCAGTGGTTTTCTCAATGTTTCTTTTTGATAAATAAATAAATAAATAAATAAATAAATAAATAAATTTGAGAGAGAGAGGGAGAGAGACAGAGAGAGGGAGAGAGGCAGAGAGAGACAGAGACAGAGAGAGAGAAGCTTAAGCACACCTGGCGCAAAGCACAAGGACTGGCGTAAGGATCCCTGTTCGAGCCCCCGGCTCCCCACCTGCAGGGGAGTCGCTTCCCAAGTGGTGAAGCAGGTCTGTGGGTGTCTGTCTTTCTCTCTCCCTCTCTGTCTTCCCCTCCACTCTCCATTTCTCTCGGTCCTATCCAACAACAACGACATCCATCATAACTCCAACAATAAAACAACCAGGGCAACCAAAGGGAATGAATCAAGACATAACAATGATTTTCCAAAAGGATTCCGGGAGGTGGTGGGGTGGTCAAGCTTTAGACTCTCAAGCATGAGGTCCCGAGTTGGATCCCCGGCAGCACATGTGCCAGAGTGATGTGTGGTTCTCCCTCTGTCCTCCTATCGTTCTCATCCATAAAAAAGTCTTTCCAAAAAAACAACTTGTCCAGAACAGATGAAAAAGAGAGAGAGCGAGAGAGAAGAAGGGGTCGTGTGCCCAGGACAAGCTGCTGGGCAATGCGCTGCAGAGGCAGGCAGGCAGGCAGGCAGGCAGGCAGCAAAAGCCTACAGCACCCGGTATTCCCAGGCGGTCTCCCATCCAAGTACTAACCAGGCCCGACCCTGCTTAGCTTCCGAGATCAGACGAGATCGGGCGTGTTCAGGGTGGTATGGCCGTAGACGCACACAGCCCTTTCTGCCGGCCTCAAGAAGCCAAGCCGCCAGCCGCCGGCGCAACAGCGACGCCCACTGGCCGGCTCCGCACACTGCCACCCCTCCACGAGTGCCCGCTGGCCACCTGCACCCAACACACCACCCCCACCCACCCCACGCCGCCCCAGCCTCCGCCCCAGCCACCACCACCATCACCACCCGGCACCCCTCACAAAGCCCACACCGCTGCACAGGCAGGCAGGCTGGCAGCGACACATGCGGGGACACGCTGCGCACCCACACGCACGCCACATACACACGGACAGCCTGCCTGCCTGCCTGCCTGCCTGCCTGCCTGCCTGCCTGCATGATGCCTGCTGCCGGCTAACTGCCTCTGCTCCACAGGCTGCCTGCTGACCCACCCAACTGCTTCTCCTGGAGCGGGAGAACCAGGCACCAGGGCCAAGGAGAGCACAAGCCCCACTCCCACAGGGAGACCCACTCCCAGCTGAGGAGGAGGAGGTGGAGGAGCAGGAGGAGGAGCAGGAGGAGGAGAAGAAAAGGTCTGGTGGTGGCAAAGCAGTTGTCTTGCCTAAGGGTCCAGGTAGTACTTCAATAGTTAAGTCATTACTTACTGACAACATAAAAAAAAATGTAGAGAGGAAAAGAAGAGTTCAATGACCAGCATTACCCTAAACCCTAGGTGAGTACTGATATGACAGAGAGCAGAAAGAAGTTAGGAAGAAAAGAAAGGAGAAAGAAGCTGAGGGAGAGAGAGAGAAAGAAAGAAAGAAAGAGGGAGAGAGAGGGAGACACTTGAGAGAGAGAGAGAGAGAGAAAAGGGAAGCAGGGCTTTTGCAAAGTTAACCCAATTCACATAGGCTCACTCCTAAGCTGAATATGGACCCCAGATCAGATCACATCACATCACATCACATCAATTGGGTTGATGGCCAAGAATATTTATACACCTTTCCCAGATTTGGGAGCTACTCTCATCCCTGATCCAGCTTTCTGGTCCTTCTGCCAGCCATGACATTGCCTCCCCAGAGAATAATTAGGATCTACCTGCATTTCAGATTTCAGGCTCAGGCTGAAAAACAAACAAACAAACAAAGAAACACTAGTATAGCCACAGGCCCTTTGGAATGTAACTCAAATATGCCTCCTAGCTGTCTACAAAATGGAGAGCAACCACACTCTTCATCTGTACTAGTCCACTCTTTAGGCCCATCATTGGTCAACAATTGGTTTGGATTTATAAGTTAACTCTATTTTGCACCACCAGGTTCCAGATGCTAGCATGATGCTGACCAGACTTCCCTGGACAGACAACCCCACCCATGTGTCCTGGAGCTCCGCTTCCCCAGAGCCCTTCCCCGCTAGGGAAAGAGAGAGCCAGGTTGCAGTATGGACCGACCTGTCAACGCTCATGTTCAGCTGGGAAGCAGTTACAGAAGCCAGAACTCCCACCCGCACACCACACACGCACATGCACATGCACACGCACATGCACATGCACACGTACACACGCGTGCACACACACGCACGCACGCACGCACGCACACACACACACACACACACGCACACACACCTTCTGCATCCCACAGTGACCCTGGGTCCATACTCCCAGAGGGATAAAGAATTGGAAAGCTACCAGAGGAGGGGAGGGCAAGGGAGGGGAGGGGATACAGAGTTCTGGTGGTGGGAATTGTGTGCAGTTGGACCCCTCTTCTCCAGTGGTTTTCTCAATGTTTCTTTTTGATAAATAAATAAATAAATAAATTTGAGAGAGAGAGGGAGAGAGACAGAGAGAGGGAGAGAGGCAGAGAGAGACAGAGACAGAGAGAGAGAAGCTTAAGCACACCTGGCGCAAAGCACAAGGACTGGCGTAAGGATCCCTGTTCGAGCCCCCGGCTCCCCACCTGCAGGGGAGTCGCTTCCCAAGTGGTGAAGCAGGTCTGTGGGTGTCTGTCTTTCTCTCTCCCTCTCTGTCTTCCCCTCCACTCTCCATTTCTCTCGGTCCTATCCAACAACAACGACATCCATCATAACTCCAACAATAAAACAACCAGGGCAACCAAAGGGAATGAATCAAGACATAACAATGATTTTCCAAAAGGATTCCGGGAGGTGGTGGGGTGGTCAAGCTTTAGACTCTCAAGCATGAGGTCCCGAGTTGGATCCCCGGCAGCACATGTGCCAGAGTGATGTGTGGTTCTCCCTCTGTCCTCCTATCGTTCTCATCCATAAAAAAGTCTTTCCAAAAAAACAACTTGTCCAGAACAGATGAAAAAGAGAGAGAGCGAGAGAGAAGAAGGGGTCGTGTGCCCAGGACAAGCTGCTGGGCAATGCGCTGCAGAGGCAGGCAGGCAGGCAGGCAGCAAAAGCCTACAGCACCCGGTATTCCCAGGCGGTCTCCCATCCAAGTACTAACCAGGCCCGACCCTGCTTAGCTTCCGAGATCAGACGAGATCGGGCGTGTTCAGGGTGGTATGGCCGTAGACGCACACAGCCCTTTCTGCCGGCCTCAAGAAGCCAAGCCGCCAGCCGCCGGCGCAACAGCGACGCCCACTGGCCGGCTCCGCACACTGCCACCCCTCCACGAGTGCCCGCTGGCCACCTGCACCCAACACACCACCCCCACCCACCCCACGCCGCCCCAGCCTCCGCCCCAGCCACCACCACCATCACCACCCGGCACCCCTCACAAAGCCCACACCGCTGCACAGGCAGGCAGGCTGGCAGCGACACATGCGGGGACACGCTGCGCACCCACACGCACGCCACATACACACGGACAGCCTGCCTGCCTGCCTGCCTGCCTGCCTGCATGATGCCTGCTGCCGGCTAACTGCCTCTGCTCCACAGGCTGCCTGCTGACCCACCCAACTGCTTCTCCTGGAGCGGGAGAACCAGGCACCAGGGCCAAGGAGAGCACAAGCCCCACTCCCACAGGGAGACCCACTCCCAGCTGAGGAGGAGGAGGTGGAGGAGCAGGAGGAGGAGCAGGAGGAGGAGAAGAAAAGGTCTGGTGGTGGCAAAGCAGTTGTCTTGCCTAAGGGTCCAGGTAGTACTTCAATAGTTAAGTCATTACTTACTGACAACATAAAAAAAAATGTAGAGAGGAAAAGAAGAGTTCAATGACCAGCATTACCCTAAACCCTAGGTGAGTACTGATATGACAGAGAGCAGAAAGAAGTTAGGAAGAAAAGAAAGGAGAAAGAAGCTGAGGGAGAGAGAGAGAAAGAAAGAAAGAGGGAGAGAGAGGGAGACACTTGAGAGAGAGAGAGAGAGAGAGAGAGAGAGAGAAAAGGGAAGCAGGGCTTTTGCAAAGTTAACCCAATTCACATAGGCTCACTCCTAAGCTGAATATGGACCCCAGATCAGATCACATCACATCAATTGGGTTGATGGCCAAGAATATTTATACACCTTTCCCAGATTTGGGAGCTACTCTCATCCCTGATCCAGCTTTCTGGTCCTTCTGCCAGCCATGACATTGCCTCCCCAGAGAATAATTAGGATCTACCTGCATTTCAGATTTCAGGCTCAGGCTGAAAAACAAACAAACAAACAAACACTAGTATAGCCACAGGCCCTTTGGAATGTAACTCAAATATGCCTCCTAGCTGTCTACAAAATGGAGAGCAACCACACTCTTCATCTGTACTAGTCCACTCTTTAGGCCCATCATTGGTCAACAATTGGTTTGCATTTATAAGTTAACTCTATTTTGCACCACCAGGTTCCAGATGCTAGCATGATGCTGACCAGACTTCCCTGGACAGACAACCCCACCCATGTGTCCTGGAGCTCCGCTTCCCCAGAGCCCTTCCCCACTAGGGAAAGAGAGAGCCAGGTTGCAGTATGGACCGACCTGTCAACGCTCATGTTCAGCTGGGAAGCAGTTACAGAAGCCAGAACTCCCACCCGCACACCACACACGCACATGCACACGCACACGCACATGCACATGCACACGTACACACGCGTGCACACACACGCACGCACGCACGCACACACACACACACACGCACACACACCTTCTGCATCCCACAGTGACCCTGGGTCCATACTCCCAGAGGGATAAAGAATTGGAAAGCTACCAGAGGAGGGGAGGGCAAGGGAGGGGAGGGGATACAGAGTTCTGGTGGTGGGAATTGTGTGCAGTTGGACCCCTCTTCTCCAGTGGTTTTCTCAATGTTTCTTTTTGATAAATAAATAAATAAATAAATAAATAAATAAATAAATTTGAGAGAGAGAGGGAGAGAGACAGAGAGAGGGAGAGAGGCAGAGAGAGACAGAGACAGAGAGAGAGAAGCTTAAGCACACCTGGCGCAAAGCACAAGGACTGGCGTAAGGATCCCTGTTCGAGCCCCCGGCTCCCCACCTGCAGGGGAGTCGCTTCCCAAGTGGTGAAGCAGGTCTGTGGGTGTCTGTCTTTCTCTCTCCCTCTCTGTCTTCCCCTCCACTCTCCATTTCTCTCGGTCCTATCCAACAACAACGACATCCATCATAACTCCAACAATAAAACAACCAGGGCAACCAAAGGGAATGAATCAAGACATAACAATGATTTTCCAAAAGGATTCCGGGAGGTGGTGGGGTGGTCAAGCTTTAGACTCTCAAGCATGAGGTCCCGAGTTGGATCCCCGGCAGCACATGTGCCAGAGTGATGTGTGGTTCTCCCTCTGTCCTCCTATCGTTCTCATCCATAAAAAAGTCTTTCCAAAAAAACAACTTGTCCAGAACAGATGAAAAAGAGAGAGAGCGAGAGAGAAGAAGGGGTCGTGTGCCCAGGACAAGCTGCTGGGCAATGCGCTGCAGAGGCAGGCAGGCAGGCAGGCAGGCAGGCAGCAAAAGCCTACAGCACCCGGTATTCCCAGGCGGTCTCCCATCCAAGTACTAACCAGGCCCGACCCTGCTTAGCTTCCGAGATCAGACGAGATCGGGCGTGTTCAGGGTGGTATGGCCGTAGACGCACACAGCCCTTTCTGCCGGCCTCAAGAAGCCAAGCCGCCAGCCGCCGGCGCAACAGCGACGCCCACTGGCCGGCTCCGCACACTGCCACCCCTCCACGAGTGCCCGCTGGCCACCTGCACCCAACACACCACCCCCACCCACCCCACGCCGCCCCAGCCTCCGCCCCAGCCACCACCACCATCACCACCCGGCACCCCTCACAAAGCCCACACCGCTGCACAGGCAGGCAGGCTGGCAGCGACACATGCGGGGACACGCTGCGCACCCACACGCACGCCACATACACACGGACAGCCTGCCTGCCTGCCTGCCTGCCTGCCTGCCTGCCTGCCTGCATGATGCCTGCTGCCGGCTAACTGCCTCTGCTCCACAGGCTGCCTGCTGACCCACCCAACTGCTTCTCCTGGAGCGGGAGAACCAGGCACCAGGGCCAAGGAGAGCACAAGCCCCACTCCCACAGGGAGACCCACTCCCAGCTGAGGAGGAGGAGGTGGAGGAGCAGGAGGAGGAGCAGGAGGAGGAGAAGAAAAGGTCTGGTGGTGGCAAAGCAGTTGTCTTGCCTAAGGGTCCAGGTAGTACTTCAATAGTTAAGTCATTACTTACTGACAACATAAAAAAAAATGTAGAGAGGAAAAGAAGAGTTCAATGACCAGCATTACCCTAAACCCTAGGTGAGTACTGATATGACAGAGAGCAGAAAGAAGTTAGGAAGAAAAGAAAGGAGAAAGAAGCTGAGGGAGAGAGAGAGAAAGAAAGAAAGAAAGAGGGAGAGAGAGGGAGACACTTGAGAGAGAGAGAGAGAAAAGGGAAGCAGGGCTTTTGCAAAGTTAACCCAATTCACATAGGCTCACTCCTAAGCTGAATATGGACCCCAGATCAGATCACATCACATCACATCACATCAATTGGGTTGATGGCCAAGAATATTTATACACCTTTCCCAGATTTGGGAGCTACTCTCATCCCTGATCCAGCTTTCTGGTCCTTCTGCCAGCCATGACATTGCCTCCCCAGAGAATAATTAGGATCTACCTGCATTTCAGATTTCAGGCTCAGGCTGAAAAACAAACAAACAAACAAAGAAACACTAGTATAGCCACAGGCCCTTTGGAATGTAACTCAAATATGCCTCCTAGCTGTCTACAAAATGGAGAGCAACCACACTCTTCATCTGTACTAGTCCACTCTTTAGGCCCATCATTGGTCAACAATTGGTTTGGATTTATAAGTTAACTCTATTTTGCACCACCAGGTTCCAGATGCTAGCATGATGCTGACCAGACTTCCCTGGACAGACAACCCCACCCATGTGTCCTGGAGCTCCGCTTCCCCAGAGCCCTTCCCCGCTAGGGAAAGAGAGAGCCAGGTTGCAGTATGGACCGACCTGTCAACGCTCATGTTCAGCTGGGAAGCAGTTACAGAAGCCAGAACTCCCACCCGCACACCACACACGCACATGCACACGCACACGCACATGCACATGCACACGTACACACGTGTGCACACACACGCACGCACGCACGCACACACACACACACACACACACACACGCACACACACCTTCTGCATCCCACAGTGACCCTGGGTCCATACTCCCAGAGGGATAAAGAATTGGAAAGCTACCAGAGGAGGGGAGGGCAAGGGAGGGGAGGGGATACAGAGTTCTGGTGGTGGGAATTGTGTGCAGTTGGACCCCTCTTCTCCAGTGGTTTTCTCAATGTTTCTTTTTGATAAATAAATAAATAAATAAATAAATAAATTTGAGAGAGAGAGGGAGAGAGACAGAGAGAGGGAGAGAGGCAGAGAGAGACAGAGACAGAGAGAGAGAAGCTTAAGCACACCTGGCGCAAAGCACAAGGACTGGCGTAAGGATCCCTGTTCGAGCCCCCGGCTCCCCACCTGCAGGGGAGTCGCTTCCCAAGTGGTGAAGCAGGTCTGTGGGTGTCTGTCTTTCTCTCTCCCTCTCTGTCTTCCCCTCCACTCTCCATTTCTCTCGGTCCTATCCAACAACAACGACATCCATCATAACTCCAACAATAAAACAACCAGGGCAACCAAAGGGAATGAATCAAGACATAACAATGATTTTCAAAAAGGATTCCGGGAGGTGGTGGGGTGGTCAAGCTTTAGACTCTCAAGCATGAGGTCCCGAGTTGGATCCCCGGCAGCACATGTGCCAGAGTGATGTGTGGTTCTCCCTCTGTCCTCCTATCGTTCTCATCCATAAAAAAGTCTTTCCAAAAAAACAACTTGTCCAGAACAGATGAAAAAGAGAGAGAGCGAGAGAGAAGAAGGGGTCGTGTGCCCAGGACAAGCTGCTGGGCAATGCGCTGCAGAGGCAGGCAGGCAGGCAGGCAGGCAGGCAGCAAAAGCCTACAGCACCCGGTATTCCCAGGCGGTCTCCCATCCAAGTACTAACCAGGCCCGACCCTGCTTAGTTTCCGAGATCAGACGAGATCGGGCGTGTTCAGGGTGGTATGGCCGTAGACGCACACAGCCCTTTCTGCCGGCCTCAAGAAGCCAAGCCGCCAGCCGCCGGCGCAACAGCGACGCCCACTGGCCGGCTCCGCACACTGCCACCCCTCCACGAGTGCCCGCTGGCCACCTGCACCCAACACACCACCCCCACCCACCCCACGCCGCCCCAGCCTCCGCCCCAGCCACCACCACCATCACCACCCGGCACCCCTCACAAAGCCCACACCGCTGCACAGGCAGGCAGGCTGGCAGCGACACATGCGGGGACACGCTGCGCACCCACACGCACGCCACATACACACGGACAGCCTGCCTGCCTGCCTGCCTGCCTGCCTGCCTGCCTGCCTGCCTGCATGATGCCTGCTGCCGGCTAACTGCCTCTGCTCCACAGGCTGCCTGCTGACCCACCCAACTGCTTCTCCTGGAGCGGGAGAACCAGGCACCAGGGCCAAGGAGAGCACAAGCCCCACTCCCACAGGGAGACCCACTCCCAGCTGAGGAGGAGGAGGTGGAGGAGCAGGAGGAGGAGCAGGAGGAGGAGAAGAAAAGGTCTGGTGGTGGCAAAGCAGTTGTCTTGCCTAAGGGTCCAGGTAGTACTTCAATAGTTAAGTCATTACTTACTGACAACATAAAAAAAATGTAGAGAGGAAAAGAAGAGTTCAATGACCAGCATTACCCTAAACCCTAGGTGAGTACTGATATGACAGAGAGCAGAAAGAAGTTAGGAAGAAAAGAAAGGAGAAAGAAGCTGAGGGAGAGAGAGAGAAAGAAAGAAAGAAAGAGGGAGAGAGAGGGAGACACTTGAGAGAGAGAGAGAGAGAAAAGGGAAGCAGGGCTTTTGCAAAGATAACCCAATTCACACAGGCTCACTCCTAAGCTGAATATGGACCCCAGATCAGATCACATCACATCACATCACATCAATTGGGTTGATGGCCAAGAATATTTATACACCTTTCCCAGATTTGGGAGCTACTCTCATCCCTGATCCAGCTTTCTGGTCCTTCTGCCAGCCATGACATTGCCTCCCCAGAGAATAATTAGGATCTACCTGCATTTCAGATTTCAGGCTCAGGCTGAAAAACAAACAAACAAACAAACAAACAAAGAAACACTAGTATAGCCACAGGCCCTTTGGAATGTAACTCAAATATGCCTCCTAGCTGTCTACAAAATGGAGAGCAACCACACTCTTCATCTGTACTAGTCCACTCTTTAGGCCCATCATTGGTCAACAATTGGTTTGGATTTATAAGTTAACTCTACTTTGCACCACCAGGTTCCAGATGCTAGCATGATGCTGACCAGACTTCCCTGGACAGACAACCCCACCCATGTGTCCTGGAGCTCCGCTTTCCCAGAGCCCTTCCCCGCTAGGGAAAGAGAGAGCCAGGTTGCAGTATGGACCGACCTGTCAACGCTCATGTTCAGCTGGGAAGCAGTTACAGAAGCCAGAACTCCCACCCGCACACCACACACGCACATGCACACGCACACGCACATGCACATGCACACGTACACACGCGTGCACACACACGCACGCACGCACGCGCACACACACACACACACACACACGCACACACACCTTCTGCATCCCACAGTGACCCTGGGTCCATACTCCCAGAGGGATAAAGAATTGGAAAGCTACCAGAGGAGGGGAGGGCAAGGGAGGGGAGGGGATACAGAGTTCTGGTGGTGGGAATTGTGTGCAGTTGGACCCCTCTTCTCCAGTGGTTTTCTCAATGTTTCTTTTTGATAAATAAATGAATAAATAAATAAATAAATTTGAGAGAGAGAGAGAGAGAGACAGAGAGAGGGAGAGAGGCAGAGAGAGACAGAGACAGAGAGAGAGAAGCTTAAGCACACCTGGCGCAAAGCACAAGGACTGGCGTAAGGATCCCTGTTCGAGCCCCCGGCTCCCCACCTGCAGGGGAGTCGCTTCCCAAGTGGTGAAGCAGGTCTGTGGGTGTCTGTCTTTCTCTCTCCCTCTCTGTCTTCCCCTCCACTCTCCATTTCTCTCGGTCCTATCCAACAACAACGACATCCATCATAACTCCAACAATAAAACAACCAGGGCAACCAAAGGGAATGAATCAAGACATAACAATGATTTTCAAAAAGGATTCCGGGAGGTGGTGGGGTGGTCAAGCTTTAGACTCTCAAGCATGAGGTCCCGAGTTGGATCCCCGGCAGCACATGTGCCAGAGTGATGTGTGGTTCTCCCTCTGTCCTCCTATCGTTCTCATCCATAAAAAAGTCTTTCCAAAAAAACAACTTGTCCAGAACAGATGAAAAAGAGAGAGAGCGAGAGAGAAGAAGGGGTCGTGTGCCCAGGACAAGCTGCTGGGCAATGCGCTGCAGAGGCAGGCAGGCAGGCAGGCAGGCAGCAAAAGCCTACAGCACCCGGTATTCCCAGGCGGTCTCCCATCCAAGTGCTAACCAGGCCCGACCCTGCTTAGCTTCCGAGATCAGACGAGATCGGGCGTGTTCAGGGTGGTATGGCCGTAGACGCACACAGCCCTTTCTGCCGGCCTCAAGAAGCCAAGCCGCCAGCCGCCGGCGCAACAGCGACGCCCACTGGCCGGCTCCGCACACTGCCACCCCTCCACGAGTGCCCGCTGGCCACCTGCACCCAACACACCACCCCCACCCACCCCACGCCGCCCCAGCCTCCGCCCCAGCCACCACCACCATCACCACCCGGCACCCCTCACAAAGCCCACACCGCTGCACAGGCAGGCAGGCTGGCAGCGACACATGCGGGGACACGCTGCGCACCCACACGCACGCCACATACACACGGACAGCCTGCCTGCCTGCCTGCCTGCCTGCCTGCATGATGCCTGCTGCCGGCTAACTGCCTCTGCTCCACAGGCTGCCTGCTGACCCACCCAACTGCTTCTCCTGGAGCGGGAGAACCAGGCACCAGGGCCAAGGAGAGCACAAGCCCCACTCCCACAGGGAGACCCACTCCCAGCTGAGGAGGAGGAGGTGTAGGAGCAGGAGGAGGAGAAGAAAAGGTCTGGTGGTGGCAAAGCAGTTGTCTTGCCTAAGGGTCCAGGTAGTACTTCAATAGTTAAGTCATTACTTACTGACAACATAAAAAAAAATGTAGAGAGGAAAAGAAGAGTTCAATGACCAGCATTACCCTAAACCCTAGGTGAGTACTGATATGACAGAGAGCAGAAAGAAGTTAGGAAGAAAAGAAAGGAGAAAGAAGCTGAGGGAGAGAGAGAGAAAGAAAGAAAGAAAGAGGGAGAGAGAGGGAGACACTTGAGAGAGAGAGAGAGAAAAGGGAAGCAGGGCTTTTGCAAAGTTAACCCAATTCACATAGGCTCACTCCTAAGCTGAATATGGACCCCAGATCAGATCACATCACATCACATCAATTGGGTTGATGGCCAAGAATATTTATACACCTTTCCCAGATTTGGGAGCTACTCTCATCCCTGATCCAGCTTTCTGGTCCTTCTGCCAGCCATGACATTGCCTCCCCAGAGAATAATTAGGATCTACCTGCATTTCAGATTTCAGGCTCAGGCTGAAAAACAAACAAACAAACAAAGAAACACTAGTATAGCCACAGGCCCTTTGGAATGTAACTCAAATATGCCTCCTAGCTGTCTACAAAATGGAGAGCAACCACACTCTTCATCTGTACTAGTCCACTCTTTAGGCCCATCATTGGTCAACAATTGGTTTGGATTTATAAGTTAACTCTATTTTGCACCACCAGGTTCCAGATGCTAGCATGATGCTGACCAGACTTCCCTGGACAGACAACCCCACCCATGTGTCCTGGAGCTCCGCTTCCCCAGAGCCCTTCCCCGCTAGGGAAAGAGAGAGCCAGGTTGCAGTATGGACCGACCTGTCAACGCTCATGTTCAGCTGGGAAGCAGTTACAGAAGCCAGAACTCCCACCCGCACACCACACACGCACATGCACACGCACACGCACACGCACATGCACACGTACACACGCGTGCACACACACGCACGCACGCACGCACACACACACACACACACACACACACGCACACACACCTTCTGCATCCCACAGTGACCCTGGGTCCATACTCCCAGAGGGATAAAGAATTGGAAAGCTACCAGAGGAGGGGAGGGCAAGGGAGGGGAGGGGATACAGAGTTCTGGTGGTGGGAATTGTGTGCAGTTGGACCCCTCTTCTCCAGTGGTTTTCTCAATGTTTCTTTTTGATAAATAAATAAATAAATAAATAAATAAATTTGAGAGAGAGAGGGAGAGAGACAGAGAGAGGGAGAGAGGCAGAGAGAGACAGAGACAGAGAGAGAGAAGCTTAAGCACACCTGGCGCAAAGCACAAGGACTGGCGTAAGGATCCCTGTTCGAGCCCCCGGCTCCCCACCTGCAGGGGAGTCGCTTCCCAAGTGGTGAAGCAGGTCTGTGGGTGTCTGTCTTTCTCTCTCCCTCTCTGTCTTCCCCTCCACTCTCCATTTCTCTCGGTCCTATCCAACAACAACGACATCCATCATAACTCCAACAATGAAACAACCAGGGCAACCAAAGGGAATGAATCAAGACATAACAATGATTTTCAAAAAGGATTCCGGGAGGTGGTGGGGTGGTCAAGCTTTAGACTCTCAAGCATGAGGTCCCGAGTTGGATCCCCGGCAGCACATGTGCCAGAGTGATGTGTGGTTCTCCCTCTGTCCTCCTATCGTTCTCATCCATAAAAAAGTCTTTCGAAAAAAACAACTTGTCCAGAACAGATGAAAAAGAGAGAGAGCGAGAGAGAAGAAGGGGTCGTGTGCCCAGGACAAGATGCTGGGCAATGCGCTGCAGAGGCAGGCAGGCAGGCAGGCAGGCAGCAAAAACCTACAGCACCCGGTATTCCCAGGCGGTCTCCCATCCAAGTACTAACCAGGCCCGACCCTGCTTAGCTTCCGAGATGAGACGAGATCGGGCGTGTTCAGGGTGGTATGGCCGTAGACGCACACAGCCCTTTCTGCCGGCCTCAAGAAGCCAAGCCGCCAGCCGCCGGCGCAACAGCGACGCCCACTGGCCGGCTCCGCACACTGCCACCCCTCCACGAGTGCCCGCTGGCCACCTGCACCCAACACACCACCCCCACCCACCCCACGCCGCCCCAGCCTCCGCCCCAGCCACCACCACCATCACCACCCGGCACCCCTCACAAAGCCCACACCGCTGCACAGGCAGGCAGGCTGGCAGCGACACATGCGGGGACACGCTGCGCACCCACACGCACGCCACATACACACGGACAGCCTGCCTGCCTGCCTGCCTGCCTGCCTGCCTGCCTGCCTGCCTGCATGATGCCTGCTGCCGGCTAACTGCCTCTGCTCCACAGGCTGCCTGCTGACCCACCCAACTGCTTCTCCTGGAGCGGGAGAACCAGGCACCAGGGCCAAGGAGAGCACAAGCCCCACTCCCACAGGGAGACCCACTCCCAGCTGAGGAGGAGGAGGTGGAGGAGCAGGAGGAGGAGCAGGAGGAGGAGAAGAAAAGGTCTGGTGGTGGGGTGGTGGCAAAGCAGTTGTCTTGCCTAAGGGTCCAGGTAGTACTTCAATAGTTAAGTCATTACTTACTGACAACATAAAAAAAATGTAGAGAGGAAAAGAAGAGTTCAATGACCAGCATTACCCTAAACCCTAGGTGAGTACTGATATGACAGAGAGCAGAAAGAAGTTAGGAAGAAAAGAAAGGAGAAAGAAGCTGAGGGAGAGAGAGAGAAAGAAAGAAAGAGGGAGAGAGAGGGAGACACTTGAGAGAGAGAGAGAGAGAAAAGGGAAGCAGGGCTTTTGCAAAGTTAACCCAATTCACACAGGCTCACTCCTAAGCTGAATATGGACCCCAGATCAGATCACATCACATCACATCACATCAATTGGGTTGATGGCCAAGAATATTTATACACCTTTCCCAGATTTGGGAGCTACTCTCATCCCTGATCCAGCTTTCTGGTCCTTCTGCCAGCCATGACATTGCCTCCCCAGAGAATAATTAGGATCTACCTGCATTTCAGATTTCAGGCTCAGGCTGAAAAACAAACAAACAAACAAACAAACAAAGAAACACTAGTATAGCCACAGGCCCTTTGGAATGTAACTCAAATATGCCTCCTAGCTGTCTACAAAATGGAGAGCAACCACACTCTTCATCTGTACTAGTCCACTCTTTAGGCCCATCATTGGTCAACAATTGGTTTGGATTTATAAGTTAACTCTACTTTGCACCACCAGGTTCCAGATGCTAGCATGATGCTGACCAGACTTCCCTGGACAGACAACCCCACCCATGTGTCCTGGAGCTCCGCTTTCCAGAGCCTTCCCCGCTAGGGAAAGAGAGAGCCAGGTTGCAGTATGGACCGACCTGTCAACGCTCATGTTCAGCTGGGAAGCAGTTACAGAAGCCAGAACTCCCACCCGCACACCACACACGCACATGCACACGCACACGCACATGCACATGCACACGTACACACGCGTGCACACACACGCACGCACGCACGCGCACACACACACACACACACACACACGCACACACACCTTCTGCATCCACAGTGACCCTGGGTCCATACTCCCAGAGGGATAAAGAATTGGAAAGCTACCAGAGGAGGGGAGGGCAAGGGAGGGGAGGGGATACAGAGTTCTGGTGGTGGAATTGTGTGCAGTTGGACCCCTCTTCTCCAGTGGTTTTCTCAATGTTTCTTTTTGATAAATAAATGAATAAATAAATAAATAAATTTGAGAGAGAGAGAGAGAGAGACAGAGAGAGGGAGAGAGGCAGAGAGAGACAGAGACAGAGAGAGAGAAGCTTAAGCACACCTGGCGCAAAGCACAAGGACTGGCGTAAGGATCCCTGTTCGAGCCCCGGCTCCCCACCTGCAGGGGAGTCGCTTCCAAGTGGTGAAGCAGGTCTGTGGGTGTCTGTCTTTCTCTCTCCCTCTCTGTCTTCCCCTCCACTCTCCATTTCTCTCGGTCCTATCCAACAACAACGACATCCATCATAACTCCAACAATAAAACAACCAGGGCAACCAAAGGGAATGAATCAAGACATAACAATGATTTTCAAAAAGGATTCCGGGAGGTGGTGGGGTGGTCAAGCTTTAGACTCTCAAGCATGAGGTCCCGAGTTGGATCCCCGGCAGCACATGTGCCAGAGTGATGTGTGGTTCTCCCTCTGTCCTCCTATCGTTCTCATCCATAAAAAGTCTTTCCAAAAAAACAACTTGTCCAGAACAGATGAAAAAGAGAGAGAGCGAGAGAGAAGAAGGGGTCGTGTGCCCAGGACAAGCTGCTGGGCAATGCGCTGCAGAGGCAGGCAGGCAGGCAGGCAGGCAGCAAAAGCCTACAGCACCCGGTATTCCAGGCGGTCTCCCATCCAAGTGCTAACCAGGCCCTACCCTGCTTAGCTTCCGAGATCAGACGAGATCGGGCGTGTTCAGGGTGGTATGGCCGTAGACGCACACAGCCCTTTCTGCCAGCCTCAAGAAGCCAAGCCGCCAGCCGCCGGCGCAACAGCGACGCCCACTGGCCGGCTCCGCACACTGCCACCCCTCCACGAGTGCCCGCTGGCCACCTGCACCCAACACACCACCCCCACCCACCCCACGCCGCCCCAGCCTCCGCCCCAGCCACCACCACCATCACCACCCGGCACCCCTCACAAAGCCCACACCGCTGCACAGGCAGGCAGGCTGGCAGCGACACATGCGGGGACACGCTGCGCACCCACACGCACGCCACATACACACGGACAGCCTGCCTGCCTGCCTGCCTGCCTGCCTGCCTGCCTGCATGATGCCTGCTGCCGGCTAACTGCCTCTGCTCCACAGGCTGCCTGCTGACCCACCCAACTGCTTCTCCTGGAGCGGGAGAACCAGGCACCAGGGCCAAGGAGAGCACAAGCCCCACTCCCACAGGGAGACCCACTCCCAGCTGAGGAGGAGGAGGTGGAGGAGCAGGAGGAGGAGCAGGAGGAGGAGAAGAAAAGGTCTGGTGGTGGCAAAGCAGTTGTCTTGCCTAAGGGTCCAGGTAGTACTTCAATAGTTAAGTCATTACTTACTGACAACATAAAAAAAAATGTAGAGAGGAAAAGAAGAGTTCAATGACCAGCATTACCCTAAACCCTAGGTGAGTACTGATATGACAGAGAGCAGAAAGAAGTTAGGAAGAAAAGAAAGGAGAAAGAAGCTGAGGGAGAGAGAGAGAAAGAAAGAAAGAAAGAGGGAGAGAGAGGGAGACACTTGAGAGAGAGAGAGAGAAAAGGGAAGCAGGGCTTTTGCAAAGTTAACCCAATTCACATAGGCTCACTCCTAAGCTGAATATGGACCCCAGATCAGATCACATCACATCACATCAATTGGGTTGATGGCCAAGAATATTTATACACCTTTCCCAGATTTGGGAGCTACTCTCATCCCTGATCCAGCTTTCTGGTCCTTCTGCCAGCCATGACATTGCCTCCCCAGAGAATAATTAGGATCTACCTGCATTTCAGATTTCAGGCTCAGGCTGAAAAACAAACAAACAAACAAAGAAACACTAGTATAGCCACAGGCCCTTTGGAATGTAACTCAAATATGCCTCCTAGCTGTCTACAAAATGGAGAGCAACCACACTCTTCATCTGTACTAGTCCACTCTTTAGGCCCATCATTGGTCAACAATTGGTTTGGATTTATAAGTTAACTCTATTTTGCACCACCAGGTTCCAGATGCTAGCATGATGCTGACCAGACTTCCCTGGACAGACAACCCCACCCATGTGTCCTGGAGCTCCGCTTCCCCAGAGCCCTTCCCCGCTAGGGAAAGAGAGAGCCAGGTTGCAGTATGGACCGACCTGTCAACGCTCATGTTCAGCTGGGAAGCAGTTACAGAAGCCAGAACTCCCACCCGCACACCACACACGCACATGCACACGCACACGCACACGCACATGCACACGTACACACGCGTGCACACACACGCACGCACGCACGCACACACACACACACACGCACACACACCTTCTGCATCCCACAGTGACCCTGGGTCCATACTCCCAGAGGGATAAAGAATTGGAAAGCTACCAGAGGAGGGGAGGGCAAGGGAGGGGAGGGGATACAGAGTTCTGGTGGTGGGAATTGTGTGCAGTTGGACCCCTCTTCTCCAGTGGTTTTCTCAATGTTTCTTTTTGATAAATAAATAAATAAATAAATAAATAAATTTGAGAGAGAGAGGGAGAGAGACAGAGAGAGGGAGAGAGGCAGAGAGAGACAGAGACAGAGAGAGAGAAGCTTAAGCACACCTGGCGCAAAGCACAAGGACTGGCGTAAGGATCCCTGTTCGAGCCCCCGGCTCCCCACCTGCAGGGGAGTCGCTTCCCAAGTGGTGAAGCAGGTCTGTGGGTGTCTGTCTTTCTCTCTCCCTCTCTGTCTTCCCCTCCACTCTCCATTTCTCTCGGTCCTATCCAACAACAACGACATCCATCATAACTCCAACAATAAAACAACCAGGGCAACCAAAGGGAATGAATCAAGACATAACAATGATTTTCAAAAAGGATTCCGGGAGGTGGTGGGGTGGTCAAGCTTTAGACTCTCAAGCATGAGGTCCCGAGTTGGATCCCCGGCAGCACATGTGCCAGAGTGATGTGTGGTTCTCCCTCTGTCCTCCTATCGTTCTCATCCATAAAAAAGTCTTTCGAAAAAAACAACTTGTCCAGAACAGATGAAAAAGAGAGAGAGCGAGAGAGAAGAAGGGGTCGTGTGCCCAGGACAAGATGCTGGGCAATGCGCTGCAGAGGCAGGCAGGCAGGCAGGCAGGCAGCAAAAGCCTACAGCACCCGGTATTCCCAGGCGGTCTCCCATCCAAGTACTAACCAGGCCCGACCCTGCTTAGCTTCCGAGATGAGACGAGATCGGGCGTGTTCAGGGTGGTATGGCCGTAGACGCACACAGCCCTTTCTGCCGGCCTCAAGAAGCCAAGCCGCCAGCCGCCGGCGCAACAGCGACGCCCACTGGCCGGCTCCGCACACTGCCACCCCTCCACGAGTGCCCGCTGGCCACCTGCACCCAACACACCACCCCCACCCACCCCACGCCGCCCCAGCCTCCGCCCCAGCCACCACCACCATCACCACCCGGCACCCCTCACAAAGCCCACACCGCTGCACAGGCAGGCAGGCTGGCAGCGACACATGCGGGGACACGCTGCGCACCCACACGCACGCCACATACACACGGACAGCCTGCCTGCCTGCCTGCCTGCCTGCCTGCCTGCCTGCCTGCCTGCATGATGCCTGCTGCCGGCTAACTGCCTCTGCTCCACAGGCTGCCTGCTGACCCACCCAACTGCTTCTCCTGGAGCGGGAGAACCAGGCACCAGGGCCAAGGAGAGCACAAGCCCCACTCCCACAGGGAGACCCACTCCCAGCTGAGGAGGAGGAGGTGGAGGAGCAGGAGGAGGAGCAGGAGGAGGAGAAGAAAAGGTCTGGTGGTGGCAAAGCAGTTGTCTTGCCTAAGGGTCCAGGTAGTACTTCAATAGTTAAGTCATTACTTACTGACAACATAAAAAAAATGTAGAGAGGAAAAGAAGAGTTCAATGACCAGCATTACCCTAAACCCTAGGTGAGTACTGATATGACAGAGAGCAGAAAGAAGTTAGGAAGAAAAGAAAGGAGAAAGAAGCTGAGGGAGAGAGAGAGAAAGAAAGAAAGAGGGAGAGAGAGGGAGACACTTGAGAGAGAGAGAGAGAGAAAAGGGAAGCAGGGCTTTTGCAAAGTTAACCCAATTCACACAGGCTCACTCCTAAGCTGAATATGGACCCCAGATCAGATCACATCACATCACATCACATCAATTGGGTTGATGGCCAAGAATATTTATACACCTTTCCCAGATTTGGGAGCTACTCTCATCCCTGATCCAGCTTTCTGGTCCTTCTGCCAGCCATGACATTGCCTCCCCAGAGAATAATTAGGATCTACCTGCATTTCAGATTTCAGGCTCAGGCTGAAAAACAAACAAACAAACAAACAAACAAAGAAACACTAGTATAGCCACAGGCCCTTTGGAATGTAACTCAAATATGCCTCCTAGCTGTCTACAAAATGGAGAGCAACCACACTCTTCATCTGTACTAGTCCACTCTTTAGGCCCATCATTGGTCAACAATTGGTTTGGATTTATAAGTTAACTCTACTTTGCACCACCAGGTTCCAGATGCTAGCATGATGCTGACCAGACTTCCCTGGACAGACAACCCCACCCATGTGTCCTGGAGCTCCGCTTTCCCAGAGCCCTTCCCCGCTAGGGAAAGAGAGAGCCAGGTTGCAGTATGGACCGACCTGTCAACGCTCATGTTCAGCTGGGAAGCAGTTACAGAAGCCAGAACTCCCACCCGCACACCACACACGCACATGCACACGCACACGCACATGCACATGCACACGTACACACGCGTGCACACACACGCACGCACGCACGCGCACACACACACACACACACACACACGCACACACACCTTCTGCATCCCACAGTGACCCTGGGTCCATACTCCCAGAGGGATAAAGAATTGGAAAGCTACCAGAGGAGGGGAGGGCAAGGGAGGGGAGGGGATACAGAGTTCTGGTGGTGGGAATTGTGTGCAGTTGGACCCCTCTTCTCCAGTGGTTTTCTCAATGTTTCTTTTTGATAAATAAATGAATAAATAAATAAATAAATTTGAGAGAGAGAGAGAGAGAGACAGAGAGAGGGAGAGAGGCAGAGAGAGACAGAGACAGAGAGAGAGAAGCTTAAGCACACCTGGCGCAAAGCACAAGGACTGGCGTAAGGATCCCTGTTCGAGCCCCCGGCTCCCCACCTGCAGGGGAGTCGCTTCCCAAGTGGTGAAGCAGGTCTGTGGGTGTCTGTCTTTCTCTCTCCCTCTCTGTCTTCCCCTCCACTCTCCATTTCTCTCGGTCCTATCCAACAACAACGACATCCATCATAACTCCAACAATAAAACAACCAGGGCAACCAAAGGGAATGAATCAAGACATAACAATGATTTTCAAAAAGGATTCCGGGAGGTGGTGGGGTGGTCAAGCTTTAGACTCTCAAGCATGAGGTCCCGAGTTGGATCCCCGGCAGCACATGTGCCAGAGTGATGTGTGGTTCTCCCTCTGTCCTCCTATCGTTCTCATCCATAAAAAAGTCTTTCCAAAAAAACAACTTGTCCAGAACAGATGAAAAAGAGAGAGAGCGAGAGAGAAGAAGGGGTCGTGTGCCCAGGACAAGCTGCTGGGCAATGCGCTGCAGAGGCAGGCAGGCAGGCAGCAAAAGCCTACAGCACCCGGTATTCCCAGGCGGTCTCCCATCCAAGTGCTAACCAGGCCCGACCCTGCTTAGCTTCCGAGATCAGACGAGATCGGGCGTGTTCAGGGTGGTATGGCCGTAGACGCACACAGCCCTTTCTGCCGGCCTCAAGAAGCCAAGCCGCCAGCCGCCGGCGCAACAGCGACGCCCACTGGCCGGCTCCGCACACTGCCACCCCTCCACGAGTGCCCGCTGGCCACCTGCACCCAACACACCACCCCCACCCACCCCACGCCGCCCCAGCCTCCGCCCCAGCCACCACCACCATCACCACCCGGCACCCCTCACAAAGCCCACACCGCTGCACAGGCAGGCAGGCTGGCAGCGACACATGCGGGGACACGCTGCGCACCCACACGCACGCCACATACACACGGACAGCCTGCCTGCCTGCCTGCCTGCCTGCCTGCCTGCCTGCATGATGCCTGCTGCCGGCTAACTGCCTCTGCTCCACAGGCTGCCTGCTGACCCACCCAACTGCTTCTCCTGGAGCGGGAGAACCAGGCACCAGGGCCAAGGAGAGCACAAGCCCCACTCCCACAGGGAGACCCACTCCCAGCTGAGGAGGAGGAGGTGGAGGAGCAGGAGGAGGAGAAGAAAAGGTCTGGTGGTGGCAAAGCAGTTGTCTTGCCTAAGGGTCCAGGTAGTACTTCAATAGTTAAGTCATTACTTACTGACAACATAAAAAAAAATGTAGAGAGGAAAAGAAGAGTTCAATGACCAGCATTACCCTAAACCCTAGGTGAGTACTGATATGACAGAGAGCAGAAAGAAGTTAGGAAGAAAAGAAAGGAGAAAGAAGCTGAGGGAGAGAGAGAGAAAGAAAGAAAGAAAGAGGGAGAGAGAGGGAGACACTTGAGAGAGAGAGAGAGAGAGAAAAGGGAAGCAGGGCTTTTGCAAAGTTAACCCAATTCACATAGGCTCACTCCTAAGCTGAATATGGACCCCAGATCAGATCACATCACATCACATCAATTGGGTTGATGGCCAAGAATATTTATACACCTTTCCCAGATTTGGGAGCTACTCTCATCCCTGATCCAGCTTTCTGGTCCTTCTGCCAGCCATGACATTGCCTCCCCAGAGAATAATTAGGATCTACCTGCATTTCAGATTTCAGGCTCAGGCTGAAAAACAAACAAACAAACAAAGAAACACTAGTATAGCCACAGGCCCTTTGGAATGTAACTCAAATATGCCTCCTAGCTGTCTACAAAATGGAGAGCAACCACACTCTTCATCTGTACTAGTCCACTCTTTAGGCCCATCATTGGTCAACAATTGGTTTGGATTTATAAGTTAACTCTATTTTGCACCACCAGGTTCCAGATGCTAGCATGATGCTGACCAGACTTCCCTGGACAGACAACCCCACCCATGTGTCCTGGAGCTCCGCTTCCCCAGAGCCCTTCCCCGCTAGGGAAAGAGAGAGCCAGGTTGCAGTATGGACCGACCTGTCAACGCTCATGTTCAGCTGGGAAGCAGTTACAGAAGCCAGAACTCCCACCCGCACACCACACACGCACATGCACACGCACACGCACACGCACATGCACACGTACACACGCGTGCACACACACGCACGCACGCACGCACACACACACACACACACACACGCACACACACCTTCTGCATCCCACAGTGACCCTGGGTCCATACTCCCAGAGGGATAAAGAATTGGAAAGCTACCAGAGGAGGGGAGGGCAAGGGAGGGGAGGGGATACAGAGTTCTGGTGGTGGGAATTGTGTGCAGTTGGACCCCTCTTCTCCAGTGGTTTTCTCAATGTTTCTTTTTGATAAATAAATAAATAAATAAATAAATAAATTTGAGAGAGAGAGGGAGAGAGACAGAGAGAGGGAGAGAGGCAGAGAGAGACAGAGACAGAGAGAGAGAAGCTTAAGCACACCTGGCGCAAAGCACAAGGACTGGCGTAAGGATCCCTGTTCGAGCCCCCGGCTCCCCACCTGCAGGGGAGTCGCTTCCCAAGTGGTGAAGCAGGTCTGTGGGTGTCTGTCTTTCTCTCTCCCTCTCTGTCTTCCCCTCCACTCTCCATTTCTCTCGGTCCTATCCAACAACAACGACATCCATCATAACTCCAACAATAAAACAACCAGGGCAACCAAAGGGAATGAATCAAGACATAACAATGATTTTCAAAAAGGATTCCGGGAGGTGGTGGGGTGGTCAAGCTTTAGACTCTCAAGCATGAGGTCCCGAGTTGGATCCCCGGCAGCACATGTGCCAGAGTGATGTGTGGTTCTCCCTCTGTCCTCCTATCGTTCTCATCCATAAAAAAGTCTTTCCAAAAAAACAACTTGTCCAGAACAGATGAAAAAGAGAGAGAGCGAGAGAGAAGAAGGGGTCGTGTGCCCAGGACAAGATGCTGGGCAATGCGCTGCAGAGGCAGGCAGGCAGGCAGGCAGGCAGGCAGCAAAAGCCTACAGCACCCGGTATTCCCAGGCGGTCTCCCATCCAAGTACTAACCAGGCCCGACCCTGCTTAGCTTCCGAGATCAGACGAGATCGGGCGTGTTCAGGGTGGTATGGCCGTAGACGCACACAGCCCTTTCTGCCGGCCTCAAGAAGCCAAGCCGCCAGCCGCCGGCGCAACAGCGACGCCCACTGGCCGGCTCCGCACACTGCCACCCCTCCACGAGTGCCCGCTGGCCACCTGCACCCAACACACCACCCCCACCCACCCCACGCCGCCCCAGCCTCCGCCCCAGCCACCACCACCATCACCACCCGGCACCCCTCACAAAGCCCACACCGCTGCACAGGCAGGCAGGCTGGCAGCGACACATGCGGGGACACGCTGCGCACCCACACGCACGCCACATACACACGGACAGCCTGCCTGCCTGCCTGCCTGCCTGCCTGCCTGCCTGCATGATGCCTGCTGCCGGCTAACTGCCTCTGCTCCACAGGCTGCCTGCTGACCCACCCAACTGCTTCTCCTGGAGCGGGAGAACCAGGCACCAGGGCCAAGGAGAGCACAAGCCCCACTCCCACAGGGAGACCCACTCCCAGCTGAGGAGGAGGAGGTGGAGGAGCAGGAGGAGGAGCAGGAGGAGGAGAAGAAAAGGTCTGGTGGTGGCAAAGCAGTTGTCTTGCCTAAGGGTCCAGGTAGTACTTCAATAGTTAAGTCATTACTTACTGACAACATAAAAAAAATGTAGAGAGGAAAAGAAGAGTTCAATGACCAGCATTACCCTAAACCCTAGGTGAGTACTGATATGACAGAGAGCAGAAAGAAGTTAGGAAGAAAAGAAAGGAGAAAGAAGCTGAGGGAGAGAGAAAGAAAGAAAGAAAGAAAGAGGGAGAGAGAGGGAGACACTTGAGAGAGAGAGAGAGAGAGAAAAGGGAAGCAGGGCTTTTGCAAAGTTAACCCAATTCACATAGGCTCACTCCTAAGCTGAATATGGACCCCAGATCAGATCACATCACATCAATTGGGTTGATGGCCAAGAATATTTATACACCTTTCCCAGATTTGGGAGCTACTCTCATCCCTGATCCAGCTTTCTGGTCCTTCTGCCAGCCATGACATTGCCTCCCCAGAGAATAATTAGGATCTACCTGCATTTCAGATTTCAGGCTCAGGCTGAAAAACAAACAAACAAACAAACAAACAAACACTAGTATAGCCACAGGCCCTTTGGAATGTAACTCAAATATGCCTCCTAGCTGTCTACAAAATGGAGAGCAACCACACTCTTCATCTGTACTAGTCCACTCTTTAGGCCCATCATTGGTCAACAATTGGTTTGGATTTATAAGTTAACTCTATTTTGCACCACCAGGTTCCAGATGCTAGCATGATGCTGACCAGACTTCCCTGGACAGACAACCCCACCCATGTGTCCTGGAGCTCCGCTTCCCCAGAGCCCTTCCCCACTAGGGAAAGAGAGAGCCAGGTTGCAGTATGGACCGACCTGTCAACGCTCATGTTCAGCTGGGAAGCAGTTACAGAAGCCAGAACTCCCACCCGCACACCACACACGCACATGCACACGCACACGCACATGCACATGCACACGTACACACGCGTGCACACACACGCACGCACGCACGCACACACACACACACACACACACACACACGCACACACACCTTCTGCATCCCACAGTGACCCTGGGTCCATACTCCCAGAGGGATAAAGAATTGGAAAGCTACCAGAGGAGGGGAGGGCAAGGGAGGGGAGGGGATACAGAGTTCTGGTGGTGGGAATTGTGTGCAGTTGGACCCCTCTTCTCCAGTGGTTTTCTCAATGTTTCTTTTTGATAAATAAATGAATAAATAAATAAATAAATTTGAGAGAGAGAGGGAGAGAGACAGAGAGAGGGAGAGAGGCAGAGAGAGACAGAGACAGAGAGAGAGAAGCTTAAGCACACCTGGCGCAAAGCACAAGGACTGGCGTAAGGATCCCTGTTCGAGCCCCCGGCTCCCCACCTGCAGGGGAGTCGCTTCCCAAGTGGTGAAGCAGGTCTGTGGGTGTCTGTCTTTCTCTCTCCCTCTCTGTCTTCCCCTCCACTCTCCATTTCTCTCGGTCCTATCCAACAACAACGACATCCATCATAACTCCAACAATAAAACAACCAGGGCAACCAAAGGGAATGAATCAAGACATAACAATGATTTTCAAAAAGGATTCCGGGAGGTGGTGGGGTGGTCAAGCTTTAGACTCTCAAGCATGAGGTCCCGAGTTGGATCCCCGGCAGCACATGTGCCAGAGTGATGTGTGGTTCTCCCTCTGTCCTCCTATCGTTCTCATCCATAAAAAAGTCTTTCCAAAAAAACAACTTGTCCAGAACAGATGAAAAAGAGAGAGAGCGAGAGAGAAGAAGGGGTCGTGTGCCCAGGACAAGATGCTGGGCAATGCGCTGCAGAGGCAGGCAGGCAGGCAGGCAGGCAGCAAAAGCCTACAGCACCCGGTATTCCCAGGCGGTCTCCCATCCAAGTACTAACCAGGCCCGACCCTGCTTAGCTTCCGAGATCAGAAGAGATCGGGCGTGTTCAGGGTGGTATGGCCGTAGACGCACACAGCCCTTTCTGCCGGCCTCAAGAAGCCAAGCCGCCAGCCGCCGGCGCAACAGCGACGCCCACTGGCCGGCTCCGCACACTGCCACCCCTCCACGAGTGCCCGCTGGCCACCTGCACCCAACACACCACCCCCACCCACCCCACGCCGCCCCAGCCTCCGCCCCAGCCACCACCACCATCACCACCCGGCACCCCTCACAAAGCCCACACCGCTGCACAGGCAGGCAGGCTGGCAGCGACACATGCGGGGACACGCTGCGCACCCACACGCACGCCACATACACACGGACAGCCTGCCTGCCTGCCTGCCTGCCTGCCTGCCTGCCTGCCTGCCTGCATGATGCCTGCTGCCGGCTAACTGCCTCTGCTCCACAGGCTGCCTGCTGACCCACCCAACTGCTTCTCCTGGAGCGGGAGAACCAGGCACCAGGGCCAAGGAGAGCACAAGCCCCACTCCCACAGGGAGACCCACTCCCAGCTGAGGAGGAGGAGGTGGAGGAGCAGGAGGAGGAGCAGGAGGAGGAGCAGAAAAGGTCTGGTGGTGGCAAAGCAGTTGTCTTGCCTAAGGGTCCAGGTAGTACTTCAATAGTTAAGTCATTACTTACTGACAACATAAAAAAAAATGTAGAGAGGAAAAGAAGAGTTCAATGACCAGCATTACCCTAAACCCTAGGTGAGTACTGATATGACAGAGAGCAGAAAGAAGTTAGGAAGAAAAGAAAGGAGAAAGAAGCTGAGGGAGAGAGAGAGAAAGAAAGAAAGAAAGAGGGAGAGAGAGGGAGACACTTGAGAGAGAGAGAGAGAGAGAGAGAGAGAGAGAGAGAGAAAAGGGAAGCAGGGCTTTTGCAAAGTTAACCCAATTCACATAGGCTCACTCCTAAGCTGAATATGGACCCCAGATCAGATCACATCACATCACATCACATCAATTGGGTTGATGGCCAAGAATATTTATACACCTTTCCCAGATTTGGGAGCTACTCTCATCCCTGATCCAGCTTTCTGGTCCTTCTGCCAGCCATGACATTGCCTCCCCAGAGAATAATTAGGATCTACCTGCATTTCAGATTTCAGGCTCAGGCTGAAAAACAAACAAACAAACAAACAAAGAAACACTAGTATAGCCACAGGCCCTTTGGAATGTAACTCAAATATGCCTCCTAGCTGTCTACAAAATGGAGAGCAACCACACTCTTCATCTGTACTAGTCCACTCTTTAGGCCCATCATTGGTCAACAATTGGTTTGCATTTATAAGTTAACTCTATTTTGCACCACCAGGTTCCAGATGCTAGCATGATGCTGACCAGACTTCCCTGGACAGACAACCCCACCCATGTGTCCTGGAGCTCCGCTTCCCCAGAGCCCTTCCCCGCTAGGGAAAGAGAGAGCCAGGTTGCAGTATGGACCGACCTGTCAACGCTCATGTTCAGCTGGGAAGCAGTTACAGAAGCCAGAACTCCCACCCGCACACCACACACGCACATGCACACGCACACGCACATGCACATGCACACGTACACACGCGTGCACACACACGCACGCACGCACGCACGCACACACACACACACACACACGCACACACACCTTCTGCATCCCACAGTGACCCTGGGTCCATACTCCCAGAGGGATAAAGAATTGGAAAGCTACCAGAGGAGGGGAGGGCAAGGGAGGGGAGGGGATACAGAGTTCTGGTGGTGGGAATTGTGTGCAGTTGGACCCCTCTTCTCCAGTGGTTTTCTCAATGTTTCTTTTTGATAAATAAATGAATAAATAAATAAATAAATTTGAGAGAGAGAGGGAGAGAGACAGAGAGAGGGAGAGAGGCAGAGAGAGACAGAGACAGAGAGAGAGAAGCTTAAGCACACCTGGCGCAAAGCACAAGGACTGGCGTAAGGATCCCTGTTCGAGCCCCCGGCTCCCCACCTGCAGGGGAGTCGCTTCCCAAGTGGTGAAGCAGGTCTGTGGGTGTCTGTCTTTCTCTCTCCCTCTCTGTCTTCCCCTCCACTCTCCATTTCTCTCGGTCCTATCCAACAACAACGACATCCATCATAACTCCAACAATAAAACAACCAGGGCAACCAAAGGGAATGAATCAAGACATAACAATGATTTTCCAAAAGGATTCCGGGAGGTGGTGGGGTGGTCAAGCTTTAGACTCTCAAGCATGAGGTCCCGAGTTGGATCCCCGGCAGCACATGTGCCAGAGTGATGTGTGGTTCTCCCTCTGTCCTCCTATCGTTCTCATCCATAAAAAAGTCTTTCCAAAAAAACAACTTGTCCAGAACAGATGAAAAAGAGAGAGAGCGAGAGAGAAGAAGGGGTCGTGTGCCCAGGACAAGCTGCTGGGCAATGCGCTGCAGAGGCAGGCAGGCAGGCAGGCAGGCAGCAAAAGCCTACAGCACCCGGTATTCCCAGGCGGTCTCCCATCCAAGTACTAACCAGGGCCGACCCTGCTTAGCTTCCGAGATCAGACGAGATCGGGCGTGTTCAGGGTGGTATGGCCGTAGACGCACACAGCCCTTTCTGCCGGCCTCAAGAAGCCAAGCCGCCAGCCGCCGGCGCAACAGCGACGCCCACTGGCCGGCTCCGCACACTGCCACCCCTCCACGAGTGCCCGCTGGCCACCTGCACCCAACACACCACCCCCACCCACCCCACGCCGCCCCAGCCTCCGCCCCAGCCACCACCACCATCACCACCCGGCACCCCTCACAAAGCCCACACCGCTGCACAGGCAGGCAGGCTGGCAGCGACACATGCGGGGACACGCTGTGCACCCACACGCACGCCACATACACACGGACAGCCTGCCTGCCTGCCTGCCTGCCTGCCTGCCTGCCTGCCTGCATGATGCCTGCTGCCGGCTAACTGCCTCTGCTCCACAGGCTGCCTGCTGACCCACCCAACTGCTTCTCCTGGAGCGGGAGAACCAGGCACCAGGGCCAAGGAGAGCACAAGCCCCACTCCCACAGGGAGACCCACTCCCAGCTGAGGAGGAGGAGGTGGAGGAGCAGGAGGAGGAGCAGGAGGAGGAGAAGAAAAGGTCTGGTGGTGGCAAAGCAGTTGTCTTGCCTAAGGGTCCAGGTAGTACTTCAATAGTTAAGTCATTACTTACTGACAACATAAAAAAAAATGTAGAGAGGAAAAGAAGAGTTCAATGACCAGCATTACCCTAAACCCTAGGTGAGTACTGATATGACAGAGAGCAGAAAGAAGTTAGGAAGAAAAGAAAGGAGAAAGAAGCTGAGGGAGAGAGAGAGAAAGAAAGAAAGAAAGAGGGAGAGAGAGGGAGACACTTGAGAGAGAGAGAGAGAGAGAGAAAAGGGAAGCAGGGCTTTTGCAAAGTTAACCCAATTCACATAGGCTCACTCCTAAGCTGAATATGGACCCCAGATCAGATCACATCACATCACATCACATCAATTGGGTTGATGGCCAAGAATATTTATACACCTTTCCCAGATTTGGGAGCTACTCTCATCCCTGATCCAGCTTTCTGGTCCTTCTGCCAGCCATGACATTGCCTCCCCAGAGAATAATTAGGATCTACCTGCATTTCAGATTTCAGGCTCAGGCTGAAAAACAAACAAACAAACAAACACTAGTATAGCCACAGGCCCTTTGGAATGTAACTCAAATATGCCTCCTAGCTGTCTACAAAATGGAGAGCAACCACACTCTTCATCTGTACTAGTCCACTCTTTAGGCCCATCATTGGTCAACAATTGGTTTGGATTTATAAGTTAACTCTATTTTGCACCACCAGGTTCCAGATGCTAGCATGATGCTGACCAGACTTCCCTGGACAGACAACCCCACCCATGTGTCCTGGAGCTCCGCTTCCCCAGAGCCCTTCCCCGCTAGGGAAAGAGAGAGCCAGGTTGCAGTATGGACCGACCTGTCAACGCTCATGTTCAGCTGGGAAGCAGTTACAGAAGCCAGAACTCCCACCCGCACACCACACACGCACATGCACACGCACACGCACATGCACATGCACACGTACACACGCGTGCACACACACGCACGCACGCACGCACACACACACACACACACACACACACGCACACACACCTTCTGCATCCCACAGTGACCCTGGGTCCATACTCCCAGAGGGATAAAGAATTGGAAAGCTACCAGAGGAGGGGAGGGCAAGGGAGGGGAGGGGATACAGAGTTCTGGTGGTGGGAATTGTGTGCAGTTGGACCCCTCTTCTCCAGTGGTTTTCTCAATGTTTCTTTTTGATAAATAAATAAATAAATTTGAGAGAGAGAGGGAGAGAGACAGAGAGAGGGAGAGAGGCAGAGAGAGACAGAGACAGAGAGAGAGAAGCTTAAGCACACCTGGCGCAAAGCACAAGGACTGGCGTAAGGATCCCTGTTCGAGCCCCCGGCTCCCCACCTGCAGGGGAGTCGCTTCCCAAGTGGTGAAGCAGGTCTGTGGGTGTCTGTCTTTCTCTCTCCCTCTCTGTCTTCCCCTCCACTCTCCATTTCTCTCGGTCCTATCCAACAACAACGACATCCATCATAACTCCAACAATAAAACAACCAGGGCAACCAAAGGGAATGAATCAAGACATAACAATGATTTTCCAAAAGGATTCCGGGAGGTGGTGGGGTGGTCAAGCTTTAGACTCTCAAGCATGAGGTCCCGAGTTGGATCCCCGGCAGCACATGTGCCAGAGTGATGTGTGGTTCTCCCTCTGTCCTCCTATCGTTCTCATCCATAAAAAAGTCTTTCCAAAAAAACAACTTGTCCAGAACAGATGAAAAAGAGAGAGAGCGAGAGAGAAGAAGGGGTCGTGTGCCCAGGACAAGCTGCTGGGCAATGCGCTGCAGAGGCAGGCAGGCAGGCAGGCAGGCAGCAAAAGCCTACAGCACCCGGTATTCCCAGGCGGTCTCCCATCCAAGTACTAACCAGGCCCGACCCTGCTTAGCTTCCGAGATCAGACGAGATCGGGCGTGTTCAGGGTGGTATGGCCGTAGACGCACACAGCCCTTTCTGCCGGCCTCAAGAAGCCAAGCCGCCAGCCGCCGGCGCAACAGCGACGCCCACTGGCCGGCTCCGCACACTGCCACCCCTCCACGAGTGCCCGCTGGCCACCTGCACCCAACACACCACCCCCACCCACCCCACGCCGCCCCAGCCTCCGCCCCAGCCACCACCACCATCACCACCCGGCACCCCTCACAAAGCCCACACCGCTGCACAGGCAGGCAGGCTGGCAGCGACACATGCGGGGACACGCTGTGCACCCACACGCACGCCACATACACACGGACAGCCTGCCTGCCTGCCTGCCTGCCTGCCTGCCTGCCTGCCTGCATGATGCCTGCTGCCGGCTAACTGCCTCTGCTCCACAGGCTGCCTGCTGACCCACCCAACTGCTTCTCCTGGAGCGGGAGAACCAGGCACCAGGGCCAAGGAGAGCACAAGCCCCACTCCCACAGGGAGACCCACTCCCAGCTGAGGAGGAGGAGGTGGAGGAGCAGGAGGAGGAGCAGGAGGAGGAGAAGAAAAGGTCTGGTGGTGGCAAAGCAGTTGTCTTGCCTAAGGGTCCAGGTAGTACTTCAATAGTTAAGTCATTACTTACTGACAACATAAAAAAAAATGTAGAGAGGAAAAGAAGAGTTCAATGACCAGCATTACCCTAAACCCTAGGTGAGTACTGATATGACAGAGAGCAGAAAGAAGTTAGGAAGAAAAGAAAGGAGAAAGAAGCTGAGGGAGAGAGAGAGAAAGAAAGAAAGAAAGAGGGAGAGAGAGGGAGACACTTGAGAGAGAGAGAGAGAGAGAAAAGGGAAGCAGGGCTTTTGCAAAGTTAACCCAATTCACATAGGCTCACTCCTAAGCTGAATATGGACCCCAGATCAGATCACATCACATCACATCACATCAATTGGGTTGATGGCCAAGAATATTTATACACCTTTCCCAGATTTGGGAGCTACTCTCATCCCTGATCCAGCTTTCTGGTCCTTCTGCCAGCCATGACATTGCCTCCCCAGAGAATAATTAGGATCTACCTGCATTTCAGATTTCAGGCTCAGGCTGAAAAACAAACAAACAAACAAACAAACAAAGAAACACTAGTATAGCCACAGGCCCTTTGGAATGTAACTCAAATATGCCTCCTAGCTGTCTACAAAATGGAGAGCAACCACACTCTTCATCTGTACTAGTCCACTCTTTAGGCCCATCATTGGTCAACAATTGGTTTGGATTTATAAGTTAACTCTATTTTGCACCACCAGGTTCCAGATGCTAGCATGATGCTGACCAGACTTCCCTGGACAGACAACCCCACCCATGTGTCCTGGAGCTCCGCTTCCCCAGAGCCCTTCCCCGCTAGGGAAAGAGAGAGCCAGGTTGCAGTATGGACCGACCTGTCAACGCTCATGTTCAGCTGGGAAGCAGTTACAGAAGCCAGAACTCCCACCCGCACACCACACACGCACATGCACACGCACACGCACATGCACATGCACACGTACACACGCGTGCACACACACGCACGCACGCACGCACACACACACACACACACACACACACGCACACACACCTTCTGCATCCCACAGTGACCCTGGGTCCATACTCCCAGAGGGATAAAGAATTGGAAAGCTACCAGAGGAGGGGAGGGCAAGGGAGGGGAGGGGATACAGAGTTCTGGTGGTGGGAATTGTGTGCAGTTGGACCCCTCTTCTCCAGTGGTTTTCTCAATGTTTCTTTTTGATAAATAAATAAATAAATTTGAGAGAGAGAGGGAGAGAGACAGAGAGAGGGAGAGAGGCAGAGAGAGACAGAGACAGAGAGAGAGAAGCTTAAGCACACCTGGCGCAAAGCACAAGGACTGGCGTAAGGATCCCTGTTCGAGCCCCCGGCTCCCCACCTGCAGGGGAGTCGCTTCCCAAGTGGTGAAGCAGGTCTGTGGGTGTCTGTCTTTCTCTCTCCCTCTCTGTCTTCCCCTCCACTCTCCATTTCTCTCGGTCCTATCCAACAACAACGACATCCATCATAACTCCAACAATAAAACAACCAGGGCAACCAAAGGGAATGAATCAAGACATAACAATGATTTTCCAAAAGGATTCCGGGAGGTGGTGGGGTGGTCAAGCTTTAGACTCTCAAGCATGAGGTCCCGAGTTGGATCCCCGGCAGCACATGTGCCAGAGTGATGTGTGGTTCTCCCTCTGTCCTCCTATCGTTCTCATCCATAAAAAAGTCTTTCCAAAAAAACAACTTGTCCAGAACAGATGAAAAAGAGAGAGAGCGAGAGAGAAGAAGGGGTCGTGTGCCCAGGACAAGCTGCTGGGCAATGCGCTGCAGAGGCAGGCAGGCAGGCAGGCAGGCAGCAAAAGCCTACAGCACCCGGTATTCCCAGGCGGTCTCCCATCCAAGTACTAACCAGGCCCGACCCTGCTTAGCTTCCGAGATCAGACGAGATCGGGCGTGTTCAGGGTGGTATGGCCGTAGACGCACACAGCCCTTTCTGCCGGCCTCAAGAAGCCAAGCCGCCAGCCGCCGGCGCAACAGCGATGCCCACTGGCCGGCTCCGCACACTGCCACCCCTCCACGAGTGCCCGCTGGCCACCTGCAACCAACACACCACCCCCACCCACCCCACGCCGCCCCAGCCTCCGCCCCAGCCACCACCACCATCACCACCCAGCACCCCTCACAAAGCCCACACCGCTGCACAGGCAGGCAGGCTGGCAGCGACACATGCGGGGACACGCTGCGCACCCACACGCACGCCACATACACACGGACAGCCTGCCTGCCTGCCTGCCTGCCTGCCTGCCTGCCTGCATGATGCCTGCTGCCGGCTAACTGCCTCTGCTCCACAGGCTGCCTGCTGACCCACCCAACTGCTTCTCCTGGAGCGGGAGAACCAGGCACCAGGGCCAAGGAGAGCACAAGCCCCACTCCCACAGGGAGACCCACTCCCAGCTGAGGAGGAGGAGGTGGAGGAGCAGGAGGAGGAGCAGGAGGAGGAGAAGAAAAGGTCTGGTGGTGGCAAAGCAGTTGTCTTGCCTAAGGGTCCAGGTAGTACTTCAATAGTTAAGTCATTACTTACTGACAACATAAAAAAAAATGTAGAGAGGAAAAGAAGAGTTCAATGACCAGCATTACCCTAAACCCTAGGTGAGTACTGATATGACAGAGAGCAGAAAGAAGTTAGGAAGAAAAGAAAGGAGAAAGAAGCTGAGGGAGAGAGAGAGAAAGAAAGAAAGAAAGAGGGAGAGAGAGGGAGACACTTGAGAGAGAGAGAGAGAGAGAAAAGGGAAGCAGGGCTTTTGCAAAGTTAACCCAATTCACATAGGCTCACTCCTAAGCTGAATATGGACCCCAGATCAGATCACATCACATCAATTGGGTTGATGGCCAAGAATATTTATACACCTTTCCCAGATTTGGGAGCTACTCTCATCCCTGATCCAGCTTTCTGGTCCTTCTGCCAGCCATGACATTGCCTCCCCAGAGAATAATTAGGATCTACCTGCATTTCAGATTTCAGGCTCAGGCTGAAAAACAAACAAACAAACAAAGAAACACTAGTATAGCCACAGGCCCTTTGGAATGTAACTCAAATATGCCTCCTAGCTGTCTACAAAATGGAGAGCAACCACACTCTTCATCTGTACTAGTCCACTCTTTAGGCCCATCATTGGTCAACAATTGGTTTGGATTTATAAGTTAACTCTATTTTGCACCACCAGGTTCCAGATGCTAGCATGATGCTGACCAGACTTCCCTGGACAGACAACCCCACCCATGTGTCCTGGAGCTCCGCTTCCCCAGAGCCCTTCCCCGCTAGGGAAAGAGAGAGCCAGGTTGCAGTATGGACCGACCTGTCAACGCTCATGTTCAGCTGGGAAGCAGTTACAGAAGCCAGAACTCCCACCCGCACACCACACACGCACATGCACATGCACACGCACATGCACATGCACACGTACACACGCGTGCACACACACGCACGCACGCACGCACACACACACACACACACACACACGCACACACACCTTCTGCATCCCACAGTGACCCTGGGTCCATACTCCCAGAGGGATAAAGAATTGGAAAGCTACCAGAGGAGGGGAGGGCAAGGGAGGGGAGGGGATACAGAGTTCTGGTGGTGGGAATTGTGTGCAGTTGGACCCCTCTTCTCCAGTGGTTTTCTCAATGTTTCTTTTTGATAAATAAATAAATAAATAAATAAATAAATAAATAAATAAATTTGAGAGAGAGAGGGAGAGAGACAGAGAGAGGGAGAGAGGCAGAGAGAGACAGAGACAGAGAGAGAGAAGCTTAAGCACACCTGGCGCAAAGCACAAGGACTGGCGTAAGGATCCCTGTTCGAGCCCCCGGCTCCCCACCTGCAGGGGAGTCGCTTCCCAAGTGGTGAAGCAGGTCTGTGGGTGTCTGTCTTTCTCTCTCCCTCTCTGTCTTCCCCTCCACTCTCCATTTCTCTCGGTCCTATCCAACAACAACGACATCCATCATAACTCCAACAATAAAACAACCAGGGCAACCAAAGGGAATGAATCAAGACATAACAATGATTTTCAAAAAGGATTCCGGGAGGTGGTGGGGTGGTCAAGCTTTAGACTCTCAAGCATGAGGTCCCGAGTTGGATCCCCGGCAGCACATGTGCCAGAGTGATGTGTGGTTCTCCCTCTGTCCTCCTATCGTTCTCATCCATAAAAAAGTCTTTCCAAAAAAACAACTTGTCCAGAACAGATGAAAAAGAGAGAGAGCGAGAGAGAAGAAGGGGTCGTGTGCCCAGGACAAGCTGCTGGGCAATGCGCTGCAGAGGCAGGCAGGCAGGCAGGCAGGCAGGCAGCAAAAGCCTACAGCACCCGGTATTCCCAGGCGGTCTCCCATCCAAGTACTAACCAGGCCCGACCCTGCTTAGCTTCCGAGATCAGACGAGATCGGGCGTGTTCAGGGTGGTATGGCCGTAGACGCACACAGCCCTTTCTGCCGGCCTCAAGAAGCCAAGCCGCCAGCCGCCGGCGCAACAGCGACGCCCACTGGCCGGCTCCGCACACTGCCACCCCTCCACGAGTGCCCGCTGGCCACCTGCACCCAACACACCACCCCCACCCACCCCACGCCGCCCCAGCCTCCGCCCCAGCCACCACCACCATCACCACCCGGCACCCCTCACAAAGCCCACACCGCTGCACAGGCAGGCAGGCTGGCAGCGACACATGCGGGGACACGCTGCGCACCCACACGCACGCCACATACACACGGACAGCCTGCCTGCCTGCCTGCCTGCCTGCCTGCATGATGCCTGCTGCCGGCTAACTGCCTCTGCTCCACAGGCTGCCTGCTGACCCACCCAACTGCTTCTCCTGGAGCGGGAGAACCAGGCACCAGGGCCAAGGAGAGCACAAGCCCCACTCCCACAGGGAGACCCACTCCCAGCTGAGGAGGAGGAGGTGGAGGAGCAGGAGGAGGAGCAGGAGGAGGAGAAGAAAAGGTCTGGTGGTGGCAAAGCAGTTGTCTTGCCTAAGGGTCCAGGTAGTACTTCAATAGTTAAGTCATTACTTACTGACAACATAAAAAAAAATGTAGAGAGGAAAAGAAGAGTTCAATGACCAGCATTACCCTAAACCCTAGGTGAGTACTGATATGACAGAGAGCAGAAAGAAGTTAGGAAGAAAAGAAAGGAGAAAGAAGCTGAGGGAGAGAGAGAGAAAGAAAGAAAGAGGGAGAGAGAGGGAGACACTTGAGAGAGAGAGAGAGAGAGAGAGAGAGAGAGAGAGAAAAGGGAAGCAGGGCTTTTGCAAAGTTAACCCAATTCACATAGGCTCACTCCTAAGCTGAATATGGACCCCAGATCAGATCACATCACATCAATTGGGTTGATGGCCAAGAATATTTATACACCTTTCCCAGATTTGGGAGCTACTCTCATCCCTGATCCAGCTTTCTGGTCCTTCTGCCAGCCATGACATTGCCTCCCCAGAGAATAATTAGGATCTACCTGCATTTCAGATTTCAGGCTCAGGCTGAAAAACAAACAAACAAACAAACACTAGTATAGCCACAGGCCCTTTGGAATGTAACTCAAATATGCCTCCTAGCTGTCTACAAAATGGAGAGCAACCACACTCTTCATCTGTACTAGTCCACTCTTTAGGCCCATCACTGGTCAACAATTGGTTTGGATTTATAAGTTAACTCTATTTTGCACCACCAGGTTCCAGATGCTAGCATGATGCTGACCAGACTTCCCTGGACAGACAACCCCACCCATGTGTCCTGGAGCTCCGCTTCCCCAGAGCCCTTCCCCACTAGGGAAAGAGAGAGCCAGGTTGCAGTATGGACCGACCTGTCAACGCTCATGTTCAGCTGGGAAGCAGTTACAGAAGCCAGAACTCCCACCCGCACACCACACACGCACATGCACACGCACACGCACATGCACATGCACACGTACACACGCGTGCACACACACGCACGCACGCACGCACACACACACACACACGCACACACACCTTCTGCATCCCACAGTGACCCTGGGTCCATACTCCCAGAGGGATAAAGAATTGGAAAGCTACCAGAGGAGGGGAGGGCAAGGGAGGGGAGGGGATACAGAGTTCTGGTGGTGGGAATTGTGTGCAGTTGGACCCCTCTTCTCCAGTGGTTTTCTCAATGTTTCTTTTTGATAAATAAATGAATAAATAAATAAATAAATTTGAGAGAGAGAGGGAGAGAGACAGAGAGAGGGAGAGAGGCAGAGAGAGACAGAGACAGAGAGAGAGAAGCTTAAGCACACCTGGCGCAAAGCACAAGGACTGGCGTAAGGATCCCTGTTCGAGCCCCCGGCTCCCCACCTGCAGGGGAGTCGCTTCCCAAGTGGTGAAGCAGGTCTGTGGGTGTCTGTCTTTCTCTCTCCCTCTCTGTCTTCCCCTCCACTCTCCATTTCTCTCGGTCCTATCCAACAACAACGACATCCATCATAACTCCAACAATAAAACAACCAGGGCAACCAAAGGGAATGAATCAAGACATAACAATGATTTTCAAAAAGGATTCCGGGAGGTGGTGGGGTGGTCAAGCTTTAGACTCTCAAGCATGAGGTCCCGAGTTGGATCCCCGGCAGCACATGTGCCAGAGTGATGTGTGGTTCTCCCTCTGTCCTCCTATCGTTCTCATCCATAAAAAAGTCTTTCCAAAAAAACAACTTGTCCAGAACAGATGAAAAAGAGAGAGAGCGAGAGAGAAGAAGGGGTCGTGTGCCCAGGACAAGCTGCTGGGCAATGCGCTGCAGAGGCAGGCAGGCAGGCAGGCAGGCAGCAAAAGCCTACAGCACCCGGTATTCCCAGGCGGTCTCCCATCCAAGTACTAACCAGGCCCGACCCTGCTTAGCTTCCGAGATCAGACGAGATCGGGCGTGTTCAGGGTGGTATGGCCGTAGACGCACACAGCCCTTTCTGCCGGCCTCAAGAAGCCAAGCCGCCAGCCGCCGGCGCAACAGCGACGCCCACTGGCCGGCTCCGCACACTGCCACCCCTCCACGAGTGCCCGCTGGCCACCTGCACCCAACACACCACCCCCACCCACCCCACGCCGCCCCAGCCTCCGCCCCAGCCACCACCACCATCACCACCCGGCACCCCTCACAAAGCCCACACCGCTGCACAGGCAGGCAGGCTGGCAGCGACACATGCGGGGACACGCTGCGCACCCACACGCACGCCACATACACACGGACAGCCTGCCTGCCTGCCTGCCTGCCTGCCTGCCTGCCTGCATGATGCCTGCTGCCGGCTAACTGCCTCTGCTCCACAGGCTGCCTGCTGACCCACCCAACTGCTTCTCCTGGAGCGGGAGAACCAGGCACCAGGGCCAAGGAGAGCACAAGCCCCACTCCCACAGGGAGACCCACTCCCAGCTGAGGAGGAGGAGGTGGAGGAGCAGGAGGAGGAGCAGGAGGAGGAGAAGAAAAGGTCTGGTGGTGGCAAAGCAGTTGTCTTGCCTAAGGGTCCAGGTAGTACTTCAATAGTTAAGTCATTACTTACTGACAACATAAAAAAAAATGTAGAGAGGAAAAGAAGAGTTCAATGACCAGCATTACCCTAAACCCTAGGTGAGTACTGATATGACAGAGAGCAGAAAGAAGTTAGGAAGAAAAGAAAGGAGAAAGAAGCTGAGGGAGAGAGAGAGAAAGAAAGAAAGAAAGAGGGAGAGAGAGGGAGACACTTGAGAGAGAGAGAGAGAGAGAGAGAGAAAAGGGAAGCAGGGCTTTTGCAAAGTTAACCCAATTCACATAGGCTCACTCCTAAGCTGAATATGGACCCCAGATCAGATCACATCACATCACATCACATCAATTGGGTTGATGGCCAAGAATATTTATACACCTTTCCCAGATTTGGGAGCTACTCTCATCCCTGATCCAGCTTTCTGGTCCTTCTGCCAGCCATGACATTGCCTCCCCAGAGAATAATTAGGATCTACCTGCATTTCAGATTTCAGGCTCAGGCTGAAAAACAAACAAACAAACAAACAAAGAAACACTAGTATAGCCACAGGCCCTTTGGAATGTAACTCAAATATGCCTCCTAGCTGTCTACAAAATGGAGAGCAACCACACTCTTCATCTGTACTAGTCCACTCTTTAGGCCCATCATTGGTCAACAATTGGTTTGGATTTATAAGTTAACTCTATTTTGCACCACCAGGTTCCAGATGCTAGCATGATGCTGACCAGACTTCCCTGGACAGACAACCCCACCCATGTGTCCTGGAGCTCCGCTTCCCCAGAGCCCTTCCCCGCTAGGGAAAGAGAGAGCCAGGTTGCAGTATGGACCGACCTGTCAACGCTCATGTTCAGCTGGGAAGCAGTTACAGAAGCCAGAACTCCCACCCGCACACCACACACGCACATGCACACGCACACGCACATGCACATGCACACGTACACACGCGTGCACACACACGCACGCACGCACGCACGCACACACACACACACACACGCACACACACCTTCTGCATCCCACAGTGACCCTGGGTCCATACTCCCAGAGGGATAAAGAATTGGAAAGCTACCAGAGGAGGGGAGGGCAAGGGAGGGGAGGGGATACAGAGTTCTGGTGGTGGGAATTGTGTGCAGTTGGACCCCTCTTCTCCAGTGGTTTTCTCAATGTTTCTTTTTGATAAATAAATAAATAAATTTGAGAGAGAGAGGGAGAGAGACAGAGAGAGGGAGAGAGGCAGAGAGAGACAGAGACAGAGAGAGAGAAGCTTAAGCACACCTGGCGCAAAGCACAAGGACTGGCGTAAGGATCCCTGTTCGAGCCCCCGGCTCCCCACCTGCAGGGGAGTCGCTTCCCAAGTGGTGAAGCAGGTCTGTGGGTGTCTGTCTTTCTCTCTCCCTCTCTGTCTTCCCCTCCACTCTCCATTTCTCTCGGTCCTATCCAACAACAACGACATCATTCATAACTCCAACAATAAAACAACCAGGGCAACCAAAGGGAATGAATCAAGACATAACAATGATTTTCAAAAAGGATTCCGGGAGGTGGTGGGGTGGTCAAGCTTTAGACTCTCAAGCATGAGGTCCCGAGTTGGATCCCCGGCAGCACATGTGCCAGAGTGATGTGTGGTTCTCCCTCTGTCCTCCTATCGTTCTCATCCATAAAAAAGTCTTTCCAAAAAAACAACTTGTCCAGAACAGATGAAAAAGAGAGAGAGCGAGAGAGAAGAAGGGGTCGTGTGCCCAGGACAAGCTGCTGGGCAATGCGCTGCAGAGGCAGGCAGGCAGGCAGGCAGGCAGCAAAAGCCTACAGCACCCGGTATTCCCAGGCGGTCTCCCATCCAAGTACTAACCAGGCCCGACCCTGCTTAGCTTCCGAGATCAGACGAGATCGGGCGTGTTCAGGGTGGTATGGCCGTAGACGCACACAGCCCTTTCTGCCGGCCTCAAGAAGCCAAGCCGCCAGCCGCCGGCGCAACAGCGTCGCCCACTGGCCGGCTCCGCACACTGCCACCCCTCCACGAGTGCCCGCTGGCCACCTGCACCCAACACACCACCCCCACCCACCCCACGCCGCCCCAGCCTCCGCCCCAGCCACCACCACCATCACCACCCGGCACCCCTCACAAAGCCCACACCGCTGCACAGGCAGGCAGGCTGGCAGCGACACATGCGGGGACACGCTGCGCACCCACACGCACGCCACATACACACGGACAGCCTGCCTGCCTGCCTGCCTGCCTGCCTGCCTGCCTGCATGATGCCTGCTGCCGGCTAACTGCCTCTGCTCCACAGGCTGCCTGCTGACCCACCCAACTGCTTCTCCTGGAGCGGGAGAACCAGGCACCAGGGCCAAGGAGAGCACAAGCCCCACTCCCACAGGGAGACCCACTCCCAGCTGAGGAGGAGGAGGTGGAGGAGCAGGAGGAGGAGCAGGAGGAGGAGAAGAAAAGGTCTGGTGGTGGCAAAGCAGTTGTCTTGCCTAAGGGTCCAGGTAGTACTTCAATAGTTAAGTCATTACTTACTGACAACATAAAAAAAAATGTAGAGAGGAAAAGAAGAGTTCAATGACCAGCATTACCCTAAACCCTAGGTGAGTACTGATATGACAGAGAGCAGAAAGAAGTTAGGAAGAAAAGAAAGGAGAAAGAAGCTGAGGGAGAGAGAGAGAAAGAAAGAAAGAAAGAGGGAGAGAGAGGGAGACACTTGAGAGAGAGAGAGAGAGAGAGAGAGAAAAGGGAAGCAGGGCTTTTGCAAAGTTAACCCAATTCACATAGGCTCACTCCTAAGCTCAATATGGACCCCAGATCAGATCACATCACATCACATCACATCAATTGGGTTGATGGCCAAGAATATTTATACACCTTTCCCAGATTTGGGAGCTACTCTCATCCCTGATCCAGCTTTCTGGTCCTTCTGCCAGCCATGACATTGCCTCCCCAGAGAATAATTAGGATCTACCTGCATTTCAGATTTCAGGCTCAGGCTGAAAAACAAACAAACAAACAAACAAAGAAACACTAGTATAGCCACAGGCCCTTTGGAATGTAACTCAAATATGCCTCCTAGCTGTCTACAAAATGGAGAGCAACCACACTCTTCATCTGTACTAGTCCACTCTTTAGGCCCATCATTGGTCAACAATTGGTTTGGATTTATAAGTTAACTCTATTTTGCACCACCAGGTTCCAGATGCTAGCATGATGCTGACCAGACTTCCCTGGACAGACAACCCCACCCATGTGTCCTGGAGCTCCGCTTCCCCAGAGCCCTTCCCCGCTAGGGAAAGAGAGAGCCAGGTTGCAGTATGGACCGACCTGTCAACGCTCATGTTCAGCTGGGAAGCAGTTACAGAAGCCAGAACTCCCACCCGCACACCACACACGCACATGCACACGCACACGCACATGCACATGCACACGTACACACGCGTGCACACACACGCACGCACGCACGCACGCACACACACACACACACACACGCACACACACCTTCTGCATCCCACAGTGACCCTGGGTCCATACTCCCAGAGGGATAAAGAATTGGAAAGCTACCAGAGGAGGGGAGGGCAAGGGAGGGGAGGGGATACAGAGTTCTGGTGGTGGGAATTGTGTGCAGTTGGACCCCTCTTCTCCAGTGGTTTTCTCAATGTTTCTTTTTGATAAATAAATAAATAAATTTGAGAGAGAGAGGGAGAGAGACAGAGAGAGGGAGAGAGGCAGAGAGAGACAGAGACAGAGAGAGAGAAGCTTAAGCACACCTGGCGCAAAGCACAAGGACTGGCGTAAGGATCCCTGTTCGAGCCCCCGGCTCCCCACCTGCAGGGGAGTCGCTTCCCAAGTGGTGAAGCAGGTCTGTGGGTGTCTGTCTTTCTCTCTCCCTCTCTGTCTTCCCCTCCACTCTCCATTTCTCTCGGTCCTATCCAACAACAACGACATCCATCATAACTCCAACAATAAAACAACCAGGGCAACCAAAGGGAATGAATCAAGACATAACAATGATTTTCCAAAAGGATTCCGGGAGGTGGTGGGGTGGTCAAGCTTTAGACTCTCAAGCATGAGGTCCCGAGTTGGATCCCCGGCAGCACATGTGCCAGAGTGATGTGTGGTTCTCCCTCTGTCCTCCTATCGTTCTCATCCATAAAAAAGTCTTTCCAAAAAAACAACTTGTCCAGAACAGATGAAAAAGAGAGAGAGCGAGAGAGAAGAAGGGGTCGTGTGCCCAGGACAAGCTGCTGGGCAATGCGCTGCAGAGGCAGGCAGGCAGGCAGGCAGGCAGCAAAAGCCTACAGCACCCGGTATTCCCAGGCGGTCTCCCATCCAAGTACTAACCAGGCCCGACCCTGCTTAGCTTCCGAGATCAGACGAGATCGGGCGTGTTCAGGGTGGTATGGCCGTAGACGCACACAGCCCTTTCTGCCGGCCTCAAGAAGCCAAGCCGCCAGCCGCCGGCGCAACAGCGACGCCCACTGGCCGGCTCCGCACACTGCCACCCCTCCACGAGTGCCCGCTGGCCACCTGCACCCAACACACCACCCCCACCCACCCCACGCCGCCCCAGCCTCCGCCCCAGCCACCACCACCATCACCACCCGGCACCCCTCACAAAGCCCACACCGCTGCACAGGCAGGCAGGCTGGCAGCGACACATGCGGGGACACGCTGCGCACCCACACGCACGCCACATACACACGGACAGCCTGCCTGCCTGCCTGCCTGCCTGCCTGCCTGCATGATGCCTGCTGCCGGCTAACTGCCTCTGCTCCACAGGCTGCCTGCTGACCCACCCAACTGCTTCTCCTGGAGCGGGAGAACCAGGCACCAGGGCCAAGGAGAGCACAAGCCCCACTCCCACAGGGAGACCCACTCCCAGCTGAGGAGGAGGAGGTGGAGGAGCAGGAGGAGGAGCAGGAGGAGGAGAAGAAAAGGTCTGGTGGTGGCAAAGCAGTTGTCTTGCCTAAGGGTCCAGGTAGTACTTCAATAGTTAAGTCATTACTTACTGACAACATAAAAAAAAATGTAGAGAGGAAAAGAAGAGTTCAATGACCAGCATTACCCTAAACCCTAGGTGAGTACTGATATGACAGAGAGCAGAAAGAAGTTAGGAAGAAAAGAAAGGAGAAAGAAGCTGAGGGAGAGAGAGAGAAAGAAAGAAAGAAAGAGGGAGAGAGAGGGAGACACTTGAGAGAGAGAGAGAGAGAGAAAAGGGAAGCAGGGCTTTTGCAAAGTTAACCCAATTCACATAGGCTCACTCCTAAGCTGAATATGGACCCCAGATCAGATCACATCACATCACATCACATCAATTGGGTTGATGGCCAAGAATATTTATACACCTTTCCCAGATTTGGGAGCTACTCTCATCCCTGATCCAGCTTTCTGGTCCTTCTGCCAGCCATGACATTGCCTCCCCAGAGAATAATTAGGATCTACCTGCATTTCAGATTTCAGGCTCAGGCTGAAAAACAAACAAACAAACAAACACTAGTATAGCCACAGGCCCTTTGGAATGTAACTCAAATATGCCTCCTAGCTGTCTACAAAATGGAGAGCAACCACACTCTTCATCTGTACTAGTCCACTCTTTAGGCCCATCATTGGTCAACAATTGGTTTGGATTTATAAGTTAACTCTATTTTGCACCACCAGGTTCCAGATGCTAGCATGATGCTGACCAGACTTCCCTGGACAGACAACCCCACCCATGTGTCCTGGAGCTCCGCTTCCCCAGAGCCCTTCCCCGCTAGGGAAAGAGAGAGCCAGGTTGCAGTATGGACCGACCTGTCAACGCTCATGTTCAGCTGGGAAGCAGTTACAGAAGCCAGAACTCCCACCCGCACACCACACACGCACATGCACACGCACACGCACATGCACATGCACACGTACACACGCGTGCACACACACGCACGCACGCACGCACACACACACACACACACACACACACGCACACACACCTTCTGCATCCCACAGTGACCCTGGGTCCATACTCCCAGAGGGATAAAGAATTGGAAAGCTACCAGAGGAGGGGAGGGCAAGGGAGGGGAGGGGATACAGAGTTCTGGTGGTGGGAATTGTGTGCAGTTGGACCCCTCTTCTCCAGTGGTTTTCTCAATGTTTCTTTTTGATAAATAAATAAATAAATTTGAGAGAGAGAGGGAGAGAGACAGAGAGAGGGAGAGAGGCAGAGAGAGACAGAGACAGAGAGAGAGAAGCTTAAGCACACCTGGCGCAAAGCACAAGGACTGGCGTAAGGATCCCTGTTCGAGCCCCCGGCTCCCCACCTGCAGGGGAGTCGCTTCCCAAGTGGTGAAGCAGGTCTGTGGGTGTCTGTCTTTCTCTCTCCCTCTCTGTCTTCCCCTCCACTCTCCATTTCTCTCGGTCCTATCCAACAACAACGACATCCATCATAACTCCAACAATAAAACAACCAGGGCAACCAAAGGGAATGAATCAAGACATAACAATGATTTTCAAAAAGGATTCCGGGAGGTGGTGGGGTGGTCAAGCTTTAGACTCTCAAGCATGAGGTCCCGAGTTGGATCCCCGGCAGCACATGTGCCAGAGTGATGTGTGGTTCTCCCTCTGTCCTCCTATCGTTCTCATCCATAAAAAAGTCTTTCCAAAAAAACAACTTGTCCAGAACAGATGAAAAAGAGAGAGAGCGAGAGAGAAGAAGGGGTCGTGTGCCCAGGACAAGCTGCTGGGCAATGCGCTGCAGAGGCAGGCAGGCAGGCAGGCAGGCAGGCAGCAAAAGCCTACAGCACCCGGTATTCCCAGGCGGTCTCCCATCCAAGTACTAACCAGGCCCGACCCTGCTTAGCTTCCGAGATCAGACGAGATCGGGCGTGTTCAGGGTGGTATGGCCGTAGACGCACACAACCCTTTCTGCCGGCCTCAAGAAGCCAAGCCGCCAGCCGCCGGCGCAACAGCGACGCCCACTGGCCGGCTCCGCACACTGCCACCCCTCCACGAGTGCCCGCTGGCCACCTGCACCCAACACACCACCCCCACCCACCCCACGCCGCCCCAGCCTCCGCCCCAGCCACCACCACCATCACCACCCGGCACCCCTCACAAAGCCCACACCGCTGCACAGGCAGGCAGGCTGGCAGCGACACATGCGGGGACACGCTGCGCACCCACACGCACGCCACATACACACGGACAGCCTGCCTGCCTGCCTGCCTGCCTGCCTGCCTGCATGATGCCTGCTGCCGGCTAACTGCCTCTGCTCCACAGGCTGCCTGCTGACCCACCCAACTGCTTCTCCTGGAGCGGGAGAACCAGGCACCAGGGCCAAGGAGAGCACAAGCCCCACTCCCACAGGGAGACCCACTCCCAGCTGAGGAGGAGGAGGTGGAGGAGCAGGAGGAGGAGCAGGAGGAGGAGAAGAAAAGGTCTGGTGGTGGCAAAGCAGTTGTCTTGCCTAAGGGTCCAGGTAGTACTTCAATAGTTAAGTCATTACTTACTGACAACATAAAAAAAAATGTAGAGAGGAAAAGAAGAGTTCAATGACCAGCATTACCCTAAACCCTAGGTGAGTACTGATATGACAGAGAGCAGAAAGAAGTTAGGAAGAAAAGAAAGGAGAAAGAAGCTGAGGGAGAGAGAGAGAAAGAAAGAAAGAGGGAGAGAGAGGGAGACACTTGAGAGAGAGAGAGAGAGAGAGAGAGAGAGAGAGAGAGAGAAAAGGGAAGCAGGGCTTTTGCAAAGTTAACCCAATTCACATAGGCTCACTCCTAAGCTGAATATGGACCCCAGATCAGATCACATCACATCAATTGGGTTGATGGCCAAGAATATTTATACACCTTTCCCAGATTTGGGAGCTACTCTCATCCCTGATCCAGCTTTCTGGTCCTTCTGCCAGCCATGACATTGCCTCCCCAGAGAATAATTAGGATCTACCTGCATTTCAGATTTCAGGCTCAGGCTGAAAAACAAACAAACAAACAAACACTAGTATAGCCACAGGCCCTTTGGAATGTAACTCAAATATGCCTCCTAGCTGTCTACAAAATGGAGAGCAACCACACTCTTCATCTGTACTAGTCCACTCTTTAGGCCCATCATTGGTCAACAATTGGTTTGGATTTATAAGTTAACTCTATTTTGCACCACCAGGTTCCAGATGCTAGCATGATGCTGACCAGACTTCCCTGGACAGACAACCCCACCCATGTGTCCTGGAGCTCCGCTTCCCCAGAGCCCTTCCCCACTAGGGAAAGAGAGAGCCAGGTTGCAGTATGGACCGACCTGTCAACGCTCATGTTCAGCTGGGAAGCAGTTACAGAAGCCAGAACTCCCACCCGCACACCACACACGCACATGCACACGCACACGCACATGCACATGCACACGTACACACGCGTGCACACACACGCACGCACGCACACACACACACACACACACGCACACACACCTTCTGCATCCCACAGTGACCCTGGGTCCATACTCCCAGAGGGATAAAGAATTGGAAAGCTACCAGAGGAGGGGAGGGCAAGGGAGGGGAGGGGATACAGAGTTCTGGTGGTGGGAATTGTGTGCAGTTGGACCCCTCTTCTCCAGTGGTTTTCTCAATGTTTCTTTTTGATAAATAAATAAATAAATTTGAGAGAGAGAGGGAGAGAGACAGAGAGAGGGAGAGAGGCAGAGAGAGACAGAGACAGAGAGAGAGAAGCTTAAGCACACCTGGCGCAAAGCACAAGGACTGGCGTAAGGATCCCTGTTCGAGCCCCCGGCTCCCCACCTGCAGGGGAGTCGCTTCCCAAGTGGTGAAGCAGGTCTGTGGGTGTCTGTCTTTCTCTCTCCCTCTCTGTCTTCCCCTCCACTCTCCATTTCTCTCGGTCCTATCCAACAACAACGACATCCATCATAACTCCAACAATAAAACAACCAGGGCAACCAAAGGGAATGAATCAAGACATAACAATGATTTTCAAAAAGGATTCCGGGAGGTGGTGGGGTGGTCAAGCTTTAGACTCTCAAGCATGAGGTCCCGAGTTGGATCCCCGGCAGCACATGTGCCAGAGTGATGTGTGGTTCTCCCTCTGTCCTCCTATCGTTCTCATCCATAAAAAAGTCTTTCCAAAAAAACAACTTGTCCAGAACAGATGAAAAAGAGAGAGAGCGAGAGAGAAGAAGGGGTCGTGTGCCCAGGACAAGCTGCTGGGCAATGCGCTGCAGAGGCAGGCAGGCAGGCAGGCAGGCAGCAAAAGCCTACAGCACCCGGTATTCCCAGGCGGTCTCCCATCCAAGTACTAACCAGGCCCGACCCTGCTTAGCTTCCGAGATCAGACGAGATCGGGCGTGTTCAGGGTGGTATGGCCGTAGACGCACACAGCCCTTTCTGCCGGCCTCAAGAAGCCAAGCCGCCAGCCGCCGGCGCAACAGCGACGCCCACTGGCCGGCTCCGCACACTGCCACCCCTCCACGAGTGCCCGCTGGCCACCTGCACCCAACACACCACCCCCACCCACCCCACGCCGCCCCAGCCTCCGCCCCAGCCACCACCACCATCACCACCCGGCACCCCTCACAAAGCCCACACCGCTGCACAGGCAGGCAGGCTGGCAGCGACACATGCGGGGACACGCTGCGCACCCACACGCACGCCACATACACACGGACAGCCTGCCTGCCTGCCTGCCTGCCTGCCTGCCTGCCTGCCTGCCTGCATGATGCCTGCTGCCGGCTAACTGCCTCTGCTCCACAGGCTGCCTGCTGACCCACCCAACTGCTTCTCCTGGAGCGGGAGAACCAGGCACCAGGGCCAAGGAGAGCACAAGCCCCACTCCCACAGGGAGACCCACTCCCAGCTGAGGAGGAGGAGGTGGAGGAGCAGGAGGAGGAGCAGGAGGAGGAGAAGAAAAGGTCTGGTGGTGGCAAAGCAGTTGTCTTGCCTAAGGGTCCAGGTAGTACTTCAATAGTTAAGTCATTACTTACTGACAACATAAAAAAAAATGTAGAGAGGAAAAGAAGAGTTCAATGACCAGCATTACCCTAAACCCTAGGTGAGTACTGATATGACAGAGAGCAGAAAGAAGTTAGGAAGAAAAGAAAGGAGAAAGAAGCTGAGGGAGAGAGAGAGAAAGAAAGAAAGAGGGAGAGAGAGGGAGACACTTGAGAGAGAGAGAGAGAGAGAGAGAGAAAAGGGAAGCAGGGCTTTTGCAAAGTTAACCCAATTCACATAGGCTCACTCCTAAGCTGAATATGGACCCCAGATCAGATCACATCACATCACATCACATCAATTGGGTTGATGGCCAAGAATATTTATACACCTTTCCCAGATTTGGGAGCTACTCTCATCCCTGATCCAGCTTTCTGGTCCTTCTGCCAGCCATGACATTGCCTCCCCAGAGAATAATTAGGATCTACCTGCATTTCAGATTTCAGGCTCAGGCTGAAAAACAAACAAACAAACAAACAAACAAAGAAACACTAGTATAGCCACAGGCCCTTTGGAATGTAACTCAAATATGCCTCCTAGCTGTCTACAAAATGGAGAGCAACCACACTCTTCATCTGTACTAGTCCACTCTTTAGGCCCATCATTGGTCAACAATTGGTTTGGATTTATAAGTTAACTCTATTTTGCACCACCAGGTTCCAGATGCTAGCATGATGCTGACCAGACTTCCCTGGACAGACAACCCCACCCATGTGTCCTGGAGCTCCGCTTCCCCAGAGCCCTTCCCCGCTAGGGAAAGAGAGAGCCAGGTTGCAGTATGGACCGACCTGTCAACGCTCATGTTCAGCTGGGAAGCAGTTACAGAAGCCAGAACTCCCACCCGCACACCACACACGCACATGCACATGCACACGCACATGCACATGCACACGTACACACGCGTGCACACACACGCACGCACGCACGCACGCACACACACACACACACACACGCACACACACCTTCTGCATCCCACAGTGACCCTGGGTCCATACTCCCAGAGGGATAAAGAATTGGAAAGCTACCAGAGGAGGGGAGGGCAAGGGAGGGGAGGGGATACAGAGTTCTGGTGGTGGGAATTGTGTGCAGTTGGACCCCTCTTCTCCAGTGGTTTTCTCAATGTTTCTTTTTGATAAATAAATAAATAAATAAATAAATAAATAAATAAATTTGAGAGAGAGAGGGAGAGAGACAGAGAGAGGGAGAGAGGCAGAGAGAGACAGAGACAGAGAGAGAGAAGCTTAAGCACACCTGGCGCAAAGCACAAGGACTGGCGTAAGGATCCCTGTTCGAGCCCCCGGCTCCCCACCTGCAGGGGAGTCGCTTCCCAAGTGGTGAAGCAGGTCTGTGGGTGTCTGTCTTTCTCTCTCCCTCTCTGTCTTCCCCTCCACTCTCCATTTCTCTCGGTCCTATCCAACAACAACGACATCCATCATAACTCCAACAATAAAACAACCAGGGCAACCAAAGGGAATGAATCAAGACATAACAATGATTTTCCAAAAGGATTCCGGGAGGTGGTGGGGTGGTCAAGCTTTAGACTCTCAAGCATGAGGTCCCGAGTTGGATCCCCGGCAGCACATGTGCCAGAGTGATGTGTGGTTCTCCCTCTGTCCTCCTATCGTTCTCATCCATAAAAAAGTCTTTCCAAAAAAACAACTTGTCCAGAACAGATGAAAAAGAGAGAGAGCGAGAGAGAAGAAGGGGTCGTGTGCCCAGGACAAGCTGCTGGGCAATGCGCTGCAGAGGCAGGCAGGCAGGCAGGCAGGCAGCAAAAGCCTACAGCACCCGGTATTCCCAGGCGGTCTCCCATCCAAGTACTAACCAGGCCCGACCCTGCTTAGCTTCCGAGATCAGACGAGATCGGGCGTGTTCAGGGTGGTATGGCCGTAGACGCACACAGCCCTTTCTGCCGGCCTCAAGAAGCCAAGCCGCCAGCCGCCGGCGCAACAGCGACGCCCACTGGCCGGCTCCGCACACTGCCACCCCTCCACGAGTGCCCGCTGGCCACCTGCACCCAACACACCACCCCCACCCACCCCACGCCGCCCCAGCCTCCGCCCCAGCCACCACCACCATCACCACCCGGCACCCCTCACAAAGCCCACACCGCTGCACAGGCAGGCAGGCTGGCAGCGACACATGCGGGGACACGCTGCGCACCCACACGCACGCCACATACACACGGACAGCCTGCCTGCCTGCCTGCCTGCCTGCCTGCATGATGCCTGCTGCCGGCTAACTGCCTCTGCTCCACAGGCTGCCTGCTGACCCACCCAACTGCTTCTCCTGGAGCGGGAGAACCAGGCACCAGGGCCAAGGAGAGCACAAGCCCCACTCCCACAGGGAGACCCACTCCCAGCTGAGGAGGAGGAGGTGGAGGAGCAGGAGGAGGAGCAGGAGGAGGAGAAGAAAAGGTCTGGTGGTGGCAAAGCAGTTGTCTTGCCTAAGGGTCCAGGTAGTACTTCAATAGTTAAGTCATTACTTACTGACAACATAAAAAAAAATGTAGAGAGGAAAAGAAGAGTTCAATGACCAGCATTACCCTAAACCCTAGGTGAGTACTGATATGACAGAGAGCAGAAAGAAGTTAGGAAGAAAAGAAAGGAGAAAGAAGCTGAGGGAGAGAGAGAGAAAGAAAGAAAGAGGGAGAGAGAGGGAGACACTTGAGAGAGAGAGAGAGAGAGAGAGAGAAAAGGGAAGCAGGGCTTTTGCAAAGTTAACCCAATTCACATAGGCTCACTCCTAAGCTGAATATGGACCCCAGATCAGATCACATCACATCACATCACATCAATTGGGTTGATGGCCAAGAATATTTATACACCTTTCCCAGATTTGGGAGCTACTCTCATCCCTGATCCAGCTTTCTGGTCCTTCTGCCAGCCATGACATTGCCTCCCCAGAGAATAATTAGGATCTACCTGCATTTCAGATTTCAGGCTCAGGCTGAAAAACAAACAAACAAACAAACACTAGTATAGCCACAGGCCCTTTGGAATGTAACTCAAATATGCCTCCTAGCTGTCTACAAAATGGAGAGCAACCACACTCTTCATCTGTACTAGTCCACTCTTTAGGCCCATCATTGGTCAACAATTGGTTTGGATTTATAAGTTAACTCTATTTTGCACCACCAGGTTCCAGATGCTAGCATGATGCTGACCAGACTTCCCTGGACAGACAACCCCACCCATGTGTCCTGGAGCTCCGCTTCCCCAGAGCCCTTCCCCACTAGGGAAAGAGAGAGCCAGGTTGCAGTATGGACCGACCTGTCAACGCTCATGTTCAGCTGGGAAGCAGTTACAGAAGCCAGAACTCCCACCCGCACACCACACACGCACATGCACACGCACACGCACATGCACATGCACACGTACACACGCGTGCACACACACGCACGCACGCACGCACACACACACACACACGCACACACACCTTCTGCATCCCACAGTGACCCTGGGTCCATACTCCCAGAGGGATAAAGAATTGGAAAGCTACCAGAGGAGGGGAGGGCAAGGGAGGGGAGGGGATACAGAGTTCTGGTGGTGGGAATTGTGTGCAGTTGGACCCCTCTTCTCCAGTGGTTTTCTCAATGTTTCTTTTTGATAAATAAATAAATAAATAAATAAATAAATAAATTTGAGAGAGAGAGGGAGAGAGACAGAGAGAGGGAGAGAGGCAGAGAGAGACAGAGACAGAGAGAGAGAAGCTTAAGCACACCTGGCGCAAAGCACAAGGACTGGCGTAAGGATCCCTGTTCGAGCCCCCGGCTCCCCACCTGCAGGGGAGTCGCTTCCCAAGTGGTGAAGCAGGTCTGTGGGTGTCTGTCTTTCTCTCTCCCTCTCTGTCTTCCCCTCCACTCTCCATTTCTCTCGGTCCTATCCAACAACAACGACATCCATCATAACTCCAACAATAAAACAACCAGGGCAACCAAAGGGAATGAATCAAGACATAACAATGATTTTCCAAAAGGATTCCGGGAGGTGGTGGGGTGGTCAAGCTTTAGACTCTCAAGCATGAGGTCCCGAGTTGGATCCCCGGCAGCACATGTGCCAGAGTGATGTGTGGTTCTCCCTCTGTCCTCCTATCGTTCTCATCCATAAAAAAGTCTTTCCAAAAAAACAACTTGTCCAGAACAGATGAAAAAGAGAGAGAGCGAGAGAGAAGAAGGGGTCGTGTGCCCAGGACAAGCTGCTGGGCAATGCGCTGCAGAGGCAGGCAGGCAGGCAGGCAGGCAGGCAGCAAAAGCCTACAGCACCCGGTATTCCCAGGCGGTCTCCCATCCAAGTACTAACCAGGCCCGACCCTGCTTAGCTTCCGAGATCAGACGAGATCGGGCGTGTTCAGGGTGGTATGGCCGTAGACGCACACAGCCCTTTCTGCCGGCCTCAAGAAGCCAAGCCGCCAGCCGCCGGCGCAACAGCGACGCCCACTGGCCGGCTCCGCACACTGCCACCCCTCCACGAGTGCCCGCTGGCCACCTGCACCCAACACACCACCCCCACCCACCCCACGCCGCCCCAGCCTCCGCCCCAGCCACCACCACCATCACCACCCGGCACCCCTCACAAAGCCCACACCGCTGCACAGGCAGGCAGGCTGGCAGCGACACATGCGGGGACACGCTGCGCACCCACACGCACGCCACATACACACGGACAGCCTGCCTGCCTGCCTGCCTGCCTGCCTGCCTGCCTGCCTGCATGATGCCTGCTGCCGGCTAACTGCCTCTGCTCCACAGGCTGCCTGCTGACCCACCCAACTGCTTCTCCTGGAGCGGGAGAACCAGGCACCAGGGCCAAGGAGAGCACAAGCCCCACTCCCACAGGGAGACCCACTCCCAGCTGAGGAGGAGGAGGTGGAGGAGCAGGAGGAGGAGCAGGAGGAGGAGAAGAAAAGGTCTGGTGGTGGCAAAGCAGTTGTCTTGCCTAAGGGTCCAGGTAGTACTTCAATAGTTAAGTCATTACTTACTGACAACATAAAAAAAAATGTAGAGAGGAAAAGAAGAGTTCAATGACCAGCATTACCCTAAACCCTAGGTGAGTACTGATATGACAGAGAGCAGAAAGAAGTTAGGAAGAAAAGAAAGGAGAAAGAAGCTGAGGGAGAGAGAGAAAGAAAGAAAGAGGGAGAGAGAGGGAGACACTTGAGAGAGAGAGAGAGAGAGAGAGAGAGAGAGAGAGAGAAATGGGAAGCAGGGCTTTTGCAAAGTTAACCCAATTCACATAGGCTCACTCCTAAGCTGAATATGGACCCCAGATCAGATCACATCACATCACATCACATCAATTGGGTTGATGGCCAAGAATATTTATACACCTTTCCCAGATTTGGGAGCTACTCTCATCCCTGATCCAGCTTTCTGGTCCTTCTGCCAGCCATGACATTGCCTCCCCAGAGAATAATTAGGATCTACCTGCATTTCAGATTTCAGGCTCAGGCTGAAAAACAAACAAACAAACAAACAAACAAACACTAGTATAGCCACAGGCCCTTTGGAATGTAACTCAAATATGCCTCCTAGCTGTCTACAAAATGGAGAGCAACCACACTCTTCATCTGTACTAGTCCACTCTTTAGGCCCATCATTGGTCAACAATTGGTTTGGATTTATAAGTTAACTCTATTTTGCACCACCAGGTTCCAGATGCTAGCATGATGCTGACCAGACTTCCCTGGACAGACAACCCCACCCATGTGTCCTGGAGCTCCGCTTCCCCAGAGCCCTTCCCCGCTAGGGAAAGAGAGAGCCAGGTTGCAGTATGGACCGACCTGTCAACGCTCATGTTCAGCTGGGAAGCAGTTACAGAAGCCAGAACTCCCACCCGCACACCACACACGCACATGCACACGCACACGCACATGCACATGCACACGTACACACGCGTGCACACACACGCACGCACGCACGCACGCACACACACACACACACACACGCACACACACCTTCTGCATCCCACAGTGACCCTGGGTCCATACTCCCAGAGGGATAAAGAATTGGAAAGCTACCAGAGGAGGGGAGGGCAAGGGAGGGGAGGGGATACAGAGTTCTGGTGGTGGGAATTGTGTGCAGTTTGACCCCTCTTCTCCAGTGGTTTTCTCAATGTTTCTTTTTGATAAATAAATAAATAAATTTGAGAGAGAGAGGGAGAGAGACAGAGAGAGGGAGAGAGGCAGAGAGAGACAGAGACAGAGAGAGAGAAGCTTAAGCACACCTGGCGCAAAGCACAAGGACTGGCGTAAGGATCCCTGTTCGAGCCCCCGGCTCCCCACCTGCAGGGGAGTCGCTTCCCAAGTGGTGAAGCAGGTCTGTGGGTGTCTGTCTTTCTCTCTCCCTCTCTGTCTTCCCCTCCACTCTCCATTTCTCTCGGTCCTATCCAACAACAACGACATCCATCATAACTCCAACAATAAAACAACCAGGGCAACCAAAGGGAATGAATCAAGACATAACAATGATTTTCCAAAAGGATTCCGGGAGGTGGTGGGGTGGTCAAGCTTTAGACTCTCAAGCATGAGGTCCCGAGTTGGATCCCCGGCAGCACATGTGCCAGAGTGATGTGTGGTTCTCCCTCTGTCCTCCTATCGTTCTCATCCATAAAAAAGTCTTTCCAAAAAAACAACTTGTCCAGAACAGATGAAAAAGAGAGAGAGCGAGAGAGAAGAAGGGGTCGTGTGCCCAGGACAAGCTGCTGGGCAATGCGCTGCAGAGGCAGGCAGGCAGGCAGGCAGGCAGCAAAAGCCTACAGCACCCGGTATTCCCAGGCGGTCTCCCATCCAAGTACTAACCAGGCCCGACGCTGCTTAGCTTCCGAGATCAGACGAGATCGGGCGTGTTCAGGGTGGTATGGCCATAGACGCACACAGCCCTTTCTGCCGGCCTCAAGAAGCCAAGCCGCCAGCCGCCGGCGCAACAGCGACGCCCACTGGTCGGCTCCGCACACTGCCACCCCTCCACGAGTGCCCGCTGGCCACCTGCACCCAACACACCACCCCCACCCACCCCACGCCGCCCCAGCCTCCGCCCCAGCCACCACCACCATCACCACCCGGCACCCCTCACAAAGCCCACACCGCTGCACAGGCAGGCAGGCTGGCAGCGACACATGCGGGGACACGCTGCGCACCCACACGCACGCCACATACACACGGACAGCCTGCCTGCCTGCCTGCCTGCCTGCCTGCCTGCCTGCCTGCCTGCATGATGCCTGCTGCCGGCTAACTGCCTCTGCTCCACAGGCTGCCTGCTGACCCACCCAACTGCTTCTCCTGGAGCGGGAGAACCAGGCACCAGGGCCAAGGAGAGCACAAGCCCCACTCCCACAGGGAGACCCAATCCCAGCTGAGGAGGAGGAGGTGGAGGAGCAGGAGGAGGAGCAGGAGGAGGAGAAGAAAAGGTCTGGTGGTGGCAAAGCAGTTGTCTTGCCTAAGGGTCCAGGTAGTACTTCAATAGTTAAGTCATTACTTACTGACAACATAAAAAAAAATGTAGAGAGGAAAAGAAGAGTTCAATGACCAGCATTACCCTAAACCCTAGGTGAGTACTGATATGACAGAGAGCAGAAAGAAGTTAGGAAGAAAAGAAAGGAGAAAGAAGCTGAGGGAGAGAGAGAGAAAGAAAGAAAGAAAGAAAGAGGGAGAGAGAGGGAGACACTTGAGAGAGAGAGAGAGAAAAGGGAAGCAGGGCTTTTGCAAAGTTAACCCAATTCACATAGGCTCACTCCTAAGCTGAATATGGACCCCAGATCAGATCACATCACATCAATTGGGTTGATGGCCAAGAATATTTATACACCTTTCCCAGATTTGGGAGCTACTCTCATCCCTGATCCAGCTTTCTGGTCCTTCTGCCAGCCATGACATTGCCTCCCCAGAGAATAATTAGGATCTACCTGCATTTCAGATTTCAGGCTCAGGCTGAAAAACAAACAAACAAACAAACAAACAAAGAAACACTAGTATAGCCACAGGCCCTTTGGAATGTAACTCAAATATGCCTCCTAGCTGTCTACAAAATGGAGAGCAACCACACTCTTCATCTGTACTAGTCCACTCTTTAGGCCCATCATTGGTCAACAATTGGTTTGGATTTATAAGTTAACTCTATTTTGCACCACCAGGTTCCAGATGCTAGCATGATGCTGACCAGACTTCCCTGGACAGACAACCCCACCCATGTGTCCTGGAGCTCCGCTTCCCCAGAGCCCTTCCCCGCTAGGGAAAGAGAGAGCCAGGTTGCAGTATGGACCGACCTGTCAACGCTCATGTTCAGCTGGGAAGCAGTTACAGAAGCCAGAACTCCCACCCGCACACCACACACGCACATGCACACGCACACGCACATGCACATGCACACGTACACACGCGTGCACACAAACGCACGCACGCACACACACACACACACACACACACACACGCACACACACCTTCTGCATCCCACAGTGACCCTGGGTCCATACTCCCAGAGGGATAAAGAATTGGAAAGCTACCAGAGGAGGGGAGGGCAAGGGAGGGGAGGGGATACAGAGTTCTGGTGGTGGGAATTGTGTGCAGTTGGACCCCTCTTCTCCAGTGGTTTTCTCAATGTTTCTTTTTGATAAATAAATAAATAAATAAATAAATAAATAAATTTGAGAGAGAGAGGGAGAGAGACAGAGAGAGGGAGAGAGGCAGAGAGAGACAGAGACAGAGAGAGAGAAGCTTAAGCACACCTGGCGCAAAGCACAAGGACTGGCGTAAGGATCCCTGTTCGAGCCCCCGGCTCCCCACCTGCAGGGGAGTCGCTTCCCAAGTGGTGAAGCAGGTCTGTGGGTGTCTGTCTTTCTCTCTCCCTCTCTGTCTTCCCCTCCACTCTCCATTTCTCTCGGTCCTATCCAACAACAACGACATCCATCATAACTCCAACAATAAAACAACCAGGGCAACCAAAGGGAATGAATCAAGACATAACAATGATTTTCAAAAAGGATTCCGGGAGGTGGTGGGGTGGTCAAGCTTTAGACTCTCAAGCATGAGGTCCCGAGTTGGATCCCCGGCAGCACATGTGCCAGAGTGATGTGTGGTTCTCCCTCTGTCCTCCTATCGTTCTCATCCATAAAAAAGTCTTTCCAAAAAAACAACTTGTCCAGAACAGATGAAAAAGAGAGAGAGCGAGAGAGAAGAAGGGGTCGTGTGCCCAGGACAAGCTGCTGGGCAATGCGCTGCAGAGGCAGGCAGGCAGGCAGGCAGGCAGCAAAAGCCTACAGCACCCGGTATTCCCAGGCGGTCTCCCATCCAAGTACTAACCAGGCCCGACCCTGCTTAGCTTCCGAGATCAGACGAGATCGGGCGTGTTCAGGGTGGTATGGCCGTAGACGCACACAGCCCTTTCTGCCGGCCTCAAGAAGCCAAGCCGCCAGCCGCCGGCGCAACAGCGACGCCCACTGGCCGGCTCCGCACACTGCCACCCCTCCACGAGTGCCCGCTGGCCACCTGCACCCAACACACCACCCCCACCCACCCCACGCCGCCCCAGCCTCCGCCCCAGCCACCACCACCATCACCACCCGGCACCCCTCACAAAGCCCACACCGCTGCACAGGCAGGCAGGCTGGCAGCGACACATGCGGGGACACGCTGCGCACCCACACGCACGCCACATACACACGGACAGCCTGCCTGCCTGCCTGCCTGCCTGCCTGCCTGCCTGCATGATGCCTGCTGCCGGCTAACTGCCTCTGCTCCACAGGCTGCCTGCTGACCCACCCAACTGCTTCTCCTGGAGCGGGAGAACCAGGCACCAGGGCCAAGGAGAGCACAAGCCCCACTCCCACAGGGAGACCCACTCCCAGCTGAGGAGGAGGAGGTGTAGGAGCAGGAGGAGGAGAAGAAAAGGTCTGGTGGTGGCAAAGCAGTTGTCTTGCCTAAGGGTCCAGGTAGTACTTCAATAGTTAAGTCATTACTTACTGACAACATAAAAAAAAATGTAGAGAGGAAAAGAAGAGTTCAATGACCAGCATTACCCTAAACCCTAGGTGAGTACTGATATGACAGAGAGCAGAAAGAAGTTAGGAAGAAAAGAAAGGAGAAAGAAGCTGAGGGAGAGAGAGAAAGAAAGAAAGAGGGAGAGAGAGGGAGACACTTGAGAGAGAGAGAGAGAGAGAGAGAGAGAGAGAAAAGGGAAGCAGGGCTTTTGCAAAGTTAACCCAATTCACATAGGCTCACTCCTAAGCTGAATATGGACCCCAGATCAGATCACATCACATCACATCACATCAATTGGGTTGATGGCCAAGAATATTTATACACCTTTCCCAGATTTGGGAGCTACTCTCATCCCTGATCCAGCTTTCTGGTCCTTCTGCCAGCCATGACATTGCCTCCCCAGAGAATAATTAGGATCTACCTGCATTTCAGATTTCAGGCTCAGGCTGAAAAACAAACAAACAAACAAACAAACAAACACTAGTATAGCCACAGGCCCTTTGGAATGTAACTCAAATATGCCTCCTAGCTGTCTACAAAATGGAGAGCAACCACACTCTTCATCTGTACTAGTCCACTCTTTAGGCCCATCATCGGTCAACAATTGGTTTGGATTTATAAGTTAACTCTATTTTGCACCACCAGGTTCCAGATGCTAGCATGATGCTGACCAGACTTCCCTGGACAGACAACCCCACCCATGTGTCCTGGAGCTCCGCTTCCCCAGAGCCCTTCCCCGCTAGGGAAAGAGAGAGCCAGGTTGCAGTATGGACCGACCTGTCAACGCTCATGTTCAGCTGGGAAGCAGTTACAGAAGCCAGAACTCCCACCCGCACACCACACACGCACATGCACACGCACACGCACATGCACATGCACACGTACACACGCGTGCACACACACGCACGCACGCACGCACACACACACACACACACACACACACGCACACACACCTTCTGCATCCCACAGTGACCCTGGGTCCATACTCCCAGAGGGATAAAGAATTGGAAAGCTACCAGAGGAGGGGAGGGCAAGGGAGGGGAGGGGATACAGAGTTCTGGTGGTGGGAATTGTGTGCAGTTGGACCCCTCTTCTCCAGTGGTTTTCTCAATGTTTCTTTTTGATAAATAAATGAATAAATAAATAAATAAATTTGAGAGAGAGAGGGAGAGAGACAGAGAGAGGGAGAGAGGCAGAGAGAGACAGAGACAGAGAGAGAGAAGCTTAAGCACACCTGGCGCAAAGCACAAGGACTGGCGTAAGGATCCCTGTTCGAGCCCCCGGCTCCCCACCTGCAGGGGAGTCGCTTCCCAAGTGGTGAAGCAGGTCTGTGGGTGTCTGTCTTTCTCTCTCCCTCTCTGTCTTCCCCTCCACTCTCCATTTCTCTCGGTCCTATCCAACAACAACGACATCCATCATAACTCCAACAATAAAACAACCAGGGCAACCAAAGGGAATGAATCAAGACATAACAATGATTTTCAAAAAGGATTCCGGGAGGTGGTGGGGTGGTCAAGCTTTAGACTCTCAAGCATGAGGTCCCGAGTTGGATCCCCGGCAGCACATGTGCCAGAGTGATGTGTGGTTCTCCCTCTGTCCTCCTATCGTTCTCATCCATAAAAAAGTCTTTCCAAAAAAACAACTTGTCCAGAACAGATGAAAAAGAGAGAGAGCGAGAGAGAAGAAGGGGTCGTGTGCCCAGGACAAGCTGCTGGGCAATGCGCTGCAGAGGCAGGCAGGCAGGCAGGCAGGCAGGCAGGCAGCAAAAGCCTACAGCACCCGGTATTCCCAGGCGGTCTCCCATCCAAGTACTAACCAGGCCCGACCCTGCTTAGCTTCCGAGATCAGACGAGATCGGGCGTGTTCAGGGTGGTATGGCCGTAGACGCACACAGCCCTTTCTGCCGGCCTCAAGAAGCCAAGCCGCCAGCCGCCGGCGCAACAGCGACGCCCACTGGCCGGCTCCGCACACTGCCACCCCTCCACGAGTGCCCGCTGGCCACCTGCACCCAACACACCACCCCCACCCACCCCACGCCGCCCCAGCCTCCGCCCCAGCCACCACCACCATCACCACCCGGCACCCCTCACAAAGCCCACACCGCTGCACAGGCAGGCAGGCTGGCAGCGACACATGCGGGGACACGCTGCGCACCCACACGCACGCCACATACACACGGACAGCCTGCCTGCCTGCCTGCCTGCCTGCCTGCCTGCCTGCATGATGCCTGCTGCCGGCTAACTGCCTCTGCTCCACAGGCTGCCTGCTGACCCACCCAACTGCTTCTCCTGGAGCGGGAGAACCAGGCACCAGGGCCAAGGAGAGCACAAGCCCCACTCCCACAGGGAGACCCACTCCCAGCTGAGGAGGAGGAGGTGTAGGAGCAGGAGGAGGAGAAGAAAAGGTCTGGTGGTGGCAAAGCAGTTGTCTTGCCTAAGGGTCCAGGTAGTACTTCAATAGTTAAGTCATTACTTACTGACAACATAAAAAAAATGTAGAGAGGAAAAGAAGAGTTCAATGACCAGCATTACCCTAAACCCTAGGTGAGTACTGATATGACAGAGAGCAGAAAGAAGTTAGGAAGAAAAGAAAGGAGAAAGAAGCTGAGGGAGAGAGAGAAAGAAAGAAAGAGGGAGAGAGAGGGAGACACTTGAGAGAGAGAGAGAGAGAGAGAAAAGGGAAGCAGGGCTTTTGCAAAGTTAACCCAATTCACATAGGCTCACTCCTAAGCTGAATATGGACCCCAGATCAGATCACATCACATCACATCACATCAATTGGGTTGATGGCCAAGAATATTTATACACCTTTCCCAGATTTGGGAGCTACTCTCATCCCTGATCCAGCTTTCTGGTCCTTCTGCCAGCCATGACATTGCCTCCCCAGAGAATAATTAGGATCTACCTGCATTTCAGATTTCAGGCTCAGGCTGAAAAACAAACAAACAAACAAACAAACAAACACTAGTATAGCCACAGGCCCTTTGGAATGTAACTCAAATATGCCTCCTAGCTGTCTACAAAATGGAGAGCAACCACACTCTTCATCTGTACTAGTCCACTCTTTAGGCCCATCATTGGTCAACAATTGGTTTGGATTTATAAGTTAACTCTATTTTGCACCACCAGGTTCCAGATGCTAGCATGATGCTGACCAGACTTCCCTGGACAGACAACCCCACCCATGTGTCCTGGAGCTCCGCTTCCCCAGAGCCCTTCCCCGCTAGGGAAAGAGAGAGCCAGGTTGCAGTATGGACCGACCTGTCAACGCTCATGTTCAGCTGGGAAGCAGTTACAGAAGCCAGAACTCCCACCCGCACACCACACACGCACATGCACACGCACACGCACATGCACATGCACACGTACACACGCGTGCACACACACGCACGCACGCACGCACACACACACACACACACACACACACGCACACACACCTTCTGCATCCCACAGTGACCCTGGGTCCATACTCCCAGAGGGATAAAGAATTGGAAAGCTACCAGAGGAGGGGAGGGCAAGGGAGGGGAGGGGATACAGAGTTCTGGTGGTGGGAATTGTGTGCAGTTGGACCCCTCTTCTCCAGTGGTTTTCTCAATGTTTCTTTTTGATAAATAAATGAATAAATAAATAAATAAATTTGAGAGAGAGAGGGAGAGAGACAGAGAGAGGGAGAGAGGCAGAGAGAGACAGAGACAGAGAGAGAGAAGCTTAAGCACACCTGGCGCAAAGCACAAGGACTGGCGTAAGGATCCCTGTTCGAGCCCCCGGCTCCCCACCTGCAGGGGAGTCGCTTCCCAAGTGGTGAAGCAGGTCTGTGGGTGTCTGTCTTTCTCTCTCCCTCTCTGTCTTCCCCTCCACTCTCCATTTCTCTCGGTCCTATCCAACAACAACGACATCCATCATAACTCCAACAATAAAACAACCAGGGCAACCAAAGGGAATGAATCAAGACATAACAATGATTTTCCAAAAGGATTCCGGGAGGTGGTGGGGTGGTCAAGCTTTAGACTCTCAAGCATGAGGTCCCGAGTTGGATCCCCGGCAGCACATGTGCCAGAGTGATGTGTGGTTCTCCCTCTGTCCTCCTATCGTTCTCATCCATAAAAAAGTCTTTCCAAAAAAACAACTTGTCCAGAACAGATGAAAAAGAGAGAGAGCGAGAGAGAAGAAGGGGTCGTGTGCCCAGGACAAGCTGCTGGGCAATGCGCTGCAGAGGCAGGCAGGCAGGCAGGCAGGCAGGCAGCAAAAGCCTACAGCACCCGGTATTCCCAGGCGGTCTCCCATCCAAGTACTAACCAGGCCCGACCCTGCTTAGCTTCCGAGATCAGACGAGATCGGGCGTGTTCAGGGTGGTATGGCCGTAGACGCACACAGCCCTTTCTGCCGGCCTCAAGAAGCCAAGCCGCCAGCCGCCGGCGCAACAGCGACGCCCACTGGCCGGCTCCGCACACTGCCACCCCTCCACGAGTGCCCGCTGGCCACCTGCACCCAACACACCACCCCCACCCACCCCACGCCGCCCCAGCCTCCGCCCCAGCCACCACCACCATCACCACCCGGCACCCCTCACAAAGCCCACACCGCTGCACAGGCAGGCAGGCTGGCAGCGACACATGCGGGGACACGCTGCGCACCCACACGCACGCCACATACACACGGACAGCCTGCCTGCCTGCCTGCCTGCCTGCCTGCCTGCCTGCCTGCCTGCATGATGCCTGCTGCCGGCTAACTGCCTCTGCTCCACAGGCTGCCTGCTGACCCACCCAACTGCTTCTCCTGGAGCGGGAGAACCAGGCACCAGGGCCAAGGAGAGCACAAGCCCCACTCCCACAGGGAGACCCACTCCCAGCTGAGGAGGAGGAGGTGGAGGAGCAGGAGGAGGAGCAGGAGGAGGAGAAGAAAAGGTCTGGTGGTGGCAAAGCAGTTGTCTTGCCTAAGGGTCCAGGTAGTACTTCAATAGTTAAGTCATTACTTACTGACAACATAAAAAAAAATGTAGAGAGGAAAAGAAGAGTTCAATGACCAGCATTACCCTAAACCCTAGGTGAGTACTGATATGACAGAGAGCAGAAAGAAGTTAGGAAGAAAAGAAAGGAGAAAGAAGCTGAGGGAGAGAGAGAGAAAGAAAGAAAGAAAGAGGGAGAGAGAGGGAGACACTTGAGAGAGAGAGAGAGAGAGAGAGAGAGAAAAGGGAAGCAGGGCTTTTGCAAAGTTAACCCAATTCACATAGGCTCACTCCTAAGCTGAATATGGACCCCAGATCAGATCACATCACATCACATCACATCAATTGGGTTGATGGCCAAGAATATTTATACACCTTTCCCAGATTTGGGAGCTACTCTCATCCCTGATCCAGCTTTCTGGTCCTTCTGCCAGCCATGACATTGCCTCCCCAGAGAATAATTAGGATCTACCTGCATTTCAGATTTCAGGCTCAGGCTGAAAAACAAACAAACAAACAAACAAACAAACACTAGTATAGCCACAGGCCCTTTGGAATGTAACTCAAATATGCCTCCTAGCTGTCTACAAAATGGAGAGCAACCACACTCTTCATCTGTACTAGTCCACTCTTTAGGCCCATCATTGGTCAACAATTGGTTTGGATTTATAAGTTAACTCTATTTTGCACCACCAGGTTCCAGATGCTAGCATGATGCTGACCAGACTTCCCTGGACAGACAACCCCACCCATGTGTCCTGGAGCTCCGCTTCCCCAGAGCCCTTCCCCGCTAGGGAAAGAGAGAGCCAGGTTGCAGTATGGACCGACCTGTCAACGCTCATGTTCAGCTGGGAAGCAGTTACAGAAGCCAGAACTCCCACCCGCACACCACACACGCACATGCACACGCACACGCACATGCACATGCACACGTACACACGCGTGCACACACACGCACGCACGCACGCACACACACACACACACACACACACACGCACACACACCTTCTGCATCCCACAGTGACCCTGGGTCCATACTCCCAGAGGGATAAAGAATTGGAAAGCTACCAGAGGAGGGGAGGGCAAGGGAGGGGAGGGGATACAGAGTTCTGGTGGTGGGAATTGTGTGCAGTTGGACCCCTCTTCTCCAGTGGTTTTCTCAATGTTTCTTTTTGATAAATAAATAAATAAATAAATAAATTTGAGAGAGAGAGGGAGAGAGACAGAGAGAGGGAGAGAGGCAGAGAGAGACAGAGACAGAGAGAGAGAAGCTTAAGCACACCTGGCGCAAAGCACAAGGACTGGCGTAAGGATCCCTGTTCGAGCCCCCGGCTCCCCACCTGCAGGGGAGTCGCTTCCCAAGTGGTGAAGCAGGTCTGTGGGTGTCTGTCTTTCTCTCTCCCTCTCTGTCTTCCCCTCCACTCTCCATTTCTCTCGGTCCTATCCAACAACAACGACATCCATCATAACTCCAACAATAAAACAACCAGGGCAACCAAAGGGAATGAATCAAGACATAACAATGATTTTCCAAAAGGATTCCGGGAGGTGGTGGGGTGGTCAAGCTTTAGACTCTCAAGCATGAGGTCCCGAGTTGGATCCCCGGCAGCACATGTGCCAGAGTGATGTGTGGTTCTCCCTCTGTCCTCCTATCGTTCTCATCCATAAAAAAGTCTTTCCAAAAAAACAACTTGTCCAGAACAGATGAAAAAGAGAGAGAGCGAGAGAGAAGAAGGGGTCGTGTGCCCAGGACAAGCTGCTGGGCAATGCGCTGCAGAGGCAGGCAGGCAGGCAGGCAGGCAGGCAGCAAAAGCCTACAGCACCCGGTATTCCCAGGCGGTCTCCCATCCAAGTACTAACCAGGCCCGACCCTGCTTAGCTTCCGAGATCAGACGAGATCGGGCGTGTTCAGGGTGGTATGGCCGTAGACGCACACAGCCCTTTCTGCCGGCCTCAAGAAGCCAAGCCGCCAGCCGCCGGCGCAACAGCGACGCCCACTGGCCGGCTCCGCACACTGCCACCCCTCCACGAGTGCCCGCTGGCCACCTGCACCCAACACACCACCCCCACCCACCCCACGCCGCCCCAGCCTCCGCCCCAGCCACCACCACCATCACCACCCGGCACCCCTCACAAAGCCCACACCGCTGCACAGGCAGGCAGGCTGGCAGCGACACATGCGGGGACACGCTGCGCACCCACACGCACGCCACATACACACGGACAGCCTGCCTGCCTGCCTGCCTGCCTGCCTGCCTGCCTGCCTGCCTGCATGATGCCTGCTGCCGGCTAACTGCCTCTGCTCCACAGGCTGCCTGCTGACCCACCCAACTGCTTCTCCTGGAGCGGGAGAACCAGGCACCAGGGCCAAGGAGAGCACAAGCCCCACTCCCACAGGGAGACCCACTCCCAGCTGAGGAGGAGGAGGTGGAGGAGCAGGAGGAGGAGCAGGAGGAGGAGAAGAAAAGGTCTGGTGGTGGCAAAGCAGTTGTCTTGCCTAAGGGTCCAGGTAGTACTTCAATAGTTAAGTCATTACTTACTGACAACATAAAAAAAAATGTAGAGAGGAAAAGAAGAGTTCAATGACCAGCATTACCCTAAACCCTAGGTGAGTACTGATATGACAGAGAGCAGAAAGAAGTTAGGAAGAAAAGAAAGGAGAAAGAAGCTGAGGGAGAGAGAGAGAAAGAAAGAAAGAAAGAGGGAGAGAGAGGGAGACACTTGAGAGAGAGAGAGAGAGAGAGAGAGAGAGAGAGAAAAGGGAAGCAGGGCTTTTGCAAAGTTAACCCAATTCACATAGGCTCACTCCTAAGCTGAATATGGACCCCAGATCAGATCACATCACATCACATCACATCAATTGGGTTGATGGCCAAGAATATTTATACACCTTTCCCAGATTTGGGAGCTACTCTCATCCCTGATCCAGCTTTCTGGTCCTTCTGCCAGCCATGACATTGCCTCCCCAGAGAATAATTAGGATCTACCTGCATTTCAGATTTCAGGCTCAGGCTGAAAAACAAACAAACAAACAAACAAACAAACACTAGTATAGCCACAGGCCCTTTGGAATGTAACTCAAATATGCCTCCTAGCTGTCTACAAAATGGAGAGCAACCACACTCTTCATCTGTACTAGTCCACTCTTTAGGCCCATCATTGGTCAACAATTGGTTTGGATTTATAAGTTAACTCTATTTTGCACCACCAGGTTCCAGATGCTAGCATGATGCTGACCAGACTTCCCTGGACAGACAACCCCACCCATGTGTCCTGGAGCTCCGCTTCCCCAGAGCCCTTCCCCGCTAGGGAAAGAGAGAGCCAGGTTGCAGTATGGACCGACCTGTCAACGCTCATGTTCAGCTGGGAAGCAGTTACAGAAGCCAGAACTCCCACCCGCACACCACACACGCACATGCACACGCACACGCACATGCACATGCACACGTACACACGCGTGCACACACACGCACGCACGCACGCACACACACACACACACACACACACGCACACACACCTTCTGCATCCCACAGTGACCCTGGGTCCATACTCCCAGAGGGATAAAGAATTGGAAAGCTACCAGAGGAGGGGAGGGCAAGGGAGGGGAGGGGATACAGAGTTCTGGTGGTGGGAATTGTGTGCAGTTGGACCCCTCTTCTCCAGTGGTTTTCTCAATGTTTCTTTTTGATAAATAAATGAATAAATAAATAAATAAATTTGAGAGAGAGAGGGAGAGAGACAGAGAGAGGGAGAGAGGCAGAGAGAGACAGAGACAGAGAGAGAGAAGCTTAAGCACACCTGGCGCAAAGCACAAGGACTGGCGTAAGGATCCCTGTTCGAGCCCCCGGCTCCCCACCTGCAGGGGAGTCGCTTCCCAAGTGGTGAAGCAGGTCTGTGGGTGTCTGTCTTTCTCTCTCCCTCTCTGTCTTCCCCTCCACTCTCCATTTCTCTCGGTCCTATCCAACAACAACGACATCCATCATAACTCCAACAATAAAACAACCAGGGCAACCAAAGGGAATGAATCAAGACATAACAATGATTTTCCAAAAGGATTCCGGGAGGTGGTGGGGTGGTCAAGCTTTAGACTCTCAAGCATGAGGTCCCGAGTTGGATCCCCGGCAGCACATGTGCCAGAGTGATGTGTGGTTCTCCCTCTGTCCTCCTATCGTTCTCATCCATAAAAAAGTCTTTCCAAAAAAACAACTTGTCCAGAACAGATGAAAAAGAGAGAGAGCGAGAGAGAAGAAGGGGTCGTGTGCCCAGGACAAGCTGCTGGGCAATGCGCTGCAGAGGCAGGCAGGCAGGCAGGCAGGCAGGCAGCAAAAGCCTACAGCACCCGGTATTCCCAGGCGGTCTCCCATCCAAGTACTAACCAGGCCCGACCCTGCTTAGCTTCCGAGATCAGACGAGATCGGGCGTGTTCAGGGTGGTATGGCCGTAGACGCACACAGCCCTTTCTGCCGGCCTCAAGAAGCCAAGCCGCCAGCCGCCGGCGCAACAGCGACGCCCACTGGCCGGCTCCGCACACTGCCACCCCTCCACGAGTGCCCGCTGGCCACCTGCACCCAACACACCACCCCCACCCACCCCACGCCGCCCCAGCCTCCGCCCCAGCCACCACCACCATCACCACCCGGCACCCCTCACAAAGCCCACACCGCTGCACAGGCAGGCAGGCTGGCAGCGACACATGCGGGGACACGCTGCGCACCCACACGCACGCCACATACACACGGACAGCCTGCCTGCCTGCCTGCCTGCCTGCCTGCCTGCCTGCCTGCCTGCATGATGCCTGCTGCCGGCTAACTGCCTCTGCTCCACAGGCTGCCTGCTGACCCACCCAACTGCTTCTCCTGGAGCGGGAGAACCAGGCACCAGGGCCAAGGAGAGCACAAGCCCCACTCCCACAGGGAGACCCACTCCCAGCTGAGGAGGAGGAGGTGGAGGAGCAGGAGGAGGAGCAGGAGGAGGAGAAGAAAAGGTCTGGTGGTGGCAAAGCAGTTGTCTTGCCTAAGGGTCCAGGTAGTACTTCAATAGTTAAGTCATTACTTACTGACAACATAAAAAAAAATGTAGAGAGGAAAAGAAGAGTTCAATGACCAGCATTACCCTAAACCCTAGGTGAGTACTGATATGACAGAGAGCAGAAAGAAGTTAGGAAGAAAAGAAAGGAGAAAGAAGCTGAGGGAGAGAGAGAGAAAGAAAGAAAGAAAGAGGGAGAGAGAGGGAGACACTTGAGAGAGAGAGAGAGAGAGAGAGAGAGAGAGAAAAGGGAAGCAGGGCTTTTGCAAAGTTAACCCAATTCACATAGGCTCACTCCTAAGCTGAATATGGACCCCAGATCAGATCACATCACATCACATCACATCAATTGGGTTGATGGCCAAGAATATTTATACACCTTTCCCAGATTTGGGAGCTACTCTCATCCCTGATCCAGCTTTCTGGTCCTTCTGCCAGCCATGACATTGCCTCCCCAGAGAATAATTAGGATCTACCTGCATTTCAGATTTCAGGCTCAGGCTGAAAAACAAACAAACAAACAAACAAACAAACACTAGTATAGCCACAGGCCCTTTGGAATGTAACTCAAATATGCCTCCTAGCTGTCTACAAAATGGAGAGCAACCACACTCTTCATCTGTACTAGTCCACTCTTTAGGCCCATCATTGGTCAACAATTGGTTTGGATTTATAAGTTAACTCTATTTTGCACCACCAGGTTCCAGATGCTAGCATGATGCTGACCAGACTTCCCTGGACAGACAACCCCACCCATGTGTCCTGGAGCTCCGCTTCCCCAGAGCCCTTCCCCGCTAGGGAAAGAGAGAGCCAGGTTGCAGTATGGACCGACCTGTCAACGCTCATGTTCAGCTGGGAAGCAGTTACAGAAGCCAGAACTCCCACCCGCACACCACACACGCACATGCACACGCACACGCACATGCACATGCACACGTACACACGCGTGCACACACACGCACGCACGCACGCACACACACACACACACACACACGCACACACACCTTCTGCATCCCACAGTGACCCTGGGTCCATACTCCCAGAGGGATAAAGAATTGGAAAGCTACCAGAGGAGGGGAGGGCAAGGGAGGGGAGGGGATACAGAGTTCTGGTGGTGGGAATTGTGTGCAGTTGGACCCCTCTTCTCCAGTGGTTTTCTCAATGTTTCTTTTTGATAAATAAATGAATAAATAAATAAATAAATTTGAGAGAGAGAGGGAGAGAGACAGAGAGAGGGAGAGAGGCAGAGAGAGACAGAGACAGAGAGAGAGAAGCTTAAGCACACCTGGCGCAAAGCACAAGGACTGGCGTAAGGATCCCTGTTCGAGCCCCCGGCTCCCCACCTGCAGGGGAGTCGCTTCCCAAGTGGTGAAGCAGGTCTGTGGGTGTCTGTCTTTCTCTCTCCCTCTCTGTCTTCCCCTCCACTCTCCATTTCTCTCGGTCCTATCCAACAACAACGACATCCATCATAACTCCAACAATAAAACAACCAGGGCAACCAAAGGGAATGAATCAAGACATAACAATGATTTTCCAAAAGGATTCCGGGAGGTGGTGGGGTGGTCAAGCTTTAGACTCTCAAGCATGAGGTCCCGAGTTGGATCCCCGGCAGCACATGTGCCAGAGTGATGTGTGGTTCTCCCTCTGTCCTCCTATCGTTCTCATCCATAAAAAAGTCTTTCCAAAAAAACAACTTGTCCAGAACAGATGAAAAAGAGAGAGAGCGAGAGAGAAGAAGGGGTCGTGTGCCCAGGACAAGCTGCTGGGCAATGCGCTGCAGAGGCAGGCAGGCAGGCAGGCAGGCAGGCAGCAAAAGCCTACAGCACCCGGTATTCCCAGGCGGTCTCCCATCCAAGTACTAACCAGGCCCGACCCTGCTTAGCTTCCGAGATCAGACGAGATCGGGCGTGTTCAGGGTGGTATGGCCGTAGACGCACACAGCCCTTTCTGCCGGCCTCAAGAAGCCAAGCCGCCAGCCGCCGGCGCAACAGCGACGCCCACTGGCCGGCTCCGCACACTGCCACCCCTCCACGAGTGCCCGCTGGCCACCTGCACCCAACACACCACCCCCACCCACCCCACGCCGCCCCAGCCTCCGCCCCAGCCACCACCACCATCACCACCCGGCACCCCTCACAAAGCCCACACCGCTGCACAGGCAGGCAGGCTGGCAGCGACACATGCGGGGACACGCTGCGCACCCACACGCACGCCACATACACACGGACAGCCTGCCTGCCTGCCTGCCTGCCTGCCTGCCTGCCTGCATGATGCCTGCTGCCGGCTAACTGCCTCTGCTCCACAGGCTGCCTGCTGACCCACCCAACTGCTTCTCCTGGAGCGGGAGAACCAGGCACCAGGGCCAAGGAGAGCACAAGCCCCACTCCCACAGGGAGACCCACTCCCAGCTGAGGAGGAGGAGGTGGAGGAGCAGGAGGAGGAGCAGAAAAGGTCTGGTGGTGGCAAAGCAGTTGTCTTGCCTAAGGGTCCAGGTAGTACTTCAATAGTTAAGTCATTACTTACTGACAACATAAAAAAAAATGTAGAGAGGAAAAGAAGAGTTCAATGACCAGCATTACCCTAAACCCTAGGTGAGTACTGATATGACAGAGAGCAGAAAGAAGTTAGGAAGAAAAGAAAGGAGAAAGAAGCTGAGGGAGAGAGAGAGAAAGAAAGAAAGAAAGAGGGAGAGAGAGGGAGACACTTGAGAGAGAGAGAGAGAGAGAGAGAGAGAGAGAAAAGGGAAGCAGGGCTTTTGCAAAGTTAACCCAATTCACATAGGCTCACTCCTAAGCTGAATATGGACCCCAGATCAGATCACATCACATCACATCACATCAATTGGGTTGATGGCCAAGAATATTTATACACCTTTCCCAGATTTGGGAGCTACTCTCATCCCTGATCCAGCTTTCTGGTCCTTCTGCCAGCCATGACATTGCCTCCCCAGAGAATAATTAGGATCTACCTGCATTTCAGATTTCAGGCTCAGGCTGAAAAACAAACAAACAAACAAACAAACAAACACTAGTATAGCCACAGGCCCTTTGGAATGTAACTCAAATATGCCTCCTAGCTGTCTACAAAATGGAGAGCAACCACACTCTTCATCTGTACTAGTCCACTCTTTAGGCCCATCATTGGTCAACAATTGGTTTGGATTTATAAGTTAACTCTATTTTGCACCACCAGGTTCCAGATGCTAGCATGATGCTGACCAGACTTCCCTGGACAGACAACCCCACCCATGTGTCCTGGAGCTCCGCTTCCCCAGAGCCCTTCCCCGCTAGGGAAAGAGAGAGCCAGGTTGCAGTATGGACCGACCTGTCAACGCTCATGTTCAGCTGGGAAGCAGTTACAGAAGCCAGAACTCCCACCCGCACACCACACACGCACATGCACACGCACACGCACATGCACATGCACACGTACACACGCGTGCACACACACGCACGCACGCACGCACGCACACACACACACACACACGCACACACACCTTCTGCATCCCACAGTGACCCTGGGTCCATACTCCCAGAGGGATAAAGAATTGGAAAGCTACCAGAGGAGGGGAGGGCAAGGGAGGGGAGGGGATACAGAGTTCTGGTGGTGGGAATTGTGTGCAGTTGGACCCCTCTTCTCCAGTGGTTTTCTCAATGTTTCTTTTTGATAAATAAATAAATAAATAAATAAATTTGAGAGAGAGAGGGAGAGAGACAGAGAGAGGGAGAGAGGCAGAGAGAGACAGAGACAGAGAGAGAGAAGCTTAAGCACACCTGGCGCAAAGCACAAGGACTGGCGTAAGGATCCCTGTTCGAGCCCCCGGCTCCCCACCTGCAGGGGAGTCGCTTCCCAAGTGGTGAAGCAGGTCTGTGGGTGTCTGTCTTTCTCTCTCCCTCTCTGTCTTCCCCTCCACTCTCCATTTCTCTCGGTCCTATCCAACAACAACGACATCCATCATAACTCCAACAATAAAACAACCAGGGCAACCAAAGGGAATGAATCAAGACATAACAATGATTTTCCAAAAGGATTCCGGGAGGTGGTGGGGTGGTCAAGCTTTAGACTCTCAAGCATGAGGTCCCGAGTTGGATCCCCGGCAGCACATGTGCCAGAGTGATGTGTGGTTCTCCCTCTGTCCTCCTATCGTTCTCATCCATAAAAAAGTCTTTCCAAAAAAACAACTTGTCCAGAACAGATGAAAAAGAGAGAGAGCGAGAGAGAAGAAGGGGTCGTGTGCCCAGGACAAGCTGCTGGGCAATGCGCTGCAGAGGCAGGCAGGCAGGCAGGCAGGCAGGCAGCAAAAGCCTACAGCACCCGGTATTCCCAGGCGGTCTCCCATCCAAGTACTAACCAGGCCCGACCCTGCTTAGCTTCCGAGATCAGACGAGATCGGGCGTGTTCAGGGTGGTATGGCCGTAGACGCACACAGCCCTTTCTGCCGGCCTCAAGAAGCCAAGCCGCCAGCCGCCGGCGCAACAGCGACGCCCACTGGCCGGCTCCGCACACTGCCACCCCTCCACGAGTGCCCGCTGGCCACCTGCACCCAACACACCACCCCCACCCACCCCACGCCGCCCCAGCCTCCGCCCCAGCCACCACCACCATCACCACCCGGCACCCCTCACAAAGCCCACACCGCTGCACAGGCAGGCAGGCTGGCAGCGACACATGCGGGGACACGCTGCGCACCCACACGCACGCCACATACACACGGACAGCCTGCCTGCCTGCCTGCCTGCCTGCCTGCCTGCCTGCCTGCCTGCATGATGCCTGCTGCCGGCTAACTGCCTCTGCTCCACAGGCTGCCTGCTGACCCACCCAACTGCTTCTCCTGGAGCGGGAGAACCAGGCACCAGGGCCAAGGAGAGCACAAGCCCCACTCCCACAGGGAGACCCACTCCCAGCTGAGGAGGAGGAGGTGGAGGAGCAGGAGGAGGAGCAGGAGGAGGAGAAGAAAAGGTCTGGTGGTGGCAAAGCAGTTGTCTTGCCTAAGGGTCCAGGTAGTACTTCAATAGTTAAGTCATTACTTACTGACAACATAAAAAAAAATGTAGAGAGGAAAAGAAGAGTTCAATGACCAGCATTACCCTAAACCCTAGGTGAGTACTGATATGACAGAGAGCAGAAAGAAGTTAGGAAGAAAAGAAAGGAGAAAGAAGCTGAGGGAGAGAGAGAAAGAAAGAAAGAGGGAGAGAGAGGGAGACACTTGAGAGAGAGAGAGAGAGAGAGAGAGAGAGAGAAAAGGGAAGCAGGGCTTTTGCAAAGTTAACCCAATTCACATAGGCTCACTCCTAAGCTGAATATGGACCCCAGATCAGATCACATCACATCACATCACATCAATTGGGTTGATGGCCAAGAATATTTATACACCTTTCCCAGATTTGGGAGCTACTCTCATCCCTGATCCAGCTTTCTGGTCCTTCTGCCAGCCATGACATTGCCTCCCCAGAGAATAATTAGGATCTACCTGCATTTCAGATTTCAGGCTCAGGCTGAAAAACAAACAAACAAACAAACAAACAAACACTAGTATAGCCACAGGCCCTTTGGAATGTAACTCAAATATGCCTCCTAGCTGTCTACAAAATGGAGAGCAACCACACTCTTCATCTGTACTAGTCCACTCTTTAGGCCCATCATTGGTCAACAATTGGTTTGGATTTATAAGTTAACTCTATTTTGCACCACCAGGTTCCAGATGCTAGCATGATGCTGACCAGACTTCCCTGGACAGACAACCCCACCCATGTGTCCTGGAGCTCCGCTTCCCCAGAGCCCTTCCCCGCTAGGGAAAGAGAGAGCCAGGTTGCAGTATGGACCGACCTGTCAACGCTCATGTTCAGCTGGGAAGCAGTTACAGAAGCCAGAACTCCCACCCGCACACCACACACGCACATGCACACGCACACGCACATGCACATGCACACGTACACACGCGTGCACACACACGCACGCACGCACGCACACACACACACACACACACACACACGCACACACACCTTCTGCATCCCACAGTGACCCTGGGTCCATACTCCCAGAGGGATAAAGAATTGGAAAGCTACCAGAGGAGGGGAGGGCAAGGGAGGGGAGGGGATACAGAGTTCTGGTGGTGGGAATTGTGTGCAGTTGGACCCCTCTTCTCCAGTGGTTTTCTCAATGTTTCTTTTTGATAAATAAATAAATAAATAAATAAATAAATTTGAGAGAGAGAGGGAGAGAGACAGAGAGAGGGAGAGAGGCAGAGAGAGACAGAGACAGAGAGAGAGAAGCTTAAGCACACCTGGCGCAAAGCACAAGGACTGGCGTAAGGATCCCTGTTCGAGCCCCCGGCTCCCCACCTGCAGGGGAGTCGCTTCCCAAGTGGTGAAGCAGGTCTGTGGGTGTCTGTCTTTCTCTCTCCCTCTCTGTCTTCCCCTCCACTCTCCATTTCTCTCGGTCCTATCCAACAACAACGACATCCATCATAACTCCAACAATAAAACAACCAGGGCAACCAAAGGGAATGAATCAAGACATAACAATGATTTTCCAAAAGGATTCCGGGAGGTGGTGGGGTGGTCAAGCTTTAGACTCTCAAGCATGAGGTCCCGAGTTGGATCCCCGGCAGCACATGTGCCAGAGTGATGTGTGGTTCTCCCTCTGTCCTCCTATCGTTCTCATCCATAAAAAAGTCTTTCCAAAAAAACAACTTGTCCAGAACAGATGAAAAAGAGAGAGAGCGAGAGAGAAGAAGGGGTCGTGTGCCCAGGACAAGCTGCTGGGCAATGCGCTGCAGAGGCAGGCAGGCAGGCAGGCAGGCAGGCAGCAAAAGCCTACAGCACCCGGTATTCCCAGGCGGTCTCCCATCCAAGTACTAACCAGGCCCGACCCTGCTTAGCTTCCGAGATCAGACGAGATCGGGCGTGTTCAGGGTGGTATGGCCGTAGACGCACACAGCCCTTTCTGCCGGCCTCAAGAAGCCAAGCCGCCAGCCGCCGGCGCAACAGCGACGCCCACTGGCCGGCTCCGCACACTGCCACCCCTCCACGAGTGCCCGCTGGCCACCTGCACCCAACACACCACCCCCACCCACCCCACGCCGCCCCAGCCTCCGCCCCAGCCACCACCACCATCACCACCCGGCACCCCTCACAAAGCCCACACCGCTGCACAGGCAGGCAGGCTGGCAGCGACACATGCGGGGACACGCTGCGCACCCACACGCACGCCACATACACACGGACAGCCTGCCTGCCTGCCTGCCTGCCTGCCTGCCTGCATGATGCCTGCTGCCGGCTAACTGCCTCTGCTCCACAGGCTGCCTGCTGACCCACCCAACTGCTTCTCCTGGAGCGGGAGAACCAGGCACCAGGGCCAAGGAGAGCACAAGCCCCACTCCCACAGGGAGACCCACTCCCAGCTGAGGAGGAGGAGGTGGAGGAGCAGGAGGAGGAGCAGGAGGAGGAGAAGAAAAGGTCTGGTGGTGGCAAAGCAGTTGTCTTGCCTAAGGGTCCAGGTAGTACTTCAATAGTTAAGTCATTACTTACTGACAACATAAAAAAAAATGTAGAGAGGAAAAGAAGAGTTCAATGACCAGCATTACCCTAAACCCTAGGTGAGTACTGATATGACAGAGAGCAGAAAGAAGTTAGGAAGAAAAGAAAGGAGAAAGAAGCTGAGGGAGAGAGAGAGAAAGAAAGAAAGAAAGAAAGAGGGAGAGAGAGGGAGACACTTGAGAGAGAGAGAGAGAGAGAGAGAGAGAGAGAGAGAAAAGGGAAGCAGGGCTTTTGCAAAGTTAACCCAATTCACATAGGCTCACTCCTAAGCTGAATATGGACCCCAGATCAGATCACATCACATCACATCACATCAATTGGGTTGATGGCCAAGAATATTTATACACCTTTCCCAGATTTGGGAGCTACTCTCATCCCTGATCCAGCTTTCTGGTCCTTCTGCCAGCCATGACATTGCCTCCCCAGAGAATAATTAGGATCTACCTGCATTTCAGATTTCAGGCTCAGGCTGAAAAACAAACAAACAAACAAACAAACAAACACTAGTATAGCCACAGGCCCTTTGGAATGTAACTCAAATATGCCTCCTAGCTGTCTACAAAATGGAGAGCAACCACACTCTTCATCTGTACTAGTCCACTCTTTAGGCCCATCATTGGTCAACAATTGGTTTGGATTTATAAGTTAACTCTATTTTGCACCACCAGGTTCCAGATGCTAGCATGATGCTGACCAGACTTCCCTGGACAGACAACCCCACCCATGTGTCCTGGAGCTCCGCTTCCCCAGAGCCCTTCCCCGCTAGGGAAAGAGAGAGCCAGGTTGCAGTATGGACCGACCTGTCAACGCTCATGTTCAGCTGGGAAGCAGTTACAGAAGCCAGAACTCCCACCCGCACACCACACACGCACATGCACACGCACACGCACATGCACATGCACACGTACACACGCGTGCACACACACGCACGCACGCACGCACACACACACACACACGCACACACACCTTCTGCATCCCACAGTGACCCTGGGTCCATACTCCCAGAGGGATAAAGAATTGGAAAGCTACCAGAGGAGGGGAGGGCAAGGGAGGGGAGGGGATACAGAGTTCTGGTGGTGGGAATTGTGTGCAGTTGGACCCCTCTTCTCCAGTGGTTTTCTCAATGTTTCTTTTTGATAAATAAATAAATAAATAAATAAATAAATAAATAAATAAATTTGAGAGAGAGAGGGAGAGAGACAGAGAGAGGGAGAGAGGCAGAGAGAGACAGAGACAGAGAGAGAGAAGCTTAAGCACACCTGGCGCAAAGCACAAGGACTGGCGTAAGGATCCCTGTTCGAGCCCCCGGCTCCCCACCTGCAGGGGAGTCGCTTCCCAAGTGGTGAAGCAGGTCTGTGGGTGTCTGTCTTTCTCTCTCCCTCTCTGTCTTCCCCTCCACTCTCCATTTCTCTCGGTCCTATCCAACAACAACGACATCCATCATAACTCCAACAATAAAACAACCAGGGCAACCAAAGGGAATGAATCAAGACATAACAATGATTTTCCAAAAGGATTCCGGGAGGTGGTGGGGTGGTCAAGCTTTAGACTCTCAAGCATGAGGTCCCGAGTTGGATCCCCGGCAGCACATGTGCCAGAGTGATGTGTGGTTCTCCCTCTGTCCTCCTATCGTTCTCATCCATAAAAAAGTCTTTCCAAAAAAACAACTTGTCCAGAACAGATGAAAAAGAGAGAGAGCGAGAGAGAAGAAGGGGTCGTGTGCCCAGGACAAGCTGCTGTGCAATGCGCTGCAGAGGCAGGCAGGCAGGCAGGCAGGCTGGCAGCAAAAGCTTACAGCACCCGGTATTCCCAGGCGGTCTCCCATCCAAGTACTAACCAGGCCCGACCCTGCTTAGCTTCCGAGATCAGACGAGATCGGGCGTGTTCAGGGTGGTATGGCCATAGACGCACACAGCCCTTTCTGCCGGCCTCAAGAAGCCAAGCCGCCAGCCGCCGGCGCAACAGCGACGCCCACTGGCCGGCTCCGCACACTGCCACCCCTCCACGAGTGCCCGCTGGCCACCTGCACCCAACACACCACCCCCACCCACCCCACGCCGCCCCAGCCTCCGCCCCAGCCACCACCACCATCACCACCCAGCACCCCTCACAAAGCCCACACCGCTGCACAGGCAGGCAGGCTGGCAGCGACACATGCGGGGACACGCTGCGCACCCACACGCACGCCACATACACACGGACAGCCTGCCTGCCTGCCTGCCTGCCTGCCTGCCTGCCTGCCTGCCTGCATGATGCCTGCTGCCGGCTAACTGCCTCTGCTCCACAGGCTGCCTGCTGACCCACCCAACTGCTTCTCCTGGAGTGGGAGAACCAGGCACCAGGGCCAAGGAGAGCACAAGCCCCACTCCCACAGGGAGACCCAATCCCAGCTGAGGAGGAGGAGGTGGAGGAGCAGGAGGAGGAGCAGGAGGAGGAGAAGAAAAGGTCTGGTGGTGGCAAAGCAGTTGTCTTGCCTAAGGGTCCAGGTAGTACTTCAATAGTTAAGTCATTACTTACTGACAACATAAAAAAAAATGTAGAGAGGAAAAGAAGAGTTCAATGACCAGCATTACCCTAAACCCTAGGTGAGTACTGATATGACAGAGAGAAGAAAGAAGTTAGGAAGAAAAGAAAGGAGAATGAAGCTGAGGGAGAGAGAGAGAAAGAAAGAAAGAAAGAAAGAGGGAGAGAGAGGGAGACACTTGAGAGAGAGAGAGAGAAAAGGGAAGCAGGGCTTTTGCAAAGTTAACCCAATTCACATAGGCTCACTCCTAAGCTGAATATGGACCCCAGATCAGATCACATCACATCAATTGGGTTGATGGCCAAGAATATTTATACACCTTTCCCAGATTTGGGAGCTACTCTCATCCCTGATCCAGCTTTCTGGTCCTTCTGCCAGCCATGACATTGCCTCCCCAGAGAATAATTAGGATCTACCTGCATTTCAGATTTCAGGCTCAGGCTGAAAAACAAACAAACAAACAAACACTAGTATAGCCACAGGCCCTTTGGAATGTAACTCAAATATGCCTCCTAGCTGTCTACAAAATGGAGAGCAACCACACTCTTCATCTGTACTAGTCCACTCTTTAGGCCCATCATTGGTCAACAATTGGTTTGGATTTATAAGTTAACTCTATTTTGCACCACCAGGTTCCAGATGCTAGCATGATGCTGACCAGACTTCCCTGGACAGACAACCCCACCCATGTGTCCTGGAGCTCCGCTTCCCCAGAGCCCTTCCCCGCTAGGGAAAGAGAGAGCCAGGTTGCAGTATGGACCGACCTGTCAACGCTCATGTTCAGCTGGGAAGCAGTTACAGAAGCCAGAACTCCCACCCGCACACCACACACGCACATGCACACGCACACGCACATGCACATGCACACGTACACACGCGTGCACACACACGCACGCACGCACGCACACACACACACACACACACACACACGCACACACACCTTCTGCATCCCACAGTGACCCTGGGTCCATACTCCCAGAGGGATAAAGAATTGGAAAGCTACCAGAGGAGGGGAGGGCAAGGGAGGGGAGGGGATACAGAGTTCTGGTGGTGGGAATTGTGTGCAGTTGGACCCCTCTTCTCCAGTGGTTTTCTCAATGTTTCTTTTTGATAAATAAATAAATAAATAAATAAATAAATTTGAGAGAGAGAGGGAGAGAGACAGAGAGAGGGAGAGAGGCAGAGAGAGACAGAGACAGAGAGAGAGAAGCTTAAGCACACCTGGCGCAAAGCACAAGGACTGGCGTAAGGATCCCTGTTCGAGCCCCCGGCTCCCCACCTGCAGGGGAGTCGCTTCCCAAGTGGTGAAGCAGGTCTGTGGGTGTCTGTCTTTCTCTCTCCCTCTCTGTCTTCCCCTCCACTCTCCATTTCTCTCGGTCCTATCCAACAACAACGACATCCATCATAACTCCAACAATAAAACAACCAGGGCAACCAAAGGGAATGAATCAAGACATAACAATGATTTTCAAAAAGGATTCCGGGAGGTGGTGGGGTGGTCAAGCTTTAGACTCTCAAGCATGAGGTCCCGAGTTGGATCCCCGGCAGCCAGAGTGATGTGTGGTTCTCCCTCTGTCCTCCTATCGTTCTCATCCATAAAAAAGTCTTTCCAAAAAAACAACTTGTCCAGAACAGATGAAAAAGAGAGAGAGCGAGAGAGAAGAAGGGGTCGTGTGCCCAGGACAAGCTGCTGGGCAATGCGCTGCAGAGGCAGGCAGGCAGGCAGGCAGGCAGCAAAAGCCTACAGCACCCGGTATTCCCAGGCGGTCTCCCATCCAAGTACTAACCAGGCCCGACCCTGCTTAGCTTCCGAGATCAGACGAGATCGGGCGTGTTCAGGGTGGTATGGCCGTAGACGCACACAGCCCTTTCTGCCGGCCTCAAGAAGCCAAGCCGCCAGCCGCCGGCGCAACAGCGACGCCCACTGGCCGGCTCCGCACACTGCCACCCCTCCACGAGTGCCCGCTGGCCACCTGCACCCAACACACCACCCCCACCCACCCCACGCCGCCCCAGCCTCCGCCCCAGCCACCACCACCATCACCACCCGGCACCCCTCACAAAGCCCACACCGCTGCACAGGCAGGCAGGCTGGCAGCGACACATGCGGGGACACGCTGCGCACCCACACGCACGCCACATACACACGGACAGCCTGCCTGCCTGCCTGCCTGCCTGCCTGCCTGCCTGCCTGCCTGCATGATGCCTGCTGCCGGCTAACTGCCTCTGCTCCACAGGCTGCCTGCTGACCCACCCAACTGCTTCTCCTGGAGCGGGAGAACCAGGCACCAGGGCCAAGGAGAGCACAAGCCCCACTCCCACAGGGAGACCCAATCCCAGCTGAGGAGGAGGAGGTGGAGGAGCAGGAGGAGGAGCAGGAGGAGGAGAAGAAAAGGTCTGGTGGTGGCAAAGCAGTTGTCTTGCCTAAGGGTCCAGGTAGTACTTCAATAGTTAAGTCATTACTTACTGACAACATAAAAAAAAATGTAGAGAGGAAAAGAAGAGTTCAATGACCAGCATTACCCTAAACCCTAGGTGAGTACTGATATGACAGAGAGCAGAAAGAAGTTAGGAAGAAAAGAAAGGAGAAAGAAGCTGAGGGAGAGAGAGAGAAAGAAAGAAAGAGGGAGAGAGAGGGAGACACTTGAGAGAGAGAGAGAGAGAGAGAGAGAGAGAGAGAAAAGGGAAGCAGGGCTTTTGCAAAGTTAACCCAATTCACATAGGCTCACTCCTAAGCTGAATATGGACCCCAGATCAGATCACATCACATCAATTGGGTTGATGGCCAAGAATATTTATACACCTTTCCCAGATTTGGGAGCTACTCTCATCCCTGATCCAGCTTTCTGGTCCTTCTGCCAGCCATGACATTGCCTCCCCAGAGAATAATTAGGATCTACCTGCATTTCAGATTTCAGGCTCAGGCTGAAAAACAAACAAACAAACAAACAAACAAACAAACAAACACTAGTATAGCCACAGGCCCTTTGGAATGTAACTCAAATATGCCTCCTAGCTGTCTACAAAATGGAGAGCAACCACACTCTTCATCTGTACTAGTCCACTCTTTAGGCCCATCATTGGTCAACAATTGGTTTGGATTTATAAGTTAACTCTATTTTGCACCACCAGGTTCCAGATGCTAGCATGATGCTGACCAGACTTCCCTGGACAGACAACCCCACCCATGTGTCCTGGAGCTCCGCTTCCCCAGAGCCCTTCCCCGCTAGGGAAAGAGAGAGCCAGGTTGCAGTATGGACCGACCTGTCAACGCTCATGTTCAGCTGGGAAGCAGTTACAGAAGCCAGAACTCCCACCCGCACACCACACACGCACATGCACACGCACACGCACATGCACATGCACACGTACACACGCGTGCACACACACGCACGCACGCACGCACGCACACACACACACACACACACACACGCACACACACCTTCTGCATCCCACAGTGACCCTGGGTCCATACTCCCAGAGGGATAAAGAATTGGAAAGCTACCAGAGGAGGGGAGGGCAAGGGAGGGGAGGGGATACAGAGTTCTGGTGGTGGGAATTGTGTGCAGTTGGACCCCTCTTCTCCAGTGGTTTTCTCAATGTTTCTTTTTGATAAATAAATAAATAAATAAATAAATAAATTTGAGAGAGAGAGGGAGAGAGACAGAGAGAGGGAGAGAGGCAGAGAGAGACAGAGACAGAGAGAGAGAAGCTTAAGCACACCTGGCGCAAAGCACAAGGACTGGCGTAAGGATCCCTGTTCGAGCCCCCGGCTCCCCACCTGCAGGGGAGTCGCTTCCCAAGTGGTGAAGCAGGTCTGTGGGTGTCTGTCTTTCTCTCTCCCTCTCTGTCTTCCCCTCCACTCTCCATTTCTCTCGGTCCTATCCAACAACAACGACATCCATCATAACTCCAACAATAAAACAACCAGGGCAACCAAAGGGAATGAATCAAGACATAACAATGATTTTCCAAAAGGATTCCGGGAGGTGGTGGGGTGGTCAAGCTTTAGACTCTCAAGCATGAGGTCCCGAGTTGGATCCCCGGCAGCACATGTGCCAGAGTGATGTGTGGTTCTCCCTCTGTCCTCCTATCGTTCTCATCCATAAAAAAGTCTTTCCAAAAAAACAACTTGTCCAGAACAGATGAAAAAGAGAGAGAGCGAGAGAGAAGAAGGGGTCGTGTGCCCAGGACAAGCTGCTGGGCAATGCGCTGCAGAGGCAGGCAGGCAGGCAGGCAGGCAGGCAGGCAGCAAAAGCCTACAGCACCCGGTATTCCCAGGCGGTCTCCCATCCAAGTACTAACCAGGCCCGACCCTGCTTAGCTTCCGAGATGAGACGAGATCGGGCGTGTTCACGGTGGTATGGCCGTAGACGCACACAGCCCTTTCTGCCGGCCTCAAGAAGCCAAGCCGCCAGCCGCCGGCGCAACAGCGACGCCCACTGGCCGGCTCCGCACACTGCCACCCCTCCACGAGTGCCCGCTGGCCACCTGCACCCAACACACCACCCCCACCCACCCCACGCCGCCCCAGCCTCCGCCCCAGCCACCACCACCATCACCACCCGGCACCCCTCACAAAGCCCACACCGCTGCACAGGCAGGCAGGCTGGCAGCGACACATGCGGGGACACGCTGCGCACCCACACGCACGCCACATACACACGGACAGCCTGCCTGCCTGCCTGCCTGCCTGCCTGCCTGCCTGCCTGCATGATGCCTGCTGCCGGCTAACTGCCTCTGCTCCACAGGCTGCCTGCTGACCCACCCAACTGCTTCTCCTGGAGCGGGAGAACCAGGCACCAGGGCCAAGGAGAGCACAAGCCCCACTCCCACAGGGAGACCCACTCCCAGCTGAGGAGGAGGAGGTGGAGGAGCAGGAGGAGGAGCAGGAGGAGGAGAAGAAAAGGTCTGGTGGTGGCAAAGCAGTTGTCTTGCCTAAGGGTCCAGGTAGTACTTCAATAGTTAAGTCATTACTTACTGACAACATAAAAAAAAATGTAGAGAGGAAAAGAAGAGTTCAATGACCAGCATTACCCTAAACCCTAGGTGAGTACTGATATGACAGAGAGCAGAAAGAAGTTAGGAAGAAAAGAAAGGAGAAAGAAGCTGAGGGAGAGAGAGAGAAAGAAAGAAAGAGGGAGAGAGAGGGAGACACTTGAGAGAGAGAGAGAGAGAGAGAGAGAGAGAGAGAAAAGGGAAGCAGGGCTTTTGCAAAGTTAACCCAATTCACATAGGCTCACTCCTAAGCTGAATATGGACCCCAGATCAGATCACATCACATCAATTGGGTTGATGGCCAAGAATATTTATACACCTTTCCCAGATTTGGGAGCTACTCTCATCCCTGATCCAGCTTTCTGGTCCTTCTGCCAGCCATGACATTGCCTCCCCAGAGAATAATTAGGATCTACCTGCATTTCAGATTTCAGGCTCAGGCTGAAAAACAAACAAACAAACAAACACTAGTATAGCCACAGGCCCTTTGGAATGTAACTCAAATATGCCTCCTAGCTGTCTACAAAATGGAGAGCAACCACACTCTTCATCTGTACTAGTCCACTCTTTAGGCCCATCATTGGTCAACAATTGGTTTGGATTTATAAGTTAACTCTATTTTGCACCACCAGGTTCCAGATGCTAGCATGATGCTGACCAGACTTCCCTGGACAGACAACCCCACCCATGTGTCCTGGAGCTCCGCTTCCCCAGAGCCCTTCCCCACTAGGGAAAGAGAGAGCCAGGTTGCAGTATGGACCGACCTGTCAACGCTCATGTTCAGCTGGGAAGCAGTTACAGAAGCCAGAACTCCCACCCGCACACCACACACGCACATGCACACGCACACGCACATGCACATGCACACGTACACACGCGTGCACACACACGCACGCACGCACGCACACACACACACACACACACACACACGCACACACACCTTCTGCATCCCACAGTGACCCTGGGTCCATACTCCCAGAGGGATAAAGAATTGGAAAGCTACCAGAGGAGGGGAGGGCAAGGGAGGGGAGGGGATACAGAGTTCTGGTGGTGGGAATTGTGTGCAGTTGGACCCCTCTTCTCCAGTGGTTTTCTCAATGTTTCTTTTTGATAAATAAATGAATAAATAAATAAATAAATTTGAGAGAGAGAGGGAGAGAGACAGAGAGAGGGAGAGAGGCAGAGAGAGACAGAGACAGAGAGAGAGAAGCTTAAGCACACCTGGCGCAAAGCACAAGGACTGGCGTAAGGATCCCTGTTCGAGCCCCCGGCTCCCCACCTGCAGGGGAGTCGCTTCCCAAGTGGTGAAGCAGGTCTGTGGGTGTCTGTCTTTCTCTCTCCCTCTCTGTCTTCCCCTCCACTCTCCATTTCTCTCGGTCCTATCCAACAACAACGACATCCATCATAACTCCAACAATAAAACAACCAGGGCAACCAAAGGGAATGAATCAAGACATAACAATGATTTTCCAAAAGGATTCCGGGAGGTGGTGGGGTGGTCAAGCTTTAGACTCTCAAGCATGAGGTCCCGAGTTGGATCCCCGGCAGCACATGTGCCAGAGTGATGTGTGGTTCTCCCTCTGTCCTCCTATCGTTCTCATCCATAAAAAAGTCTTTCCAAAAAAACAACTTGTCCAGAACAGATGAAAAAGAGAGAGAGCGAGAGAGAAGAAGGGGTCGTGTGCCCAGGACAAGCTGCTGGGCAATGCGCTGCAGAGGCAGGCAGGCAGGCAGGCAGGCAGGCAGCAAAAGCCTACAGCACCCGGTATTCCCAGGCGGTCTCCCATCCAAGTACTAACCAGGCCCGACCCTGCTTAGCTTCCGAGATCAGACGAGATCGGGCGTGTTCAGGGTGGTATGGCCGTAGACGCACACAGCCCTTTCTGCCGGCCTCAAGAAGCCAAGCCGCCAGCCGCCGGCGCAACAGCGACGCCCACTGGCCGGCTCCGCACACTGCCACCCCTCCACGAGTGCCCGCTGGCCACCTGCACCCAACACACCACCCCCACCCACCCCACGCCGCCCCAGCCTCCGCCCCAGCCACCACCACCATCACCACCCGGCACCCCTCACAAAGCCCACACCGCTGCACAGGCAGGCAGGCTGGCAGCGACACATGCGGGGACACGCTGCGCACCCACACGCACGCCACATACACACGGACAGCCTGCCTGCCTGCCTGCCTGCCTGCCTGCCTGCCTGCCTGCCTGCATGATGCCTGCTGCCGGCTAACTGCCTCTGCTCCACAGGCTGCCTGCTGACCCACCCAACTGCTTCTCCTGGAGCGGGAGAACCAGGCACCAGGGCCAAGGAGAGCACAAGCCCCACTCCCACAGGGAGACCCACTCCCAGCTGAGGAGGAGGAGGTGGAGGAGCAGGAGGAGGAGCAGGAGGAGGAGAAGAAAAGGTCTGGTGGTGGCAAAGCAGTTGTCTTGCCTAAGGGTCCAGGTAGTACTTCAATAGTTAAGTCATTACTTACTGACAACATAAAAAAAAATGTAGAGAGGAAAAGAAGAGTTCAATGACCAGCATTACCCTAAACCCTAGGTGAGTACTGATATGACAGAGAGCAGAAAGAAGTTAGGAAGAAAAGAAAGGAGAAAGAAGCTGAGGGAGAGAGAGAGAAAGAAAGAAAGAGGGAGAGAGAGGGAGACACTTGAGAGAGAGAGAGAGAGAGAGAGAGAGAGAGAGAAAAGGGAAGCAGGGCTTTTGCAAAGTTAACCCAATTCACATAGGCTCACTCCTAAGCTGAATATGGACCCCAGATCAGATCACATCACATCAATTGGGTTGATGGCCAAGAATATTTATACACCTTTCCCAGATTTGGGAGCTACTCTCATCCCTGATCCAGCTTTCTGGTCCTTCTGCCAGCCATGACATTGCCTCCCCAGAGAATAATTAGGATCTACCTGCATTTCAGATTTCAGGCTCAGGCTGAAAAACAAACAAACAAACAAACAAACACTAGTATAGCCACAGGCCCTTTGGAATGTAACTCAAATATGCCTCCTAGCTGTCTACAAAATGGAGAGCAACCACACTCTTCATCTGTACTAGTCCACTCTTTAGGCCCATCATTGGTCAACAATTGGTTTGGATTTATAAGTTAACTCTATTTTGCACCACCAGGTTCCAGATGCTAGCATGATGCTGACCAGACTTCCCTGGACAGACAACCCCACCCATGTGTCCTGGAGCTCCGCTTCCCCAGAGCCCTTCCCCGCTAGGGAAAGAGAGAGCCAGGTTGCAGTATGGACCGACCTGTCAACGCTCATGTTCAGCTGGGAAGCAGTTACAGAAGCCAGAACTCCCACCCGCACACCACACACGCACATGCACACGCACACGCACATGCACATGCACACGTACACACGCGTGCACACACACGCACGCACGCACGCACACACACACACACACACACACACACGCACACACACCTTCTGCATCCCACAGTGACCCTGGGTCCATACTCCCAGAGGGATAAAGAATTGGAAAGCTACCAGAGGAGGGGAGGGCAAGGGAGGGGAGGGGATACAGAGTTCTGGTGGTGGGAATTGTGTGCAGTTGGACCCCTCTTCTCCAGTGGTTTTCTCAATGTTTCTTTTTGATAAATAAATAAATAAATAAATAAATAAATAAATTTGAGAGAGAGAGGGAGAGAGACAGAGAGAGGGAGAGAGGCAGAGAGAGACAGAGACAGAGAGAGAGAAGCTTAAGCACACCTGGCGCAAAGCACAAGGACTGGCGTAAGGATCCCTGTTCGAGCCCCTGGCTCCCCACCTGCAGGGGAGTCGCTTCCCAAGTGGTGAAGCAGGTCTGTGGGTGTCTGTCTTTCTCTCTCCCTCTCTGTCTTCCCCTCCACTCTCCATTTCTCTCGGTCCTATCCAACAACAACGACATCCATCATAACTCCAACAATAAAACAACCAGGGCAACCAAAGGGAATGAATCAAGACATAACAATGATTTTCCAAAAGGATTCCGGGAGGTGGTGGGGTGGTCAAGCTTTAGACTCTCAAGCATGAGGTCCCGAGTTGGATCCCCGGCAGCACATGTGCCAGAGTGATGTGTGGTTCTCCCTCTGTCCTCCTATCGTTCTCATCCATAAAAAAGTCTTTCCAAAAAAACAACTTGTCCAGAACAGATGAAAAAGAGAGAGAGCGAGAGAGAAGAAGGGGTCGTGTGCCCAGGACAAGCTGCTGGGCAATGCGCTGCAGAGGCAGGCAGGCAGGCAGGCAGCAAAAGCCTACAGCACCCGGTATTCCCAGGCGGTCTCCAATCCAAGTACTAACCAGGCCCGACCCTGCTTAGCTTCCGAGATCAGACGAGATCGGGCGTGTTCAGGGTGGTATGGCCGTAGACGCACACAGCCCTTTCTGCCGGCCTCAAGAAGCCAAGCCGCCAGCCGCCGGCGCAACAGCGACGCCCACTGGCCGGCTCCGCACACTGCCACCCCTCCACGAGTGCCCGCTGGCCACCTGCACCCAACACACCACCCCCACCCACCCCACGCCGCCCCAGCCTCCGCCCCAGCCACCACCACCATCACCACCCAGCACCCCTCACAAAGCCCACACCGCTGCACAGGCAGGCAGGCTGGCAGCGACACATGCGGGGACACGCTGCGCACCCACACGCACGCCACATACACACGGACAGCCTGCCTGCCTGCCTGCCTGCCTGCATGATGCCTGCTGCCGGCTAACTGCCTCTGCTCCACAGGCTGCCTGCTGACCCACCCAACTGCTTCTCCTGGAGCGGGAGAACCAGGCACCAGGGCCAAGGAGAGCACAAGCCCCACTCCCACAGGGAGACCCAATCCCAGCTGAGGAGGAGGAGGTGGAGGAGCAGGAGGAGGAGCAGGAGGAGGAGAAGAAAAGGTCTGGTGGTGGCAAAGCAGTTGTCTTGCCTAAGGGTCCAGGTAGTACTTCAATAGTTAAGTCATTACTTACTGACAACATAAAAAAAAAATGTAGAGAGGAAAAGAAGAGTTCAATGACCAGCATTACCCTAAACCCTAGGTGAGTACTGATATGACAGAGAGCAGAAAGAAGTTAGGAAGAAAAGAAAGGAGAATGAAGCTGAGGGAGAGAGAGAGAAAGAAAGAAAGAAAGAAAGAGGGAGAGAGAGGGAGACACTTGAGAGAGAGAGAGAGAAAAGGGAAGCAGGGCTTTTGCAAAGTTAACCCAATTCACATAGGCTCACTCCTAAGCTGAATATGGACCCCAGATCAGATCACATCACATCAATTGGGTTGATGGCCAAGAATATTTATACACCTTTCCCAGATTTGGGAGCTACTCTCATCCCTGATCCAGCTTTCTGGTCCTTCTGCCAGCCATGACATTGCCTCCCCAGAGAATAATTAGGATCTACCTGCATTTCAGATTTCAGGCTCAGGCTGAAAAACAAACAAACAAACAAACAAACAAACACTAGTATAGCCACAGGCCCTTTGGAATGTAACTCAAATATGCCTCCTAGCTGTCTACAAAATGGAGAGCAACCACACTCTTCATCTGTACTAGTCCACTCTTTAGGCCCATCATTGGTCAACAATTGGTTTGGATTTATAAGTTAACTCTATTTTGCACCACCAGGTTCCAGATGCTAGCATGATGCTGACCAGACTTCCCTGGACAGACAACCCCACCCATGTGTCCTGGAGCTCCGCTTCCCCAGAGCCCTTCCCCGCTAGGGAAAGAGAGAGCCAGGTTGCAGTATGGACCGACCTGTCAACGCTCATGTTCAGCTGGGAAGCAGTTACAGAAGCCAGAACTCCCACCCGCACACCACACACGCACATGCACACGCACACGCACATGCACATGCACACGTACACACGCGTGCACACACACGCACGCACGCACGCACACACACACACACACACACACACACACGCACACACACCTTCTGCATCCCACAGTGACCCTGGGTCCATACTCCCAGAGGGATAAAGAATTGGAAAGCTACCAGAGGAGGGGAGGGCAAGGGAGGGGAGGGGATACAGAGTTCTGGTGGTGGGAATTGTGTGCAGTTGGACCCCTCTTCTCCAGTGGTTTTCTCAATGTTTCTTTTTGATAAATAAATAAATAAATAAATAAATAAATAAATAAATTTGAGAGAGAGAGGGAGAGAGACAGAGAGAGGGAGAGAGGCAGAGAGAGACAGAGACAGAGAGAGAGAAGCTTAAGCACACCTGGCGCAAAGCACAAGGACTGGCGTAAGGATCCCTGTTCGAGCCCCCGGCTCCCCACCTGCAGGGGAGTCGCTTCCCAAGTGGTGAAGCAGGTCTGTGGGTGTCTGTCTTTCTCTCTCCCTCTCTGTCTTCCCCTCCACTCTCCATTTCTCTCGGTCCTATCCAACAACAACGACATCCATCATAACTCCAACAATAAAACAACCAGGGCAACCAAAGGGAATGAATCAAGACATAACAATGATTTTCCAAAAGGATTCCGGGAGGTGGTGGGGTGGTCAAGCTTTAGACTCTCAAGCATGAGGTCCCGAGTTGGATCCCCGGCAGCACATGTGCCAGAGTGATGTGTGGTTCTCCCTCTGTCCTCCTATCGTTCTCATCCATAAAAAAGTCTTTCCAAAAAAACAACTTGTCCAGAACAGATGAAAAAGAGAGAGAGCGAGAGAGAAGAAGGGGTCGTGTGCCCAGGACAAGCTGCTGGGCAATGCGCTGCAGAGGCAGGCAGGCAGGCAGGCAGGCAGGCAGCAAAAGCCTACAGCACCCGGTATTCCCAGGCGGTCTCCCATCCAAGTACTAACCAGGCCCGACCCTGCTTAGCTTCCGAGATCAGACGAGATCGGGCGTGTTCAGGGTGGTATGGCCGTAGACGCACACAGCCCTTTCTGCCGGCCTCAAGAAGCCAAGCCGCCAGCCGCCGGCGCAACAGCGACGCCCACTGGCCGGCTCCGCACACTGCCACCCCTCCACGAGTGCCCGCTGGCCACCTGCACCCAACACACCACCCCCACCCACCCCACGCCGCCCCAGCCTCCGCCCCAGCCACCACCACCATCACCACCCGGCACCCCTCACAAAGCCCACACCGCTGCACAGGCAGGCAGGCTGGCAGCGACACATGCGGGGACACGCTGCGCACCCACACGCACGCCACATACACACGGACAGCCTGCCTGCCTGCCTGCCTGCCTGCCTGCCTGCCTGCATGATGCCTGCTGCCGGCTAACTGCCTCTGCTCCACAGGCTGCCTGCTGACCCACCCAACTGCTTCTCCTGGAGCGGGAGAACCAGGCACCAGGGCCAAGGAGAGCACAAGCCCCACTCCCACAGGGAGACCCACTCCCAGCTGAGGAGGAGGAGGTGGAGGAGCAGGAGGAGGAGCAGGAGGAGGAGAAGAAAAGGTCTGGTGGTGGCAAAGCAGTTGTCTTGCCTAAGGGTCCAGGTAGTACTTCAATAGTTAAGTCATTACTTACTGACAACATAAAAAAAAATGTAGAGAGGAAAAGAAGAGTTCAATGACCAGCATTACCCTAAACCCTAGGTGAGTACTGATATGACAGAGAGCAGAAAGAAGTTAGGAAGAAAAGAAAGGAGAAAGAAGCTGAGGGAGAGAGAGAGAAAGAAAGAAAGAAAGAGGGAGAGAGAGGGAGACACTTGAGAGAGAGAGAGAGAAAAGGGAAGCAGGGCTTTTGCAAAGTTAACCCAATTCACATAGGCTCACTCCTAAGCTGAATATGGACCCCAGATCAGATCACATCACATCAATTGGGTTGATGGCCAAGAATATTTATACACCTTTCCCAGATTTGGGAGCTACTCTCATCCCTGATCCAGCTTTCTGGTCCTTCTGCCAGCCATGACATTGCCTCCCCAGAGAATAATTAGGATCTACCTGCATTTCAGATTTCAGGCTCAGGCTGAAAAACAAACAAACAAACAAACAAACAAACACTAGTATAGCCACAGGCCCTTTGGAATGTAACTCAAATATGCCTCCTAGCTGTCTACAAAATGGAGAGCAACCACACTCTTCATCTGTACTAGTCCACTCTTTAGGCCCATCATTGGTCAACAATTGGTTTGGATTTATAAGTTAACTCTATTTTGCACCACCAGGTTCCAGATGCTAGCATGATGCTGACCAGACTTCCCTGGACAGACAACCCCACCCATGTGTCCTGGAGCTCCGCTTCCCCAGAGCCCTTCCCCGCTAGGGAAAGAGAGAGCCAGGTTGCAGTATGGACCGACCTGTCAACGCTCATGTTCAGCTGGGAAGCAGTTACAGAAGCCAGAACTCCCACCCGCACACCACACACGCACATGCACACGCACATGCACATGCACACGTACACACGCGTGCACACACACGCACGCACGCACGCACACACACACACACACACACACGCACACACACCTTCTGCATCCCACAGTGACCCTGGGTCCATACTCCCAGAGGGATAAAGAATTGGAAAGCTACCAGAGGAGGGGAGGGCAAGGGAGGGGAGGGGATACAGAGTTCTGGTGGTGGGAATTGTGTGCAGTTGGACCCCTCTTCTCCAGTGGTTTTCTCAATGTTTCTTTTTGATAAATAAATAAATAAATAAATAAATAAATAAATAAATAAATTTGAGAGAGAGAGGGAGAGAGACAGAGAGAGGGAGAGAGGCAGAGAGAGACAGAGACAGAGAGAGAGAAGCTTAAGCACACCTGGCGCAAAGCACAAGGACTGGCGTAAGGATCCCTGTTCGAGCCCCCGGCTCCCCACCTGCAGGGGAGTCGCTTCCCAAGTGGTGAAGCAGGTCTGTGGGTGTCTGTCTTTCTCTCTCCCTCTCTGTCTTCCCCTCCACTCTCCATTTCTCTCGGTCCTATCCAACAACAACGACATCCATCATAACTCCAACAATAAAACAACCAGGGCAACCAAAGGGAATGAATCAAGACATAACAATGATTTTCCAAAAGGATTCCGGGAGGTGGTGGGGTGGTCAAGCTTTAGACTCTCAAGCATGAGGTCCCGAGTTGGATCCCCGGCAGCACATGTGCCAGAGTGATGTGTGGTTCTCCCTCTGTCCTCCTATCGTTCTCATCCATAAAAAAGTCTTTCCAAAAAAACAACTTGTCCAGAACAGATGAAAAAGAGAGAGAGCGAGAGAGAAGAAGGGGTCGTGTGCCCAGGACAAGCTGCTGGGCAATGCGCTGCAGAGGCAGGCAGGCAGGCAGGCAGGCAGGCAGCAAAAGCCTACAGCACCCGGTATTCCCAGGCGGTCTCCCATCCAAGTACTAACCAGGCCCGACCCTGCTTAGCTTCCGAGATCAGACGAGATCGGGCGTGTTCAGGGTGGTATGGCCGTAGACGCACACAGCCCTTTCTGCCGGCCTCAAGAAGCCAAGCCGCCAGCCGCCGGCGCAACAGCGACGCCCACTGGCCGGCTCCGCACACTGCCACCCCTCCACGAGTGCCCGCTGGCCACCTGCACCCAACACACCACCCCCACCCACCCCACGCCGCCCCAGCCTCCGCCCCAGCCACCACCACCATCACCACCCAGCACCCCTCACAAAGCCCACACCGCTGCACAGGCAGGCAGGCTGGCAGCGACACATGCGGGGACACGCTGCGCACCCACACGCACGCCACATACACACGGACAGCCTGCCTGCCTGCCTGCCTGCCTGCCTGCCTGCCTGCCTGCCTGCATGATGCCTGCTGCCGGCTAACTGCCTCTGCTCCACAGGCTGCCTGCTGACCCACCCAACTGCTTCTCCTGGAGCGGGAGAACCAGGCACCAGGGCCAAGGAGAGCACAAGCCCCACTCCCACAGGGAGACCCAATCCCAGCTGAGGAGGAGGAGGTGGAGGAGCAGGAGGAGGAGCAGGAGGAGGAGAAGAAAAGGTCTGGTGGTGGCAAAGCAGTTGTCTTGCCTAAGGGTCCAGGTAGTACTTCAATAGTTAAGTCATTACTTACTGACAACATAAAAAAAAATGTAGAGAGGAAAAGAAGAGTTCAATGACCAGCATTACCCTAAACCCTAGGTGAGTACTGATATGACAGAGAGCAGAAAGAAGTTAGGAAGAAAAGAAAGGAGAATGAAGCTGAGGGAGAGAGAGAGAAAGAAAGAAAGAAAGAAAGAGGGAGAGAGAGGGAGACACTTGAGAGAGAGAGAGAGAAAAGGGAAGCAGGGCTTTTGCAAAGTTAACCCAATTCACATAGGCTCACTCCTAAGCTGAATATGGACCCCAGATCAGATCACATCACATCAATTGGGTTGATGGCCAAGAATATTTATACACCTTTCCCAGATTTGGGAGCTACTCTCATCCCTGATCCAGCTTTCTGGTCCTTCTGCCAGCCATGACATTGCCTCCCCAGAGAATAATTAGGATCTACCTGCATTTCAGATTTCAGGCTCAGGCTGAAAAACAAACAAACAAACAAACAAACAAACACTAGTATAGCCACAGGCCCTTTGGAATGTAACTCAAATATGCCTCCTAGCTGTCTACAAAATGGAGAGCAACCACACTCTTCATCTGTACTAGTCCACTCTTTAGGCCCATCATTGGTCAACAATTGGTTTGGATTTATAAGTTAACTCTATTTTGCACCACCAGGTTCCAGATGCTAGCATGATGCTGACCAGACTTCCCTGGACAGACAACCCCACCCATGTGTCCTGGAGCTCCGCTTCCCCAGAGCCCTTCCCCGCTAGGGAAAGAGAGAGCCAGGTTGCAGTATGGACCGACCTGTCAACGCTCATGTTCAGCTGGGAAGCAGTTACAGAAGCCAGAACTCCCACCCGCACACCACACACGCACATGCACACGCACACGCACATGCACATGCACACGTACACACGCGTGCACACACACGCACGCACGCACGCACGCACACACACGCACGCACGCACGCACGCACACACACACACACACACACGCACACACACCTTCTGCATCCCACAGTGACCCTGGGTCCATACTCCCAGAGGGATAAAGAATTGGAAAGCTACCAGAGGAGGGGAGGGCAAGGGAGGGGAGGGGATACAGAGTTCTGGTGGTGGGAATTGTGTGCAGTTGGACCCCTCTTCTCCAGTGGTTTTCTCAATGTTTCTTTTTGATAAATAAATAAATAAATTTGAGAGAGAGAGGGAGAGAGACAGAGAGAGGGAGAGAGGCAGAGAGAGACAGAGACAGAGAGAGAGAAGCTTAAGCACACCTGGCGCAAAGCACAAGGACTGGCGTAAGGATCCCTGTTCGAGCCCCCGGCTCCCCACCTGCAGGGGAGTCGCTTCCCAAGTGGTGAAGCAGGTCTGTGGGTGTCTGTCTTTCTCTCTCCCTCTCTGTCTTCCCCTCCACTCTCCATTTCTCTCGGTCCTATCCAACAACAACGACATCCATCATAACTCCAACAATAAAACAACCAGGGCAACCAAAGGGAATGAATCAAGACATAACAATGATTTTCCAAAAGGATTCCGGGAGGTGGTGGGGTGGTCAAGCTTTAGACTCTCAAGCATGAGGTCCCGAGTTGGATCCCCGGCAGCACATGTGCCAGAGTGATGTGTGGTTCTCCCTCTGTCCTCCTATCGTTCTCATCCATAAAAAAGTCTTTCCAAAAAAACAACTTGTCCAGAACAGATGAAAAAGAGAGAGAGCGAGAGAGAAGAAGGGGTCGTGTGCCCAGGACAAGCTGCTGGGCAATGCGCTGCAGAGGCAGGCAGGCAGGCAGGCAGGCAGGCAGCAAAAGCCTACAGCACCCGGTATTCCCGGGCGGTCTCCCATCCAAGTACTAACCAGGCCCGACCCTGCTTAGCTTCCGAGATCAGACGAGATCGGGCGTGTTCAGGGTGGTATGGCCGTAGACGCACACAGCCCTTTCTGCCGGCCTCAAGAAGCCAAGCCGCCAGCCGCCGGCGCAACAGCGACGCCCACTGGCCGGCTCCGCACACTGCCACCCCTCCACGAGTGCCCGCTGGCCACCTGCACCCAACACACCACCCCCACCCACCCCACGCCGCCCCAGCCTCCGCCCCAGCCACCACCACCATCACCACCCGGCACCCCTCACAAAGCCCACACCGCTGCACAGGCAGGCAGGCTGGCAGCGACACATGCGGGGACACGCTGCGCACCCACACGCACGCCACATACACACGGACAGCCTGCCTGCCTGCCTGCCTGCCTGCCTGCCTGCATGATGCCTGCTGCCGGCTAACTGCCTCTGCTCCACAGGCTGCCTGCTGACCCACCCAACTGCTTCTCCTGGAGCGGGAGAACCAGGCACCAGGGCCAAGGAGAGCACAAGCCCCACTCCCACAGGGAGACCCACTCCCAGCTGAGGAGGAGGAGGTGGAGGAGCAGGAGGAGGAGCAGGAGGAGGAGAAGAAAAGGTCTGGTGGTGGCAAAGCAGTTGTCTTGCCTAAGGGTCCAGGTAGTACTTCAATAGTTAAGTCATTACTTACTGACAACATAAAAAAAAATGTAGAGAGGAAAAGAAGAGTTCAATGACCAGCATTACCCTAAACCCTAGGTGAGTACTGATATGACAGAGAGCAGAAAGAAGTTAGGAAGAAAAGAAAGGAGAAAGAAGCTGAGGGAGAGAGAGAGAAAGAAAGAAAGAAAGAAAGAAAGAGGGAGAGAGAGGGAGACACTTGAGAGAGAGAGAGAGAAAAGGGAAGCAGGGCTTTTGCAAAGTTAACCCAATTCACATAGGCTCACTCCTAAGCTGAATATGGACCCCAGATCAGATCACATCACATCAATTGGGTTGATGGCCAAGAATATTTATACACCTTTCCCAGATTTGGGAGCTACTCTCATCCCTGATCCAGCTTTCTGGTCCTTCTGCCAGCCATGACATTGCCTCCCCAGAGAATAATTAGGATCTACCTGCATTTCAGATTTCAGGCTCAGGCTGAAAAACAAACAAACAAACAAACAAACAAAGAAAAACTAGTATAGCCACAGGCCCATTGGAATGTAACTCAAATATGCCTCCTAGCTGTCTACAAAATGGAGAGCAACCACACTCTTCATCTGTACTAGTCCACTCTTTAGGCCCATCATTGGTCAACAATTGGTTTGGATTTATAAGTTAACTCTATTTTGCACCACCAGGTTCCAGATGCTAGCATGATGCTGACCAGACTTCCCTGGACAGACAACCCCACCCATGTGTCCTGGAGCTCCGCTTCCCCAGAGCCCTTCCCCGATAGGGAAAGAGAGAGCCAGGTTGCAGTATGGACCGACCTGTCAACGCTCATGTTCAGCTGGGAAGCAGTTACAGAAGCCAGAACTCCCACCCGCACACCACACACGCACATGCACACGCACACGCACATGCACATGCACACGTACACACGCGTGCACACACACGCACGCACGCACACACACACACACACACACGCACACACACCTTCTGCATCCCACAGTGACCCTGGGTCCATACTCCCAGAGGGATAAAGAATTGGAAAGCTACCAGAGGAGGGGAGGGCAAGGGAGGGGAGGGGATACAGAGTTCTGGTGGTGGGAATTGTGTGCAGTTGGACCCCTCTTCTCCAGTGGTTTTCTCAATGTTTCTTTTTGATAAATAAATAAATAAATTTGAGAGAGAGAGGGAGAGAGACAGAGAGAGGGAGAGAGGCAGAGAGAGACAGAGACAGAGAGAGAGAAGCTTAAGCACACCTGGCGCAAAGCACAAGGACTGGCGTAAGGATCCCTGTTCGAGCCCCCGGCTCCCCACCTGCAGGGGAGTCGCTTCCCAAGTGGTGAAGCAGGTCTGTGGGTGTCTGTCTTTCTCTCTCCCTCTCTGTCTTCCCCTCCACTCTCCATTTCTCTCGGTCCTATCCAACAACAACGACATCCATCATAACTCCAACAATAAAACAACCAGGGCAACCAAAGGGAATGAATCAAGACATAACAATGATTTTCCAAAAGGATTCCGGGAGGTGGTGGGGTGGTCAAGCTTTAGACTCTCAAGCATGAGGTCCCGAGTTGGATCCCCGGCAGCACATGTGCCAGAGTGATGTGTGGTTCTCCCTCTGTCCTCCTATCGTTCTCATCCATAAAAAAGTCTTTCCAAAAAAACAACTTGTCCAGAACAGATGAAAAAGAGAGAGAGCGAGAGAGAAGAAGGGGTCGTGTGCCCAGGACAAGCTGCTGGGCAATGCGCTGCAGAGGCAGGCAGGCAGGCAGGCAGGCAGGCAGCAAAAGCCTACAGCACCCGGTATTCCCGGGCGGTCTCCCATCCAAGTACTAACCAGGCCCGACCCTGCTTAGCTTCCGAGATCAGACGAGATCGGGCGTGTTCAGGGTGGTATGGCCGTAGACGCACACAGCCCTTTCTGCCGGCCTCAAGAAGCCAAGCCGCCAGCCGCCGGCGCAACAGCGACGCCCACTGGCCAGCTCCGCACACTGCCACCCCTCCACGAGTGCCCGCTGGCCACCTGCACCCAACACACCACCCCCACCCACCCCACGCCGCCCCAGCCTCCGCCCCAGCCACCACCACCATCACCACCCGGCACCCCTCACAAAGCCCACACCGCTGCACAGGCAGGCAGGCTGGCAGCGACACATGCGGGGACACGCTGCGCACCCACACGCACGCCACATACACACGGACAGCCTGCCTGCCTGCCTGCCTGCCTGCCTGCCTGCCTGCATGATGCCTGCTGCCGGCTAACTGCCTCTGCTCCACAGGCTGCCTGCTGACCCACCCAACTGCTTCTCCTGGAGCGGGAGAACCAGGCACCAGGGCCAAGGAGAGCACAAGCCCCACTCCCACAGGGAGACCCACTCCCAGCTGAGGAGGAGGAGGTGGAGGAGCAGGAGGAGGAGCAGGAGGAGGAGAAGAAAAGGTCTGGTGGTGGCAAAGCAGTTGTCTTGCCTAAGGGTCCAGGTAGTACTTCAATAGTTAAGTCATTACTTACTGACAACATAAAAAAAAATGTAGAGAGGAAAAGAAGAGTTCAATGACCAGCATTACCCTAAACCCTAGGTGAGTACTGATATGACAGAGAGCAGAAAGAAGTTAGGAAGAAAAGAAAGGAGAAAGAAGCTGAGGGAGAGAGAGAGAAAGAAAGAAAGAGGGAGAGAGAGGGAGACACTTGAGAGAGAGAGAGAGAGAGAAAAGGGAAGCAGGGCTTTTGCAAAGTTAACCCAATTCACATAGGCTCACTCCTAAGCTGAATATGGACCCCAGATCAGATCACATCACATCAATTGGGTTGATGGCCAAGAATATTTATACACCTTTCCCAGATTTGGGAGCTACTCTCATCCCTGATCCAGCTTTCTGGTCCTTCTGCCAGCCATGACATTGCCTCCCCAGAGAATAATTAGGATCTACCTGCATTTCAGATTTCAGGCTCAGGCTGAAAAACAAACAAACAAACAAACAAACAAACACTAGTATAGCCACAGGCCCTTTGGAATGTAACTCAAATATGCCTCCTAGCTGTCTACAAAATGGAGAGCAACCACACTCTTCATCTGTACTAGTCCACTCTTTAGGCCCATCATTGGTCAACAATTGGTTTGGATTTATAAGTTAACTCTATTTTGCACCACCAGGTTCCAGATGCTAGCATGATGCTGACCAGACTTCCCTGGACAGACAACCCCACCCATGTGTCCTGGAGCTCCGCTTCCCCAGAGCCCTTCCCCGCTAGGGAAAGAGAGAGCCAGGTTGCAGTATGGACCGACCTGTCAACGCTCATGTTCAGCTGGGAAGCAGTTACAGAAGCCAGAACTCCCACCCGCACACCACACACGCACATGCACACGCACACGCACATGCACATGCACACGTACACACGCGTGCACACACACGCACGCACGCACGCACACACACACACACACACGCACACACACCTTCTGCATCCCACAGTGACCCTGGGTCCATACTCCCAGAGGGATAAAGAATTGGAAAGCTACCAGAGGAGGGGAGGGCAAGGGAGGGGAGGGGGTACAGAGTTCTGGTGGTGGGAATTGTGTGCAGTTGGACCCCTCTTCTCCAGTGGTTTTCTCAATGTTTCTTTTTGATAAATAAATAAATAAATAAATAAATAAATTTGAGAGAGAGAGGGAGAGAGACAGAGAGAGGGAGAGAGGCAGAGAGAGACAGAGACAGAGAGAGAGAAGCTTAAGCACACCTGGCGCAAAGCACAAGGACTGGCGTAAGGATCCCTGTTCGAGCCCCCGGCTCCCCACCTGCAGGGGAGTCGCTTCCCAAGTGGTGAAGCAGGTCTGTGGGTGTCTGTCTTTCTCTCTCCCTCTCTGTCTTCCCCTCCACTCTCCATTTCTCTTGGTCCTATCCAACAACAACGACATCCATCATAACTCCAACAATAAAACAACCAGGGCAACCAAAGGGAATGAATCAAGACATAACAATGATTTTCCAAAAGGATTCCGGGAGGTGGTGGGGTGGTCAAGCTTTAGACTCTCAAGCATGAGGTCCCGAGTTGGATCCCCGGCAGCACATGTGCCAGAGTGATGTGTGGTTCTCCCTCTGTCCTCCTATCGTTCTCATCCATAAAAAAGTCTTTCCAAAAAAACAACTTGTCCAGAACAGATGAAAAAGAGAGAGAGCGAGAGAGAAGAAGGGGTCGTGTGCCCAGGACAAGCTGCTGGGCAATGCGCTGCAGAGGCAGGCAGGCAGGCAGGCAGCAAAAGCCTACAGCACCCGGTATTCCCAGGCGGTCTCCCATCCAAGTACTAACCAGGCCCGACCCTGCTTAGCTTCCGAGATCAGACGAGATCGGGCGTGTTCAGGGTGGTATGGCCGTAGACGCACACAGCCCTTTCTGCCGGCCTCAAGAAGCCAAGCCGCCAGCCGCCGGCGCAACAGCGACGCCCACTGGCCGGCTCCGCACACTGCCACCCCTCCACGAGTGCCCGCTGGCCACCTGCACCCAACACACCACCCCCACCCACCCCACGCCGCCCCAGCCTCCGCCCCAGCCACCACCACCATCACCACCCAGCACCCCTCACAAAGCCCACACCGCTGCACAGGCAGGCAGGCTGGCAGCGACACATGCGGGGACACGCTGCGCACCCACACGCACGCCACATACACACGGACAGCCTGCCTGCCTGCCTGCCTGCCTGCCTGCCTGCCTGCCTGCATGATGCCTGCTGCCGGCTAACTGCCTCTGCTCCACAGGCTGCCTGCTGACCCACCCAACTGCTTCTCCTGGAGCGGGAGAACCAGGCACCAGGGCCAAGGAGAGCACAAGCCCCACTCCCACAGGGAGACCCAATCCCAGCTGAGGAGGAGGAGGTGGAGGAGCAGGAGGAGGAGCAGGAGGAGGAGAAGAAAAGGTCTGGTGGTGGCAAAGCAGTTGTCTTGCCTAAGGGTCCAGGTAGTACTTCAATAGTTAAGTCATTACTTACTGACAACATAAAAAAAAATGTAGAGAGGAAAAGAAGAGTTCAATGACCAGCATTACCCTAAACCCTAGGTGAGTACTGATATGACAGAGAGCAGAAAGAAGTTAGGAAGAAAAGAAAGGAGAAAGAAGCTGAGGGAGAGAGAGAGAAAGAAAGAAAGAAAGAGGGAGAGAGAGGGAGACACTTGAGAGAGAGAGAGAGAGAGAAAAGGGAAGCAGGGCTTTTGCAAAGTTAACCCAATTCACATAGGCTCACTCCTAAGCTGAATATGGACCCCAGATCAGATCACATCACATCAATTGGGTTGATGGCCAAGAATATTTATACACCTTTCCCAGATTTGGGAGCTACTCTCATCCCTGATCCAGCTTTCTGGTCCTTCTGCCAGCCATGACATTGCCTCCCCAGAGAATAATTAGGATCTACCTGCATTTCAGATTTCAGGCTCAGGCTGAAAAACAAACAAACAAACAAACAAACAAACACTAGTATAGCCACAGGCCCTTTGGAATGTAACTCAAATATGCCTCCTAGCTGTCTACAAAATGGAGAGCAACCACACTCTTCATCTGTACTAGTCCACTCTTTAGGCCCATCATTGGTCAACAATTGGTTTGGATTTATAAGTTAACTCTATTTTGCACCACCAGGTTCCAGATGCTAGCATGATGCTGACCAGACTTCCCTGGACAGACAACCCCACCCATGTGTCCTGGAGCTCCGCTTCCCCAGAGCCCTTCCCCGCTAGGGAAAGAGAGAGCCAGGTTGCAGTATGGACCGACCTGTCAACGCTCATGTTCAGCTGGGAAGCAGTTACAGAAGCCAGAACTCCCACCCGCACACCACACACGCACATGCACATGCACACGCACATGCACACGTACACACGCGTGCACACACACGCACGCACACACACACACACACACGCACACACACCTTCTGCATCCCACAGTGACCCTGGGTCCATACTCCCAGAGGGATAAAGAATTGGAAAGCTACCAGAGGAGGGGAGGGCAAGGGAGGGGAGGGGATACAGAGTTCTGGTGGTGGGAATTGTGTGCAGTTGGACCCCTCTTCTCCAGTGGTTTTCTCAATGTTTCTTTTTGATAAATAAATAAATAAATAAATAAATAAATAAATAAATAAATTTGAGAGAGAGAGGGAGAGAGACAGAGAGAGGGAGAGAGGCAGAGAGAGACAGAGACAGAGAGAGAGAAGCTTAAGCACACCTGGCGCAAAGCACAAGGACTGGCGTAAGGATCCCTGTTCGAGCCCCCGGCTCCCCACCTGCAGGGGAGTCGCTTCCCAAGTGGTGAAGCAGGTCTGTGGGTGTCTGTCTTTCTCTCTCCCTCTCTGTCTTCCCCTCCACTCTCCATTTCTCTCGGTCCTATCCAACAACAACGACATCCATCATAACTCCAACAATAAAACAACCAGGGCAACCAAAGGGAATGAATCAAGACATAACAATGATTTTCCAAAAGGATTCCGGGAGGTGGTGGGGTGGTCAAGCTTTAGACTCTCAAGCATGAGGTCCCGAGTTGGATCCCCGGCAGCACATGTGCCAGAGTGATGTGTGGTTCTCCCTCTGTCCTCCTATCGTTCTCATCCATAAAAAAGTCTTTCCAAAAAAACAACTTGTCCAGAACAGATGAAAAAGAGAGAGAGCGAGAGAGAAGAAGGGGTCGTGTGCCCAGGACAAGCTGCTGGGCAATGCGCTGCAGAGGCAGGCAGGCAGGCAGGCAGGCAGGCAGCAAAAGCCTACAGCACCCGGTATTCCCAGGCGGTCTCCCATCCAAGTACTAACCAGGCCCGACCCTGCTTAGCTTCCGAGATCAGACGAGATCGGGCGTGTTCAGGGTGGTATGGCCGTAGACGCACACAGCCCTTTCTGCCGGCCTCAAGAAGCCAAGCCGCCAGCCGCCGGCGCAACAGCGACGCCCACTGGCCGGCTCCGCACACTGCCACCCCTCCACGAGTGCCCGCTGGCCACCTGCACCCAACACACCACCCCCACCCACCCCACGCCGCCCCAGCCTCCGCCCCAGCCACCACCACCATCACCACCCGGCACCCCTCACAAAGCCCACACCGCTGCACAGGCAGGCAGGCTGGCAGCGACACATGCGGGGACACGCTGCGCACCCACACGCACGCCACATACACACGGACAGCCTGCCTGCCTGCCTGCCTGCCTGCCTGCCTGCCTGCATGATGCCTGCTGCCGGCTAACTGCCTCTGCTCCACAGGCTGCCTGCTGACCCACCCAACTGCTTCTCCTGGAGCGGGAGAACCAGGCACCAGGGCCAAGGAGAGCACAAGCCCCACTCCCACAGGGAGACCCACTCCCAGCTGAGGAGGAGGAGGTGGAGGAGCAGGAGGAGGAGCAGGAGGAGGAGAAGAAAAGGTCTGGTGGTGGCAAAGCAGTTGTCTTGCCTAAGGGTCCAGGTAGTACTTCAATAGTTAAGTCATTACTTACTGACAACATAAAAAAAAATGTAGAGAGGAAAAGAAGAGTTCAATGACCAGCATTACCCTAAACCCTAGGTGAGTACTGATATGACAGAGAGCAGAAAGAAGTTAGGAAGAAAAGAAAGGAGAAAGAAGCTGAGGGAGAGAGAGAGAAAGAAAGAAAGAAAGAGGGAGAGAGAGGGAGACACTTGAGAGAGAGAGAGAGAAAAGGGAAGCAGGGCTTTTGCAAAGTTAACCCAATTCACATAGGCTCACTCCTAAGCTGAATATGGACCCCAGATCAGATCACATCACATCAATTGGGTTGATGGCCAAGAATATTTATACACCTTTCCCAGATTTGGGAGCTACTCTCATCCCTGATCCAGCTTTCTGGTCCTTCTGCCAGCCATGACATTGCCTCCCCAGAGAATAATTAGGATCTACCTGCATTTCAGATTTCAGGCTCAGGCTGAAAAACAAACAAACAAACAAACAAAGAAACACTAGTATAGCCACAGGCCCTTTGGAATGTAACTCAAATATGCCTCCTAGCTGTCTACAAAATGGAGAGCAACCACACTCTTCATCTGTACTAGTCCACTCTTTAGGCCCATCATTGGTCAACAATTGGTTTGGATTTATAAGTTAACTCTATTTTGCACCACCAGGTTCCAGATGCTAGCATGATGCTGACCAGACTTCCCTGGACAGACAACCCCACCCATGTGTCCTGGAGCTCCGCTTCCCCAGAGCCCTTCCCCGCTAGGGAAAGAGAGAGCCAGGTTGCAGTATGGACCGACCTGTCAACGCTCATGTTCAGCTGGGAAGCAGTTACAGAAGCCAGAACTCCCACCCGCACACCACACACGCACATGCACACGCACACGCACATGCACATGCACACGTACACACGCGTGCACACACACGCACGCACGCACGCACGCACACACACGCACGCACGCACGCACACACACACACACACACACACGCACACACACCTTCTGCATCCCACAGTGACCCTGGGTCCATACTCCCAGAGGGATAAAGAATTGGAAAGCTACCAGAGGAGGGGAGGGCAAGGGAGGGGAGGGGATACAGAGTTCTGGTGGTGGGAATTGTGTGCAGTTGGACCCCTCTTCTCCAGTGGTTTTCTCAATGTTTCTTTTTGATAAATAAATAAATAAATTTGAGAGAGAGAGGGAGAGAGACAGAGAGAGGGAGAGAGGCAGAGAGAGACAGAGACAGAGAGAGAGAAGCTTAAGCACACCTGGCGCAAAGCACAAGGACTGGCGTAAGGATCCCTGTTCGAGCCCCCGGCTCCCCACCTGCAGGGGAGTCGCTTCCCAAGTGGTGAAGCAGGTCTGTGGGTGTCTGTCTTTCTCTCTCCCTCTCTGTCTTCCCCTCCACTCTCCATTTCTCTCGGTCCTATCCAACAACAACGACATCCATCATAACTCCAACAATAAAACAACCAGGGCAACCAAAGGGAATGAATCAAGACATAACAATGATTTTCCAAAAGGATTCCGGGAGGTGGTGGGGTGGTCAAGCTTTAGACTCTCAAGCATGAGGTCCCGAGTTGGATCCCCGGCAGCACATGTGCCAGAGTGATGTGTGGTTCTCCCTCTGTCCTCCTATCGTTCTCATCCATAAAAAAGTCTTTCCAAAAAAACAACTTGTCCAGAACAGATGAAAAAGAGAGAGAGCGAGAGAGAAGAAGGGGTCGTGTGCCCAGGACAAGCTGCTGGGCAATGCGCTGCAGAGGCAGGCAGGCAGGCAGGCAGGCAGGCAGCAAAAGCCTACAGCACCCGGTATTCCCGGGCGGTCTCCCATCCAAGTACTAACCAGGCCCGACCCTGCTTAGCTTCCGAGATCAGACGAGATCGGGCGTGTTCAGGGTGGTATGGCCGTAGACGCACACAGCCCTTTCTGCCGGCCTCAAGAAGCCAAGCCGCCAGCCGCCGGCGCAACAGCGACGCCCACTGGCCGGCTCCGCACACTGCCACCCCTCCACGAGTGCCCGCTGGCCACCTGCACCCAACACACCACCCCCACCCACCCCACGCCGCCCCAGCCTCCGCCCCAGCCACCACCACCATCACCACCCGGCACCCCTCACAAAGCCCACACCGCTGCACAGGCAGGCAGGCTGGCAGCGACACATGCGGGGACACGCTGCGCACCCACACGCACGCCACATACACACGGACAGCCTGCCTGCCTGCCTGCCTGCCTGCCTGCCTGCATGATGCCTGCTGCCGGCTAACTGCCTCTGCTCCACAGGCTGCCTGCTGACCCACCCAACTGCTTCTCCTGGAGCGGGAGAACCAGGCACCAGGGCCAAGGAGAGCACAAGCCCCACTCCCACAGGGAGACCCAATCCCAGCTGAGGAGGAGGAGGTGGAGGAGCAGGAGGAGGAGCAGGAGGAGGAGAAGAAAAGGTCTGGTGGTGGCAAAGCAGTTGTCTTGCCTAAGGGTCCAGGTAGTACTTCAATAGTTAAGTCATTACTTACTGACAACATAAAAAAAAATGTAGAGAGGAAAAGAAGAGTTCAATGACCAGCATTACCCTAAACCCTAGGTGAGTACTGATATGACAGAGAGCAGAAAGAAGTTAGGAAGAAAAGAAAGGAGAAAGAAGCTGAGGGAGAGAGAGAGAAAGAAAGAAAGAAAGAAAGAGGGAGAGAGAGGGAGACACTTGAGAGAGAGAGAGAGAAAAGGGAAGCAGGGCTTTTGCAAAGTTAACCCAATTCACATAGGCTCACTCCTAAGCTGAATATGGACCCCAGATCAGATCACATCACATCAATTGGGTTGATGGCCAAGAATATTTATACACCTTTCCCAGATTTGGGAGCTACTCTCATCCCTGATCCAGCTTTCTGGTCCTTCTGCCAGCCATGACATTGCCTCCCCAGAGAATAATTAGGATCTACCTGCATTTCAGATTTCAGGCTCAGGCTGAAAAACAAACAAACAAACAAACAAACAAAGAAACACTAGTATAGCCACAGGCCCATTGGAATGTAACTCAAATATGCCTCCTAGCTGTCTACAAAATGGAGAGCAACCACACTCTTCATCTGTACTAGTCCACTCTTTAGGCCCATCATTGGTCAACAATTGGTTTGGATTTATAAGTTAACTCTATTTTGCACCACCAGGTTCCAGATGCTAGCATGATGCTGACCAGACTTCCCTGGACAGACAACCCCACCCATGTGTCCTGGAGCTCCGCTTCCCCAGAGCCCTTCCCCGCTAGGGAAAGAGAGAGCCAGGTTGCAGTATGGACCGACCTGTCAACGCTCATGTTCAGCTGGGAAGCAGTTACAGAAGCCAGAACTCCCACCCGCACACCACACACGCACATGCACACGCACACGCACATGCACATGCACACGTACACACGCGTGCAAACACACGCACGCACGCACACACACACACACACACACGCACACACACCTTCTGCATCCCACAGTGACCCTGGGTCCATACTCCCAGAGGGATAAAGAATTGGAAAGCTACCAGAGGAGGGGAGGGCAAGGGAGGGGAGGGGATACAGAGTTCTGGTGGTGGGAATTGTGTGCAGTTGGACCCCTCTTCTCCAGTGGTTTTCTCAATGTTTCTTTTTGATAAATAAATAAATAAATAAATAAATAAATAAATAAATAAATTTGAGAGAGAGAGGGAGAGAGACAGAGAGAGGGAGAGAGGCAGAGAGAGACAGAGACAGAGAGAGAGAAGCTTAAGCACACCTGGCGCAAAGCACAAGGACTGGCGTAAGGATCCCTGTTCGAGCCCCCGGCTCCCCACCTGCAGGGGAGTCGCTTCCCAAGTGGTGAAGCAGGTCTGTGGGTGTCTGTCTTTCTCTCTCCCTCTCTGTCTTCCCCTCCACTCTCCATTTCTCTCGGTCCTATCCAACAACAACGACATCCATCATAACTCCAACAATAAAACAACCAGGGCAACCAAAGGGAATGAATCAAGACATAACAATGATTTTCCAAAAGGATTCCGGGAGGTGGTGGGGTGGTCAAGCTTTAGACTCTCAAGCATGAGGTCCCGAGTTGGATCCCCGGCAGCACATGTGCCAGAGTGATGTGTGGTTCTCCCTCTGTCCTCCTATCGTTCTCATCCATAAAAAAGTCTTTCCAAAAAAACAACTTGTCCAGAACAGATGAAAAAGAGAGAGAGCGAGAGAGAAGAAGGGGTCGTGTGCCCAGGACAAGCTGCTGGGCAATGCGCTGCAGAGGCAGGCAGGCAGGCAGGCAGGCAGCAAAAGCCTACAGCACCCGGTATTCCCAGGCGGTCTCCCATCCAAGTACTAACCAGGCCCGACCCTGCTTAGCTTCCGAGATCAGACGAGATCGGGCGTGTTCAGGGTGGTATGGCCGTAGACGCACACAGCCCTTTCTGCCGGCCTCAAGAAGCCAAGCCGCCAGCCGCCGGCGCAACAGCGACGCCCACTGGCCGGCTCCGCACACTGCCACCCCTCCACGAGTGCCCGCTGGCCACCTGCACCCAACACACCACCCCCACCCACCCCACGCCGCCCCAGCCTCCGCCCCAGCCACCACCACCATCACCACCCGGCACCCCTCACAAAGCCCACACCGCTGCACAGGCAGGCAGGCTGGCAGCGACACATGCGGGGACACGCTGCGCACCCACACGCACGCCACATACACACGGACAGCCTGCCTGCCTGCCTGCCTGCCTGCCTGCCTGCCTGCATGATGCCTGCTGCCGGCTAACTGCCTCTGCTCCACAGGCTGCCTGCTGACCCACCCAACTGCTTCTCCTGGAGCGGGAGAACCAGGCACCAGGGCCAAGGAGAGCACAAGCCCCACTCCCACAGGGAGACCCACTCCCAGCTGAGGAGGAGGAGGTGGAGGAGCAGGAGGAGGAGCAGGAGGAGGAGAAGAAAAGGTCTGGTGGTGGCAAAGCAGTTGTCTTGCCTAAGGGTCCAGGTAGTACTTCAATAGTTAAGTCATTACTTACTGACAACATAAAAAAAAATGTAGAGAGGAAAAGAAGAGTTCAATGAGCAGCATTACCCTAAACCCTAGGTGAGTACTGATATGACAGAGAGCAGAAAGAAGTTAGGAAGAAAAGAAAGGAGAAAGAAGCTGAGGGAGAGAGAGAGAAAGAAAGAAAGAAAGAGGGAGAGAGAGGGAGACACTTGAGAGAGAGAGAGAGAGAGAAAAGGGAAGCAGGGCTTTTGCAAAGTTAACCCAATTCACATAGGCTCACTCCTAAGCTGAATATGGACCCCAGATCAGATCACATCACATCAATTGGGTTGATGGCCAAGAATATTTATACACCTTTCCCAGATTTGGGAGCTACTCTCATCCCTGATCCAGCTTTCTGGTCCTTCTGTCAGCCATGACATTGCCTCCCCAGAGAATAATTAGGATCTACCTGCATTTCAGATTTCAGGCTCAGGCTGAAAAACAAACAAACAAACAAACAAACAAAGAAACACTAGTATAGCCACAGGCCCTTTGGAATGTAACTCAAATATGCCTCCTAGCTGTCTACAAAATGGAGAGCAACCACACTCTTCATCTGTACTAGTCCACTCTTTAGGCCCATCATTGGTCAACAATTGGTTTGGATTTATAAGTTAACTCTATTTTGCACCACCAGGTTCCAGATGCTAGCATGATGCTGACCAGACTTCCCTGGACAGACAACCCCACCCATGTGTCCTGGAGCTCCGCTTCCCCAGAGCCCTTCCCCGCTAGGGAAAGAGAGAGCCAGGTTGCAGTATGGACCGACCTGTCAACGCTCATGTTCAGCTGGGAAGCAGTTACAGAAGCCAGAACTCCCACCCGCACACCACACACGCACATGCACACGCACACGCACATGCACATGCACACGTACACACGCGTGCACACACACGCACGCACGCACGCACACACACACACACACACACACACACGCACACACACCTTCTGCATCCCACAGTGACCCTGGGTCCATACTCCCAGAGGGATAAAGAATTGGAAAGCTACCAGAGGAGGGGAGGGCAAGGGAGGGGAGGGGATACAGAGTTCTGGTGGTGGGAATTGTGTGCAGTTGGACCCCTCTTCTCCAGTGGTTTTCTCAATGTTTCTTTTTGATAAATAAATAAATAAATAAATAAATAAATAAATTTGAGAGAGAGAGGGAGAGAGACAGAGAGAGGGAGAGAGGCAGAGAGAGACAGAGACAGAGAGAGAGAAGCTTAAGCACACCTGGTGCAAAGCACAAGGACTGGCGTAAGGATCCCTGTTCGAGCCCCCGGCTCCCCACCTGCAGGGGAGTCGCTTCCCAAGTGGTGAAGCAGGTCTGTGGGTGTCTGTCTTTCTCTCTCCCTCTCTGTCTTCCCCTCCACTCTCCATTTCTCTCGGTCCTATCCAACAACAACGACATCCATCATAACTCCAACAATAAAACAACCAGGGCAACCAAAGGGAATGAATCAAGACATAACAATGATTTTCCAAAAGGATTCCGGGAGGTGGTGGGGTGGTCAAGCTTTAGACTCTCAAGCATGAGGTCCCGAGTTGGATCCCCGGCAGCACATGTGCCAGAGTGATGTGTGGTTCTCCCTCTGTCCTCCTATCGTTCTCATCCATAAAAAAGTCTTTCCAAAAAAACAACTTGTCCAGAACAGATGAAAAAGAGAGAGAGCGAGAGAGAAGAAGGGGTCGTGTGCCCAGGACAAGCTGCTGGGCAATGCGCTGCAGAGGCAGGCAGGCAGGCAGGCAGGCAGGCAGCAAAAGCCTACAGCACCCGGTATTCCCAGGCGGTCTCCCATCCAAGTACTAACCAGGCCCGACCCTGCTTAGCTTCCGAGATCAGACGAGATCGGGCGTGTTCAGGGTGGTATGGCCGTAGACGCACACAGCCCTTTCTGCCGGCCTCAAGAAGCCAAGCCGCCAGCCGCCGGCGCAACAGCGACGCCCACTGGCCGGCTCCGCACACTGCCACCCCTCCACGAGTGCCCGCTGGCCACCTGCACCCAACACACCACCCCCACCCACCCCACGCCGCCCCAGCCTCCGCCCCAGCCACCACCACCATCACCACCCGGCACCCCTCACAAAGCCCACACCGCTGCACAGGCAGGCAGGCTGGCAGCGACACATGCGGGGACACGCTGCGCACCCACACGCACGCCACATACACACGGACAGCCTGCCTGCCTGCCTGCCTGCCTGCCTGCCTGCCTGCCTGCATGATGCCTGCTGCCGGCTAACTGCCTCTGCTCCACAGGCTGCCTGCTGACCCACCCAACTGCTTCTCCTGGAGCGGGAGAACCAGGCACCAGGGCCAAGGAGAGCACAAGCCCCACTCCCACAGGGAGACCCACTCCCAGCTGAGGAGGAGGAGGTGGAGGAGCAGGAGGAGGAGCAGGAGGAGGAGAAGAAAAGGTCTGGTGGTGGCAAAGCAGTTGTCTTGCCTAAGGGTCCAGGTAGTACTTCAATAGTTAAGTCATTACTTACTGACAACATAAAAAAAAATGTAGAGAGGAAAAGAAGAGTTCAATGACCAGCATTACCCTAAACCCTAGGTGAGTACTGATATGACAGAGAGCAGAAAGAAGTTAGGAAGAAAAGAAAGGAGAAAGAAGCTGAGGGAGAGAGAGAGAAAGAAAGAAAGAGGGAGAGAGAGGGAGACACTTGAGAGAGAGAGAGAGAGAGAAAAGGGAAGCAGGGCTTTTGCAAAGTTAATCCAATTCACATAGGCTCACTCCTAAGCTGAATATGGACCCCAGATCAGATCACATCACATCACATCACATCAATTGGGTTGATGGCCAAGAATATTTATACACCTTTCCCAGATTTGGGAGCTACTCTCATCCCTGATCCAGCTTTCTGGTCCTTCTGCCAGCCATGACATTGCCTCCCCAGAGAATAATTAGGATCTACCTGCATTTCAGATTTCAGGCTCAGGCTGAAAAACAAACAAACAAAGAAACACTAGTATAGCCACAGGCCCTTTGGAATGTAACTCAAATATGCCTCCTAGCTGTCTACAAAATGGAGAGCAACCACACTCTTCATCTGTACTAGTCCACTCTTTAGGCCCATCATTGGTCAACAATTGGTTTGGATTTATAAGTTAACTCTATTTTGCACCACCAGGTTCCAGATGCTAGCATGATGCTGACCAGACTTCCCTGGACAGACAACCCCACCCATGTGTCCTGGAGCTCCGCTTCCCCAGAGCCCTTCCCCGCTAGGGAAAGAGAGAGCCAGGTTGCAGTATGGACCGACCTGTCAACGCTCATGTTCAGCTGGGAAGCAGTTACAGAAGCCAGAACTCCCACCCGCACACCACACACGCACATGCACACGCACACGCACATGCACATGCACACGTACACACGCGTGCACACACACGCACGCACGCACGCACACACACACACACACACACACACGCACACACACCTTCTGCATCCCACAGTGACCCTGGGTCCATACTCCCAGAGGGATAAAGAATTGGAAAGCTACCAGAGGAGGGGAGGGCAAGGGAGGGGAGGGGATACAGAGTTCTGGTGGTGGGAATTGTGTGCAGTTGGACCCCTCTTCTCCAGTGGTTTTCTCAATGTTTCTTTTTGATAAATAAATAAATAAATAAATAAATAAATTTGAGAGAGAGAGGGAGAGAGACAGAGAGAGGGAGAGAGGCAGAGAGAGACAGAGACAGAGAGAGAGAAGCTTAAGCACACCTGGCGCAAAGCACAAGGACTGGCGTAAGGATCCCTGTTCGAGCCCCCGGCTCCCCACCTGCAGGGGAGTCGCTTCCCAAGTGGTGAAGCAGGTCTGTGGGTGTCTGTCTTTCTCTCTCCCTCTCTGTCTTCCCCTCCACTCTCCATTTCTCTCGGTCCTATCCAACAACAACGACATCCATCATAACTCCAACAATAAAACAACCAGGGCAACCAAAGGGAATGAATCAAGACATAACAATGATTTTCCAAAAGGATTCCGGGAGGTGGTGGGGTGGTCAAGCTTTAGACTCTCAAGCATGAGGTCCCGAGTTGGATCCCCGGCAGCACATGTGCCAGAGTGATGTGTGGTTCTCCCTCTGTCCTCCTATCGTTCTCATCCATAAAAAAGTCTTTCCAAAAAAACAACTTGTCCAGAACAGATGAAAAAGAGAGAGAGCGAGAGAGAAGAAGGGGTCGTGTGCCCAGGACAAGCTGCTGGGCAATGCGCTGCAGAGGCAGGCAGGAAGGCAGGCAGGCAGGCAGCAAAAGCCTACAGCACCCGGTATTCCCAGGCGGTCTCCCATCCAAGTACTAACTAGGCCCGACCCTGCTTAGCTTCCGAGATCAGACGAGATCGGGCGTGTTCAGGGTGGTATGGCCGTAGACGCACACAGCCCTTTCTGCCGGCCTCAAGAAGCCAAGCCGCCAGCCGCCGGCGCAACAGCGACGCCCACTGGCCGGCTCCGCACACTGCCACCCCTCCACGAGTGCCCGCTGGCCACCTGCACCCAACACACCACCCCCACCCACCCCACGCCGCCCCAGCCTCCGCCCCAGCCACCACCACCATCACCACCCGGCACCCCTCACAAAGCCCACACCGCTGCACAGGCAGGCAGGCTGGCAGCGACACATGCGGGGACACGCTGCGCACCCACACGCACGCCACATACACACGGACAGCCTGCCTGCCTGCCTGCCTGCCTGCCTGCCTGCCTGCCTGCCTGCATGATGCCTGCTGCCGGCTAACTGCCTCTGCTCCACAGGCTGCCTGCTGACCCACCCAACTGCTTCTCCTGGAGCGGGAGAACCAGGCACCAGGGCCAAGGAGAGCACAAGCCCCACTCCCACAGGGAGACCCACTCCCAGCTGAGGAGGAGGAGGTGGAGGAGCAGGAGGAGGAGCAGGAGGAGGAGAAGAAAAGGTCTGGTGGTGGCAAAGCAGTTGTCTTGCCTAAGGGTCCAGGTAGTACTTCAATAGTTAAGTCATTACTTACTGACAACATAAAAAAAAATGTAGAGAGGAAAAGAAGAGTTCAATGACCAGCATTACCCTAAACCCTAGGTGAGTACTGATATGACAGAGAGCAGAAAGAAGTTAGGAAGAAAAGAAAGGAGAAAGAAGCTGAGGGAGAGAGAGAGAAAGAAAGAGGGAGAGAGAGGGAGACACTTGAGAGAGAGAGAGAGAGAGAAAAGGGAAGCAGGGCTTTTGCAAAGTTAACCCAATTCACATAGGCTCACTCCTAAGCTGAATATGGACCCCAGATCAGATCACATCACATCAATTGGGTTGATGGCCAAGAATATTTATACACCTTTCCCAGATTTGGGAGCTACTCTCATCCCTGATCCAGCTTTCTGGTCCTTCTGCCAGCCATGACATTGCCTCCCCAGAGAATAATTAGGATCTACCTGCATTTCAGATTTCAGGCTCAGGCTGAAAAACAAACAAACAAACAAACAAACAAACACTAGTATAGCCACAGGCCCTTTGGAATGTAACTCAAATATGCCTCCTAGCTGTCTACAAAATGGAGAGCAACCACACTCTTCATCTGTACTAGTCCACTCTTTAGGCCCATCATTGGTCAACAATTGGTTTGGATTTATAAGTTAACTCTATTTTGCACCACCAGGTTCCAGATGCTAGCATGATGCTGACCAGACTTCCCTGGACAGACAACCCCACCCATGTGTCCTGGAGCTCCGCTTCCCCAGAGCCCTTCCCCGCTAGGGAAAGAGAGAGCCAGGTTGCAGTATGGACCGACCTGTCAACGCTCATGTTCAGCTGGGAAGCAGTTACAGAAGCCAGAACTCCCACCCGCACACCACACACGCACATGCACATGCACACGCACATGCACATGCACACGTACACACGCGTGCACACACACGCACGCACACACACACACACACACGCACACACACCTTCTGCATCCCACAGTGACCCTGGGTCCATAATCCCAGAGGGATAAAGAATTGGAAAGCTACCAGAGGAGGGGAGGGCAAGGGAGGGGAGGGGATACAGAGTTCTGGTGGTGGGAATTGTGTGCAGTTGGACCCCTCTTCTCCAGTGGTTTTCTCAATGTTTCTTTTTGATAAATAAATAAATAAATAAATAAATAAATAAATAAATTTGAGAGAGAGAGGGAGAGAGACAGAGAGAGGGAGAGAGGCAGAGAGAGACAGAGACAGAGAGAGAGAAGCTTAAGCACACCTGGCGCAAAGCACAAGGACTGGCGTAAGGATCCCTGTTCGAGCCCCCGGCTCCCCACCTGCAGGGGAGTCGCTTCCCAAGTGGTGAAGCAGGTCTGTGGGTGTCTGTCTTTCTCTCTCCCTCTCTGTCTTCCCCTCCACTCTCCATTTCTCTCGGTCCTATCCAACAACAACGACATCCATCATAACTCCAACAATAAAACAACCAGGGCAACCAAAGGGAATGAATCAAGACATAACAATGATTTTCCAAAAGGATTCCGGGAGGTGGTGGGGTGGTCAAGCTTTAGACTCTCAAGCATGAGGTCCCGAGTTGGATCCCCGGCAGCACATGTGCCAGAGTGATGTGTGGTTCTCCCTCTGTCCTCCTATCGTTCTCATCCATAAAAAAGTCTTTCCAAAAAAACAACTTGTCCAGAACAGATGAAAAAGAGAGAGAGCGAGAGAGAAGAAGGGGTCGTGTGCCCAGGACAAGCTGCTGGGCAATGCGCTGCAGAGGCAGGCAGGCAGGCAGGCAGGCAGGCAGCAAAAGCCTACAGCACCCGGTATTCCCAGGCGGTCTCCCATCCAAGTACTAACCAGGCCCGACCCTGCTTAGCTTCCGAGATCAGACGAGATCGGGCGTGTTCAGGGTGGTATGGCCGTAGACGCACACAGCCCTTTCTGCCGGCCTCAAGAAGCCAAGCCGCCAGCCGCCGGCGCAACAGCGACGCCCACTGGCCGGCTCCGCACACTGCCACCCCTCCACGAGTGCCCGCTGGCCACCTGCACCCAACACACCACCCCCACCCACCCCACGCCGCCCCAGCCTCCGCCCCAGCCACCACCACCATCACCACCCGGCACCCCTCACAAAGCCCACACCGCTGCACAGGCAGGCAGGCTGGCAGCGACACATGCGGGGACACGCTGCGCACCCACACGCACGCCACATACACACGGACAGCCTGCCTGCCTGCCTGCCTGCCTGCCTGCCTGCCTGCATGATGCCTGCTGCCGGCTAACTGCCTCTGCTCCACAGGCTGCCTGCTGACCCACCCAACTGCTTCTCCTGGAGCGGGAGAACCAGGCACCAGGGCCAAGGAGAGCACAAGCCCCACTCCCACAGGGAGACCCACTCCCAGCTGAGGAGGAGGAGGTGGAGGAGCAGGAGGAGGAGCAGGAGGAGGAGAAGAAAAGGTCTGGTGGTGGCAAAGCAGTTGTCTTGCCTAAGGGTCCAGGTAGTACTTCAATAGTTAAGTCATTACTTACTGACAACATAAAAAAAAATGTAGAGAGGAAAAGAAGAGTTCAATGACCAGCATTACCCTAAACCCTAGGTGAGTACTGATATGACAGAGAGCAGAAAGAAGTTAGGAAGAAAAGAAAGGAGAAAGAAGCTGAGGGAGAGAGAGAGAAAGAAAGAGGGAGAGAGAGGGAGACACTTGAGAGAGAGAGAGAGAGAGAGAGAGAGAGAAAAGGGAAGCAGGGCTTTTGCAAAGTTAACCCAATTCACATAGGCTCACTCCTAAGCTGAATATGGACCCCAGATCAGATCACATCACATCAATTGGGTTGATGGCCAAGAATATTTATACACCTTTCCCAGATTTGGGAGCTACTCTCATCCCTGATCCAGCTTTCTGGTCCTTCTGCCAGCCATGACATTGCCTCCCCAGAGAATAATTAGGATCTACCTGCATTTCAGATTTCAGGCTCAGGCTGAAAAACAAACAAACAAACAAACAAACAAACACTAGTATAGCCACAGGCCCTTTGGAATGTAACTCAAATATGCCTCCTAGCTGTCTACAAAATGGAGAGCAACCACACTCTTCATCTGTACTAGTCCACTCTTTAGGCCCATCATTGGTCAACAATTGGTTTGGATTTATAAGTTAACTCTATTTTGCACCACCAGGTTCCAGATGCTAGCATGATGCTGACCAGACTTCCCTGGACAGACAACCCCACCCATGTGTCCTGGAGCTCCGCTTCCCCAGAGCCCTTCCCCGCTAGGGAAAGAGAGAGCCAGGTTGCAGTATGGACCGACCTGTCAACGCTCATGTTCAGCTGGGAAGCAGTTACAGAAGCCAGAACTCCCACCCGCACACCACACACGCACATGCACATGCACACGCACATGCACATGCACACGTACACACGCGTGCACACACACGCACGCACACACACACACACACACGCACACACACCTTCTGCATCCCACAGTGACCCTGGGTCCATAATCCCAGAGGGATAAAGAATTGGAAAGCTACCAGAGGAGGGGAGGGCAAGGGAGGGGAGGGGATACAGAGTTCTGGTGGTGGGAATTGTGTGCAGTTGGACCCCTCTTCTCCAGTGGTTTTCTCAATGTTTCTTTTTGATAAATAAATAAATAAATAAATAAATAAATAAATAAATTTGAGAGAGAGAGGGAGAGAGACAGAGAGAGGGAGAGAGGCAGAGAGAGACAGAGACAGAGAGAGAGAAGCTTAAGCACACCTGGCGCAAAGCACAAGGACTGGCGTAAGGATCCCTGTTCGAGCCCCCGGCTCCCCACCTGCAGGGGAGTCGCTTCCCAAGTGGTGAAGCAGGTCTGTGGGTGTCTGTCTTTCTCTCTCCCTCTCTGTCTTCCCCTCCACTCTCCATTTCTCTCGGTCCTATCCAACAACAACGACATCCATCATAACTCCAACAATAAAACAACCAGGGCAACCAAAGGGAATGAATCAAGACATAACAATGATTTTCCAAAAGGATTCCGGGAGGTGGTGGGGTGGTCAAGCTTTAGACTCTCAAGCATGAGGTCCCGAGTTGGATCCCCGGCAGCACATGTGCCAGAGTGATGTGTGGTTCTCCCTCTGTCCTCCTATCGTTCTCATCCATAAAAAAGTCTTTCCAAAAAAACAACTTGTCCAGAACAGATGAAAAAGAGAGAGAGCGAGAGAGAAGAAGGGGTCGTGTGCCCAGGACAAGCTGCTGGGCAATGCGCTGCAGAGGCAGGCAGGCAGGCAGGCAGGCAGGCAGCAAAAGCCTACAGCACCCGGTATTCCCAGGCGGTCTCCCATCCAAGTACTAACCAGGCCCGACCCTGCTTAGCTTCCGAGATCAGACGAGATCGGGCGTGTTCAGGGTGGTATGGCCGTAGACGCACACAGCCCTTTCTGCCGGCCTCAAGAAGCCAAGCCGCCAGCCGCCGGCGCAACAGCGACGCCCACTGGCCGGCTCCGCACACTGCCACCCCTCCACGAGTGCCCGCTGGCCACCTGCACCCAACACACCACCCCCACCCACCCCACGCCGCCCCAGCCTCCGCCCCAGCCACCACCACCATCACCACCCAGCACCCCTCACAAAGCCCACACCGCTGCACAGGCAGGCAGGCTGGCAGCGACACATGCGGGGACACGCTGCGCACCCACACGCACGCCACATACACACGGACAGCCTGCCTGCCTGCCTGCCTGCCTGCCTGCCTGCCTGCATGATGCCTGCTGCCGGCTAACTGCCTCTGCTCCACAGGCTGCCTGCTGACCCACCCAACTGCTTCTCCTGGAGCGGGAGAACCAGGCACCAGGGCCAAGGAGAGCACAAGCCCCACTCCCACAGGGAGACCCACTCCCAGCTGAGGAGGAGGAGGTGGAGGAGCAGGAGGAGGAGCAGGAGGAGGAGAAGAAAAGGTCTGGTGGTGGCAAAGCAGTTGTCTTGCCTAAGGGTCCAGGTAGTACTTCAATAGTTAAGTCATTACTTACTGACAACATAAAAAAAAATGTAGAGAGGAAAAGAAGAGTTCAATGACCAGCATTACCCTAAACCCTAGGTGAGTACTGATATGACAGAGAGCAGAAAGAAGTTAGGAAGAAAAGAAAGGAGAAAGAAGCTGAGGGAGAGAGAGAGAAAGAAAGAAAGAAAGAGGGAGAGAGAGGGAGACACTTGAGAGAGAGAGAGAGAGAGAGAGAGAGAGAGAAAAGGGAAGCAGGGCTTTTGCAAAGTTAACCCAATTCACATAGGCTCACTCCTAAGCTGAATATGGACCCCAGATCAGATCACATCACATCACATCACATCAATTGGGTTGATGGCCAAGAATATTTATACACCTTTCCCAGATTTGGGAGCTACTCTCATCCCTGATCCAGCTTTCTGGTCCTTCTGCCAGCCATGACATTGCCTCCCCAGAGAATAATTAGGATCTACCTGCATTTCAGATTTCAGGCTCAGGCTGAAAAACAAACAAACAAACAAACAAACAAACACTAGTATAGCCACAGGCCCTTTGGAATGTAACTCAAATATGCCTCCTAGCTGTCTACAAAATGGAGAGCAACCACACTCTTCATCTGTACTAGTCCACTCTTTAGGCCCATCATTGGTCAACAATTGGTTTGGATTTATAAGTTAACTCTATTTTGCACCACCAGGTTCCAGATGCTAGCATGATGCTGACCAGACTTCCCTGGACAGACAACCCCACCCATGTGTCCTGGAGCTCCGCTTCCCCAGAGCCCTTCCCCGCTAGGGAAAGAGAGAGCCAGGTTGCAGTATGGACCGACCTGTCAACGCTCATGTTCAGCTGGGAAGCAGTTACAGAAGCCAGAACTCCCACCCGCACACCACACACGCACATGCACACGCACACGCACATGCACATGCACACGTACACACGCGTGCACACACACGCACGCACGCACGCACACACACACACACACACACACACGCACACACACCTTCTGCATCCCACAGTGACCCTGGGTCCATACTCCCAGAGGGATAAAGAATTGGAAAGCTACCAGAGGAGGGGAGGGCAAGGGAGGGGAGGGGATACAGAGTTCTGGTGGTGGGAATTGTGTGCAGTTGGACCCCTCTTCTCCAGTGGTTTTCTCAATGTTTCTTTTTGATAAATAAATAAATAAATTTGAGAGAGAGAGGGAGAGAGACAGAGAGAGGGAGAGAGGCAGAGAGAGACAGAGACAGAGAGAGAGAAGCTTAAGCACACCTGGCGCAAAGCACAAGGACTGGCGTAAGGATCCCTGTTCGAGCCCCCGGCTCCCCACCTGCAGGGGAGTCGCTTCCCAAGTGGTGAAGCAGGTCTGTGGGTGTCTGTCTTTCTCTCTCCCTCTCTGTCTTCCCCTCCACTCTCCATTTCTCTCGGTCCTATCCAACAACAACGACATCCATCATAACTCCAACAATAAAACAACCAGGGCAACCAAAGGGAATGAATCAAGACATAACAATGATTTTCCAAAAGGATTCCGGGAGGTGGTGGGGTGGTCAAGCTTTAGACTCTCAAGCATGAGGTCCCGAGTTGGATCCCCGGCAGCACATGTGCCAGAGTGATGTGTGGTTCTCCCTCTGTCCTCCTATCGTTCTCATCCATAAAAAAGTCTTTCCAAAAAAACAACTTGTCCAGAACAGATGAAAAAGAGAGAGAGCGAGAGAGAAGAAGGGGTCGTGTGCCCAGGACAAGCTGCTGGGCAATGCGCTGCAGAGGCAGGCAGGCAGGCAGGCAGGCAGGCAGCAAAAGCCTACAGCACCCGGTATTCCCAGGCGGTCTCCCATCCAAGTACTAACCAGGCCCGACCCTGCTTAGCTTCCGAGATCAGACGAGATCAGGCGTGTTCAGGGTGGTATGGCCGTAGACGCACACAGCCCTTTCTGCCGGCCTCAAGAAGCCAAGCCGCCAGCCGCCGGCGCAACAGCGAAGCCCACTGGCCGGCTCCGCACACTGCCACCCCTCCACGAGTGCCCGCTGGCCACCTGCACCCAACACACCACCCCCACCCACCCCACGCCGCCCCAGCCTCCGCCCCAGCCACCACCACCATCACCACCCGGCACCCCTCACAAAGCCCACACCGCTGCACAGGCAGGCAGGCTGGCAGCGACACATGCGGGGACACGCTGCGCACCCACACGCACGCCACATACACACGGACAGCCTGCCTGCCTGCCTGCCTGCCTGCCTGCCTGCCTGCCTGCCTGCATGATGCCTGCTGCCGGCTAACTGCCTCTGCTCCACAGGCTGCCTGCTGACCCACCCAACTGCTTCTCCTGGAGCGGGAGAACCAGGCACCAGGGCCAAGGAGAGCACAAGCCCCACTCCCACAGGGAGACCCACTCCCAGCTGAGGAGGAGGAGGTGGAGGAGCAGGAGGAGGAGCAGGAGGAGGAGAAGAAAAGGTCTGGTGGTGGCAAAGCAGTTGTCTTGCCTAAGGGTCCAGGTAGTACTTCAATAGTTAAGTCATTACTTACTGACAACATAAAAAAAAATGTAGAGAGGAAAAGAAGAGTTCAATGACCAGCATTACCCTAAACCCTAGGTGAGTACTGATATGACAGAGAGCAGAAAGAAGTTAAGAAGAAAAGAAAGGAGAAAGAAGCTGAGGGAGAGAGAGAAAGAAAGAAAGAGGGAGAGAGAGGGAGACACTTGAGAGAGAGAGAGAGAGAGAAAAGGGAAGCAGGGCTTTTGCAAAGTTAACCCAATTCACACAGGCTCACTCCTAAGCTGAATATGGACCCCAGATCAGATCACATCACATCACATCACATCAATTGGGTTGATGGCCAAGAATATTTATACACCTTTCCCAGATTTGGGAGCTACTCTCATCCCTGATCCAGCTTTCTGGTCCTTCTGCCAGCCATGACATTGCCTCCCCAGAGAATAATTAGGATCTACCTGCATTTCAGATTTCAGGCTCAGGCTGAAAAACAAACAAACAAACAAACAAACAAACACTAGTATAGCCACAGGCCCTTTGGAATGTAACTCAAATATGCCTCCTAGCTGTCTACAAAATGGAGAGCAACCACACTCTTCATCTGTACTAGTCCACTCTTTAGGCCCATCATTGGTCAACAATTGGTTTGGATTTATAAGTTAACTCTATTTTGCACCACCAGGTTCCAGATGCTAGCATGATGCTGACCAGACTTCCCTGGACAGACAACCCCACCCATGTGTCCTGGAGCTCCGCTTCCCCAGAGCCCTTCCCCGCTAGGGAAAGAGAGAGCCAGGTTGCAGTATGGACCGACCTGTCAACGCTCATGTTCAGCTGGGAAGCAGTTACAGAAGCCAGAACTCCCACCCGCACACCACACACGCACATGCACACGCACACGCACATGCACATGCACACGTACACACGCGTGCACACACACGCACGCACGCACACACACACACACACACACGCACACACACCTTCTGCATCCCACAGTGACCCTGGGTCCATTCTCCCAGAGGGATAAAGAATTGGAAAGCTACCAGAGGAGGGGAGGGCAAGGGAGGGGAGGGGATACAGAGTTCTGGTGGTGGGAATTGTGTGCAGTTGGACCCCTCTTCTCCAGTGGTTTTCTCAATGTTTCTTTTTGATAAATAAATGAATAAATAAATAAATAAATTTGAGAGAGAGAGGGAGAGAGACAGAGAGAGGGAGAGAGGCAGAGAGAGACAGAGACAGAGAGAGAGAAGCTTAAGCACACCTGGTGCAAAGCACAAGGACTGGCGTAAGGATCCCTGTTCGAGCCCCCGGCTCCCCACCTGCAGGGGAGTCGCTTCCCAAGTGGTGAAGCAGGTCTGTGGGTGTCTGTCTTTCTCTCTCCCTCTCTGTCTTCCCCTCCACTCTCCATTTCTCTTGGTCCTATCCAACAACAACGACATCCATCATAACTCCAACAATAAAACAACCAGGGCAACCAAAGGGAATGAATCAAGACATAACAATGATTTTCCAAAAGGATTCCGGGAGGTGGTGGGGTGGTCAAGCTTTAGACTCTCAAGCATGAGGTCCCGAGTTGGATCCCCGGCAGCACATGTGCCAGAGTGATGTGTGGTTCTCCCTCTGTCCTCCTATCGTTCTCATCCATAAAAAAGTCTTTCCAAAAAAACAACTTGTCCAGAACAGATGAAAAAGAGAGAGAGCGAGAGAGAAGAAGGGGTCGTGTGCCCAGGACAAGATGCTGGGCAATGCGCTGCAGAGGCAGGCAGGCAGGCAGGCAGGCAGCAAAAGCCTACAGCACCCGGTATTCCCAGGCGGTCTCCCATCCAAGTACTAACCAGGCCCGACCCTGCTTAGCTTCCGAGATCAGACGAGATCGGGCGTGTTCAGGGTGGTATGGCCGTAGACGCACACAGCCCTTTCTGCCGGCCTCAAGAAGCCAAGCCGCCAGCCGCCGGCGCAACAGCGAAGCCCACTGGCCGGCTCCGCACACTGCCACCCCTCCACGAGTGCCCGCTGGCCACCTGCACCCAACACACCACCCCCACCCACCCCACGCCGCCCCAGCCTCCGCCCCAGCCACCACCACCATCACCACCCGGCACCCCTCACAAAGCCCACACCGCTGCACAGGCAGGCAGGCTGGCAGCGACACATGCGGGGACACGCTGCGCACCCACACGCACGCCACATACACACGGACAGCCTGCCTGCCTGCCTGCCTGCCTGCCTGCCTGCCTGCCTGCATGATGCCTGCTGCCGGCTAACTGCCTCTGCTCCACAGGCTGCCTGCTGACCCACCCAACTGCTTCTCCTGGAGCGGGAGAACCAGGCACCAGGGCCAAGGAGAGCACAAGCCCCACTCCCACAGGGAGACCCACTCCCAGCTGAGGAGGAGGAGGTGGAGGAGCAGGAGGAGGAGCAGGAGGAGGAGAAGAAAAGGTCTGGTGGTGGCAAAGCAGTTGTCTTGCCTAAGGGTCCAGGTAGTACTTCAATAGTTAAGTCATTACTTACTGACAACATAAAAAAAAATGTAGAGAGGAAAAGAAGAGTTCAATGACCAGCATTACCCTAAACCCTAGGTGAGTACTGATATGACAGAGAGCAGAAAGAAGTTAGGAAGAAAAGAAAGGAGAAAGAAGCTGAGGGAGAGAGAGAGAAAGAAAGAGGGAGAGAGAGGGAGACACTTGAGAGAGAGAGAGAGAGAGAGAGAGAGAGAAAAGGGAAGCAGGGCTTTTGCAAAGTTAACCCAATTCACATAGGCTCACTCCTAAGCTGAATATGGACCCCAGATCAGATCACATCACATCAATTGGGTTGATGGCCAAGAATATTTATACACCTTTCCCAGATTTGGGAGCTACTCTCATCCCTGATCCAGCTTTCTGGTCCTTCTGCCAGCCATGACATTGCCTCCCCAGAGAATAATTAGGATCTACCTGCATTTCAGATTTCAGGCTCAGGCTGAAAAACAAACAAACAAACAAACAAACAAACACTAGTATAGCCACAGGCCCTTTGGAATGTAACTCAAATATGCCTCCTAGCTGTCTACAAAATGGAGAGCAACCACACTCTTCATCTGTACTAGTCCACTCTTTAGGCCCATCATTGGTCAACAATTGGTTTGGATTTATAAGTTAACTCTATTTTGCACCACCAGGTTCCAGATGCTAGCATGATGCTGACCAGACTTCCCTGGACAGACAACCCCACCCATGTGTCCTGGAGCTCCGCTTCCCCAGAGCCCTTCCCCGCTAGGGAAAGAGAGAGCCAGGTTGCAGTATGGACCGACCTGTCAACGCTCATGTTCAGCTGGGAAGCAGTTACAGAAGCCAGAACTCCCACCCGCACACCACACACGCACATGCACACGCACACGCACATGCACATGCACACGTACACACGCGTGCACACACACGCACGCACGCACACACACACACACACACACGCACACACACCTTCTGCATCCCACAGTGACCCTGGGTCCATACTCCCAGAGGGATAAAGAATTGGAAAGCTACCAGAGGAGGGGAGGGCAAGGGAGGGGAGGGGATACAGAGTTCTGGTGGTGGGAATTGTGTGCAGTTGGACCCCTCTTCTCCAGTGGTTTTCTCAATGTTTCTTTTTGATAAATAAATGAATAAATAAATAAATAAATTTGAGAGAGAGAGGGAGAGAGACAGAGAGAGGGAGAGAGGCAGAGAGAGACAGAGACAGAGAGAGAGAAGCTTAAGCACACCTGGTGCAAAGCACAAGGACTGGCGTAAGGATCCCTGTTCGAGCCCCCGGCTCCCCACCTGCAGGGGAGTCGCTTCCCAAGTGGTGAAGCAGGTCTGTGGGTGTCTGTCTTTCTCTCTCCCTCTCTGTCTTCCCCTCCACTCTCCATTTCTCTTGGTCCTATCCAACAACAACGACATCCATCATAACTCCAACAATAAAACAACCAGGGCAACCAAAGGGAATGAATCAAGACATAACAATGATTTTCCAAAAGGATTCCGGGAGGTGGTGGGGTGGTCAAGCTTTAGACTCTCAAGCATGAGGTCCCGAGTTGGATCCCCGGCAGCACATGTGCCAGAGTGATGTGTGGTTCTCCCTCTGTCCTCCTATCGTTCTCATCCATAAAAAAGTCTTTCCAAAAAAACAACTTGTCCAGAACAGATGAAAAAGAGAGAGAGCGAGAGAGAAGAAGGGGTCGTGTGCCCAGGACAAGATGCTGGGCAATGCGCTGCAGAGGCAGGCAGGCAGGCAGGCAGGCAGCAAAAGCCTACAGCACCCGGTATTCCCAGGCGGTCTCCCATCCAAGTACTAACCAGGCCCGACCCTGCTTAGCTTCCGAGATCAGACGAGATCGGGCGTGTTCAGGGTGGTATGGCCGTAGACGCACACAGCCCTTTCTGCCGGCCTCAAGAAGCCAAGCCGCCAGCCGCCGGCGCAACAGCGAAGCCCACTGGCCGGCTCCGCACACTGCCACCCCTCCACGAGTGCCCGCTGGCCACCTGCACCCAACACACCACCCCCACCCACCCCACGCCGCCCCAGCCTCCGCCCCAGCCACCACCACCATCACCACCCGGCACCCCTCACAAAGCCCACACCGCTGCACAGGCAGGCAGGCTGGCAGCGACACATGCGGGGACACGCTGCGCACCCACACGCACGCCACATACACACGGACAGCCTGCCTGCCTGCCTGCCTGCCTGCCTGCCTGCCTGCCTGCCTGCCTGCATGATGCCTGCTGCCGGCTAACTGCCTCTGCTCCACAGGCTGCCTGCTGACCCACCCAACTGCTTCTCCTGGAGCGGGAGAACCAGGCACCAGGGCCAAGGAGAGCACAAGCCCCACTCCCACAGGGAGACCCACTCCCAGCTGAGGAGGAGGAGGTGGAGGAGCAGGAGGAGGAGCAGGAGGAGGAGAAGAAAAGGTCTGGTGGTGGCAAAGCAGTTGTCTTGCCTAAGGGTCCAGGTAGTACTTCAATAGTTAAGTCATTACTTACTGACAACATAAAAAAAAATGTAGAGAGGAAAAGAAGAGTTCAATGACCAGCATTACCCTAAACCCTAGGTGAGTACTGATATGACAGAGAGCAGAAAGAAGTTAGGAAGAAAAGAAAGGAGAAAGAAGCTGAGGGAGAAAGAGAAAGAAAGAAAGAGGGAGAGAGAGGGAGACACTTGAGAGAGAGAGAGAGAGAGAAAAGGGAAGCAGGGCTTTTGCAAAGTTAACCCAATTCACATAGGCTCACTCCTAAGCTGAATATGGACCCCAGATCAGATCACATCACATCACATCACATCAATTGGGTTGATGGCCAAGAATATTTATACACCTTTCCCAGATTTGGGAGCTACTCTCATCCCTGATCCAGCTTTCTGGTCCTTCTGCCAGCCATGACATTGCCTCCCCAGAGAATAATTAGGATCTACCTGCATTTCAGATTTCAGGCTCAGGCTGAAAAACAAACAAACAAACAAACAAACAAACACTAGTATAGCCACAGGCCCTTTGGAATGTAACTCAAATATGCCTCCTAGCTGTCTACAAAATGGAGAGCAACCACACTCTTCATCTGTACTAGTCCACTCTTTAGGCCCATCATTGGTCAACAATTGGTTTGGATTTATAAGTTAACTCTATTTTGCACCACCAGGTTCCAGATGCTAGCATGATGCTGACCAGACTTCCCTGGACAGACAACCCCACCCATGTGTCCTGGAGCTCCGCTTCCCCAGAGCCCTTCCCCGCTAGGGAAAGAGAGAGCCAGGTTGCAGTATGGACCGACCTGTCAACGCTCATGTTCAGCTGGGAAGCAGTTACAGAAGCCAGAACTCCCACCCGCACACCACACACGCACATGCACACGCACACGCACATGCACATGCACACGTACACACGCGTGCACACACACGCACGCACGCACACACACACACACACACACGCACACACACCTTCTGCATCCCACAGTGACCCTGGGTCCATACTCCCAGAGGGATAAAGAATTGGAAAGCTACCAGAGGAGGGGAGGGCAAGGGAGGGGAGGGGATACAGAGTTCTGGTGGTGGGAATTGTGTGCAGTTGGACCCCTCTTCTCCAGTGGTTTTCTCAATGTTTCTTTTTGATAAATAAATGAATAAATAAATAAATAAATTTGAGAGAGAGAGGGAGAGAGACAGAGAGAGGGAGAGAGGCAGAGAGAGACAGAGACAGAGAGAGAGAAGCTTAAGCACACCTGGTGCAAAGCACAAGGACTGGCGTAAGGATCCCTGTTCGAGCCCCCGGCTCCCCACCTGCAGGGGAGTCGCTTCCCAAGTGGTGAAGCAGGTCTGTGGGTGTCTGTCTTTCTCTCTCCCTCTCTGTCTTCCCCTCCACTCTCCATTTCTCTCGGTCCTATCCAACAACAACGACATCCATCATAACTCCAACAATAAAACAACCAGGGCAACCAAAGGGAATGAATCAAGACATAACAATGATTTTCCAAAAGGATTCCGGGAGGTGGTGGGGTGGTCAAGCTTTAGACTCTCAAGCATGAGGTCCCGAGTTGGATCCCCGGCAGCACATGTGCCAGAGTGATGTGTGGTTCTCCCTCTGTCCTCCTATCGTTCTCATCCATAAAAAAGTCTTTCCAAAAAAACAACTTGTCCAGAACAGATGAAAAAGAGAGAGAGCGAGAGAGAAGAAGGGGTCGTGTGCCCAGGACAAGATGCTGGGCAATGCGCTGCAGAGGCAGGCAGGCAGGCAGGCAGGCAGCAAAAGCCTACAGCACCCGGTATTCCCAGGCGGTCTCCCATCCAAGTACTAACCAGGCCCGACCCTGCTTAGCTTCCGAGATCAGACGAGATCGGGCGTGTTCAGGGTGGTATGGCCGTAGACGCACACAGCCCTTTCTGCCGGCCTCAAGAAGCCAAGCCGCCAGCCGCCGACGCAACAGCGACGCCCACTGGCCGGCTCCGCACACTGCCACCCCTCCACGAGTGCCCGCTGGCCACCTGCACCCAACACACCACCCCCACCCACCCCACGCCGCCCCAGCCTCCGCCCCAGCCACCACCACCATCACCACCCGGCACCCCTCACAAAGCCCACACCGCTGCACAGGCAGGCAGGCTGGCAGCGACACATGCGGGGACACGCTGCGCACCCACACGCACGCCACATACACACGGACAGCCTGCCTGCCTGCCTGCCTGCCTGCCTGCCTGCCTGCCTGCATGATGCCTGCTGCCGGCTAACTGCCTCTGCTCCACAGGCTGCCTGCTGACCCACCCAACTGCTTCTCCTGGAGCGGGAGAACCAGGCACCAGGGCCAAGGAGAGCACAAGCCCCACTCCCACAGGGAGACCCACTCCCAGCTGAGGAGGAGGAGGTGGAGGAGCAGGAGGAGGAGCAGGAGGAGGAGAAGAAAAGGTCTGGTGGTGGCAAAGCAGTTGTCTTGCCTAAGGGTCCAGGTAGTACTTCAATAGTTAAGTCATTACTTACTGACAACATAAAAAAAAATGTAGAGAGGAAAAGAAGAGTTCAATGACCAGCATTACCCTAAACCCTAGGTGAGTACTGATATGACAGAGAGCAGAAAGAAGTTAGGAAGAAAAGAAAGGAGAAAGAAGCTGAGGGAGAGAGAGAGAAAGAAAGAAAGAAAGAGGGAGAGAGAGGGAGACACTTGAGAGAGAGAGAGAGAGAGAGAGAGAGAGAGAAAAGGGAAGCAGGGCTTTTGCAAAGTTAACCCAATTCACATAGGCTCACTCCTAAGCTGAATATGGACCCCAGATCAGATCACATCACATCACATCACATCAATTGGGTTGATGGCCAAGAATATTTATACACCTTTCCCAGATTTGGGAGCTACTCTCATCCCTGATCCAGCTTTCTGGTCCTTCTGCCAGCCATGACATTGCCTCCCCAGAGAATAATTAGGATCTACCTGCATTTCAGATTTCAGGCTCAGGCTGAAAAACAAACAAACAAACAAACAAACAAACACTAGTATAGCCACAGGCCCTTTGGAATGTAACTCAAATATGCCTCCTAGCTGTCTACAAAATGGAGAGCAACCACACTCTTCATCTGTACTAGTCCACTCTTTAGGCCCATCATTGGTCAACAATTGGTTTGGATTTATAAGTTAACTCTATTTTGCACCACCAGGTTCCAGATGCTAGCATGATGCTGACCAGACTTCCCTGGACAGACAACCCCACCCATGTGTCCTGGAGCTCCGCTTCCCCAGAGCCCTTCCCCGCTAGGGAAAGAGAGAGCCAGGTTGCAGTATGGACCGACCTGTCAACGCTCATGTTCAGCTGGGAAGCAGTTACAGAAGCCAGAACTCCCACCCGCACACCACACACGCACATGCACACGCACACGCACATGCACATGCACACGTACACACGCGTGCACACACACGCACGCACGCACGCACACACACACACACACGCACACACACCTTCTGCATCCCACAGTGACCCTGGGTCCATACTCCCAGAGGGATAAAGAATTGGAAAGCTACCAGAGGAGGGGAGGGCAAGGGAGGGGAGGGGATACAGAGTTCTGGTGGTGGGAATTGTGTGCAGTTGGACCCCTCTTCTCCAGTGGTTTTCTCAATGTTTCTTTTTGATAAATAAATAAATAAATTTGAGAGAGAGAGGGAGAGAGACAGAGAGAGGGAGAGAGGCAGAGAGAGACAGAGACAGAGAGAGAGAAGCTTAAGCACACCTGGCGCAAAGCACAAGGACTGGCGTAAGGATCCCTGTTCGAGCCCCCGGCTCCCCACCTGCAGGGGAGTCGCTTCCCAAGTGGTGAAGCAGGTCTGTGGGTGTCTGTCTTTCTCTCTCCCTCTCTGTCTTCCCCTCCACTCTCCATTTCTCTCGGTCCTATCCAACAACAACGACATCCATCATAACTCCAACAATAAAACAACCAGGGCAACCAAAGGGAATGAATCAAGACATAACAATGATTTTCCAAAAGGATTCCGGGAGGTGGTGGGGTGGTCAAGCTTTAGACTCTCAAGCATGAGGTCCCGAGTTGGATCCCCGGCAGCACATGTGCCAGAGTGATGTGTGGTTCTCCCTCTGTCCTCCTATCGTTCTCATCCATAAAAAAGTCTTTCCAAAAAAACAACTTGTCCAGAACAGATGAAAAAGAGAGAGAGCGAGAGAGAAGAAGGGGTCGTGTGCCCAGGACAAGCTGCTGGGCAATGCGCTGCAGAGGCAGGCAGGCAGGCAGGCAGGCAGCAAAAGCCTACAGCACCCGGTATTCCCAGGCGGTCTCCCATCCAAGTACTAACCAGGCCCGACCCTGCTTAGCTTCCGAGATCAGACGAGATCAGGCGTGTTCAGGGTGGTATGGCCGTAGACGCACACAGCCCTTTCTGCCGGCCTCAAGAAGCCAAGCCGCCAGCCGCCGGCGCAACAGCGAAGCCCACTGGCCGGCTCCGCACACTGCCACCCCTCCACGAGTGCCCGCTGGCCACCTGCACCCAACACACCACCCCCACCCACCCCACGCCGCCCCAGCCTCCGCCCCAGCCACCACCACCATCACCACCCGGCACCCCTCACAAAGCCCACACCGCTGCACAGGCAGGCAGGCTGGCAGCGACACATGCGGGGACACGCTGCGCACCCACACGCACGCCACATACACACGGACAGCCTGCCTGCCTGCCTGCCTGCCTGCCTGCCTGCCTGCATGATGCCTGCTGCCGGCTAACTGCCTCTGCTCCACAGGCTGCCTGCTGACCCACCCAACTGCTTCTCCTGGAGCGGGAGAACCAGGCACCAGGGCCAAGGAGAGCACAAGCCCCACTCCCACAGGGAGACCCACTCCCAGCTGAGGAGGAGGAGGTGGAGGAGCAGGAGGAGGAGCAGGAGGAGGAGAAGAAAAGGTCTGGTGGTGGCAAAGCAGTTGTCTTGCCTAAGGGTCCAGGTAGTACTTCAATAGTTAAGTCATTACTTACTGACAACATAAAAAAAAATGTAGAGAGGAAAAGAAGAGTTCAATGACCAGCATTACCCTAAACCCTAGGTGAGTACTGATATGACAGAGAGCAGAAAGAAGTTAGGAAGAAAAGAAAGGAGAAAGAAGCTGAGGGAGAGAGAGAAAGAAAGAAAGAGGGAGAGAGAGGGAGACACTTGAGAGAGAGAGAGAGAGAGAAAAGGGAAGCAGGGCTTTTGCAAAGTTAACCCAATTCACACAGGCTCACTCCTAAGCTGAATATGGACCCCAGATCAGATCACATCACATCACATCACATCAATTGGGTTGATGGCCAAGAATATTTATACACCTTTCCCAGATTTGGGAGCTACTCTCATCCCTGATCCAGCTTTCTGGTCCTTCTGCCAGCCATGACATTGCCTCCCCAGAGAATAATTAGGATCTACCTGCATTTCAGATTTCAGGCTCAGGCTGAAAAACAAACAAACAAACAAACAAACAAACACTAGTATAGCCACAGGCCCTTTGGAATGTAACTCAAATATGCCTCCTAGCTGTCTACAAAATGGAGAGCAACCACACTCTTCATCTGTACTAGTCCACTCTTTAGGCCCATCATTGGTCAACAATTGGTTTGGATTTATAAGTTAACTCTATTTTGCACCACCAGGTTCCAGATGCTAGCATGATGCTGACCAGACTTCCCTGGACAGACAACCCCACCCATGTGTCCTGGAGCTCCGCTTCCCCAGAGCCCTTCCCCGCTAGGGAAAGAGAGAGCCAGGTTGCAGTATGGACCGACCTGTCAACGCTCATGTTCAGCTGGGAAGCAGTTACAGAAGCCAGAACTCCCACCCGCACACCACACACGCACATGCACACGCACACGCACATGCACATGCACACGTACACACGCGTGCACACACACGCACGCACGCACACACACACACACACACACGCACACACACCTTCTGCATCCCACAGTGACCCTGGGTCCATACTCCCAGAGGGATAAAGAATTGGAAAGCTACCAGAGGAGGGGAGGGCAAGGGAGGGGAGGGGATACAGAGTTCTGGTGGTGGGAATTGTGTGCAGTTGGACCCCTCTTCTCCAGTGGTTTTCTCAATGTTTCTTTTTGATAAATAAATAAATAAATTTGAGAGAGAGAGGGAGAGAGACAGAGAGAGGGAGAGAGGCAGAGAGAGACAGAGACAGAGAGAGAGAAGCTTAAGCACACCTGGTGCAAAGCACAAGGACTGGCGTAAGGATCCCTGTTCGAGCCCCCGGCTCCCCACCTGCAGGGGAGTCGCTTCCCAAGTGGTGAAGCAGGTCTGTGGGTGTCTGTCTTTCTCTCTCCCTCTCTGTCTTCCCCTCCACTCTCCATTTCTCTTGGTCCTATCCAACAACAACGACATCCATCATAACTCCAACAATAAAACAACCAGGGCAACCAAAGGGAATGAATCAAGACATAACAATGATTTTCCAAAAGGATTCCGGGAGGTGGTGGGGTGGTCAAGCTTTAGACTCTCAAGCATGAGGTCCCGAGTTGGATCCCCGGCAGCACATGTGCCAGAGTGATGTGTGGTTCTCCCTCTGTCCTCCTATCGTTCTCATCCATAAAAAAGTCTTTCCAAAAAAACAACTTGTCCAGAACAGATGAAAAAGAGAGAGAGCGAGAGAGAAGAAGGGGTCGTGTGCCCAGGACAAGATGCTGGGCAATGCGCTGCAGAGGCAGGCAGGCAGGCAGCAAAAGCCTACAGCACCCGGTATTCCCAGGCGGTCTCCCATCCAAGTACTAACCAGGCCCGACCCTGCTTAGCTTCCGAGATCAGACGAGATCGGGCGTGTTCAGGGTGGTATGGCCGTAGACGCACACAGCCCTTTCTGCCGGCCTCAAGAAGCCAAGCCGCCAGCCGCCGGCGCAACAGCGACGCCCACTGGCCGGCTCCGCACACTGCCACCCCTCCACGAGTGCCCGCTGGCCACCTGCACCCAACACACCACCCCCACCCACCCCACGCCGCCCCAGCCTCCGCCCCAGCCACCACCACCATCACCACCCGGCACCCCTCACAAAGCCCACACCGCTGCACAGGCAGGCAGGCTGGCAGCGACACATGCGGGGACACGCTGCGCACCCACACGCACGCCACATACACACGGACAGCCTGCCTGCCTGCCTGCCTGCATGATGCCTGCTGCCGGCTAACTGCCTCTGCTCCACAGGCTGCCTGCTGACCCACCCAACTGCTTCTCCTGGAGCGGGAGAACCAGGCACCAGGGCCAAGGAGAGCACAAGCCCCACTCCCACAGGGAGACCCACTCCCAGCTGAGGAGGAGGAGGTGGAGGAGCAGGAGGAGGAGCAGGAGGAGGAGAAGAAAAGGTCTGGTGGTGGCAAAGCAGTTGTCTTGCCTAAGGGTCCAGGTAGTACTTCAATAGTTAAGTCATTACTTACTGACAACATAAAAAAAAATGTAGAGAGGAAAAGAAGAGTTCAATGACCAGCATTACCCTAAACCCTAGGTGAGTACTGATATGACAGAGAGCAGAAAGAAGTTAGGAAGAAAAGAAAGGAGAAAGAAGCTGAGGGAGAGAGAGAGAAAGAAAGAGGGAGAGAGAGGGAGACACTTGAGAGAGAGAGAGAGAGAGAGAGAGAGAGAAAAGGGAAGCAGGGCTTTTGCAAAGTTAACCCAATTCACATAGGCTCACTCCTAAGCTGAATATGGACCCCAGATCAGATCACATCACATCAATTGGGTTGATGGCCAAGAATATTTATACACCTTTCCCAGATTTGGGAGCTACTCTCATCCCTGATCCAGCTTTCTGGTCCTTCTGCCAGCCATGACATTGCCTCCCCAGAGAATAATTAGGATCTACCTGCATTTCAGATTTCAGGCTCAGGCTGAAAAACAAACAAACAAACAAACAAACAAACACTAGTATAGCCACAGGCCCTTTGGAATGTAACTCAAATATGCCTCCTAGCTGTCTACAAAATGGAGAGCAACCACACTCTTCATCTGTACTAGTCCACTCTTTAGGCCCATCATTGGTCAACAATTGGTTTGGATTTATAAGTTAACTCTATTTTGCACCACCAGGTTCCAGATGCTAGCATGATGCTGACCAGACTTCCCTGGACAGACAACCCCACCCATGTGTCCTGGAGCTCCGCTTCCCCAGAGCCCTTCCCCGCTAGGGAAAGAGAGAGCCAGGTTGCAGTATGGACCGACCTGTCAACGCTCATGTTCAGCTGGGAAGCAGTTACAGAAGCCAGAACTCCCACCCGCACACCACACACGCACATGCACACGCACACGCACATGCACATGCACACGTACACACGCGTGCACACACACGCACGCACGCACGCACACACACACACACACGCACACACACCTTCTGCATCCCACAGTGACCCTGGGTCCATACTCCCAGAGGGATAAAGAATTGGAAAGCTACCAGAGGAGGGGAGGGCAAGGGAGGGGAGGGGATACAGAGTTCTGGTGGTGGGAATTGTGTGCAGTTGGACCCCTCTTCTCCAGTGGTTTTCTCAATGTTTCTTTTTGATAAATAAATAAATAAATAAATAAATAAATAAATAAATAAATTTGAGAGAGAGAGGGAGAGAGACAGAGAGAGGGAGAGAGGCAGAGAGAGACAGAGACAGAGAGAGAGAAGCTTAAGCACACCTGGCGCAAAGCACAAGGACTGGCGTAAGGATCCCTGTTCGAGCCCCCGGCTCCCCACCTGCAGGGGAGTCGCTTCCCAAGTGGTGAAGCAGGTCTGTGGGTGTCTGTCTTTCTCTCTCCCTCTCTGTCTTCCCCTCCACTCTCCATTTCTCTCGGTCCTATCCAACAACAACGACATCCATCATAACTCCAACAATAAAACAACCAGGGCAACCAAAGGGAATGAATCAAGACATAACAATGATTTTCCAAAAGGATTCCGGGAGGTGGTGGGGTGGTCAAGCTTTAGACTCTCAAGCATGAGGTCCCGAGTTGGATCCCCGGCAGCACATGTGCCAGAGTGATGTGTGGTTCTCCCTCTGTCCTCCTATCGTTCTCATCCATAAAAAAGTCTTTCCAAAAAAACAACTTGTCCAGAACAGATGAAAAAGAGAGAGAGCGAGAGAGAAGAAGGGGTCGTGTGCCCAGGACAAGCTGCTGGGCAATGCGCTGCAGAGGCAGGCAGGCAGGCAGGCAGGCAGGCAGCAAAAGCCTACAGCACCCGGTATTCCCAGGCGGTCTCCCATCCAAGTACTAACCAGGCCCGACCCTGCTTAGCTTCCGAGATCAGACGAGATCGGGCGTGTTCAGGGTGGTATGGCCGTAGACGCACACAGCCCTTTCTGCCGGCCTCAAGAAGCCAAGCCGCCAGCCGCCGGCGCAACAGCGACACCCACTGGCCGGCTCCGCACACTGCCACCCCTCCACGAGTGCCCGCTGGCCACCTGCACCCAACACACCACCCCCACCCACCCCACGCCGCCCCAGCCTCCGCCCCAGCCACCACCACCATCACCACCCAGCACCCCTCACAAAGCCCACACCGCTGCACAGGCAGGCAGGCTGGCAGCGACACATGCGGGGACACGCTGCGCACCCACACGCACGCCACATACACACGGACAGCCTGCCTGCCTGCCTGCCTGCCTGCCTGCCTGCCTGCATGATGCCTGCTGCCGGCTAACTGCCTCTGCTCCACAGGCTGCCTGCTGACCCACCCAACTGCTTCTCCTGGAGCGGGAGAACCAGGCACCAGGGCCAAGGAGAGCACAAGCCCCACTCCCACAGGGAGACCCACTCCCAGCTGAGGAGGAGGAGGTGGAGGAGCAGGAGGAGGAGCAGGAGGAGGAGAAGAAAAGGTCTGGTGGTGGCAAAGCAGTTGTCTTGCCTAAGGGTCCAGGTAGTACTTCAATAGTTAAGTCATTACTTACTGACAACATAAAAAAAAATGTAGAGAGGAAAAGAAGAGTTCAATGACCAGCATTACCCTAAACCCTAGGTGAGTACTGATATGACAGAGAGCAGAAAGAAGTTAGGAAGAAAAGAAAGGAGAAAGAAGCTGAGGGAGAGAGAGAGAAAGAAAGAAAGAAAGAGGGAGAGAGAGGGAGACACTTGAGAGAGAGAGAGAGAAAAGGGAAGCAGGGCTTTTGCAAAGTTAACCCAATTCACATAGGCTCACTCCTAAGCTGAATATGGACCCCAGATCAGATCACATCACATCAATTGGGTTGATGGCCAAGAATATTTATACACCTTTCCCAGATTTGGGAGCTACTCTCATCCCTGATCCAGCTTTCTGGTCCTTCTGCCAGCCATGACATTGCCTCCCCAGAGAATAATTAGGATCTACCTGCATTTCAGATTTCAGGCTCAGGCTGAAAAACAAACAAACAAACAAACAAACAAACACTAGTATAGCCACAGGCCCTTTGGAATGTAACTCAAATATGCCTCCTAGCTGTCTACAAAATGGAGAGCAACCACACTCTTCATCTGTACTAGTCCACTCTTTAGGCCCATCATTGGTCAACAATTGGTTTGGATTTATAAGTTAACTCTATTTTGCACCACCAGGTTCCAGATGCTAGCATGATGCTGACCAGACTTCCCTGGACAGACAACCCCACCCATGTGTCCTGGAGCTCCGCTTCCCCAGAGCCCTTCCCCGCTAGGGAAAGAGAGAGCCAGGTTGCAGTATGGACCGACCTGTCAACGCTCATGTTCAGCTGGGAAGCAGTTACAGAAGCCAGAACTCCCACCCGCACACCACACACGCACATGCACACGCACACGCACATGCACATGCACACGTACACACGCGTGCACACACACGCACGCACGCACGCACACACACACACACACACACACACGCACACACACCTTCTGCATCCCACAGTGACCCTGGGTCCATACTCCCAGAGGGATAAAGAATTGGAAAGCTACCAGAGGAGGGGAGGGCAAGGGAGGGGAGGGGATACAGAGTTCTGGTGGTGGGAATTGTGTGCAGTTGGACCCCTCTTCTCCAGTGGTTTTCTCAATGTTTCTTTTTGATAAATAAATAAATAAATTTGAGAGAGAGAGGGAGAGAGACAGAGAGAGGGAGAGAGGCAGAGAGAGACAGAGACAGAGAGAGAGAAGCTTAAGCACACCTGGCGCAAAGCACAAGGACTGGCGTAAGGATCCCTGTTCGAGCCCCCGGCTCCCCACCTGCAGGGGAGTCGCTTCCCAAGTGGTGAAGCAGGTCTGTGGGTGTCTGTCTTTCTCTCTCCCTCTCTGTCTTCCCCTCCACTCTCCATTTCTCTCGGTCCTATCCAACAACAACGACATCCATCATAACTCCAACAATAAAACAACCAGGGCAACCAAAGGGAATGAATCAAGACATAACAATGATTTTCCAAAAGGATTCCGGGAGGTGGTGGGGTGGTCAAGCTTTAGACTCTCAAGCATGAGGTCCCGAGTTGGATCCCCGGCAGCACATGTGCCAGAGTGATGTGTGGTTCTCCCTCTGTCCTCCTATCGTTCTCATCCATAAAAAAGTCTTTCCAAAAAAACAACTTGTCCAGAACAGATGAAAAAGAGAGAGAGCGAGAGAGAAGAAGGGGTCGTGTGCCCAGGACAAGATGCTGGGCAATGCGCTGCAGAGGCAGGCAGGCAGGCAGGCAGGCAGGCAGCAAAAGCCTACAGCACCCGGTATTCCCAGGCGGTCTCCCATCCAAGTACTAACCAGGCCCGACCCTGCTTAGCTTCCGAGATCAGACGAGATCGGGCGTGTTCAGGGTGGTATGGCCGTAGACGCACACAGCCCTTTCTGCCGGCCTCAAGAAGCCAAGCCGCCAGCCGCCGGCGCAACAGCGACGCCCACTGGCCGGCTCCGCACACTGCCACCCCTCCACGAGTGCCCGCTGGCCACCTGCACCCAACACACCACCCCCACCCACCCCACGCCGCCCCAGCCTCCGCCCCAGCCACCACCACCATCACCACCCGGCACCCCTCACAAAGCCCACACCGCTGCACAGGCAGGCAGGCTGGCAGCGACACATGCGGGGACACGCTGCGCACCCACACGCACGCCACATACACACGGACAGCCTGCCTGCCTGCCTGCCTGCCTGCCTGCCTGCATGATGCCTGCTGCCGGCTAACTGCCTCTGCTCCACAGGCTGCCTGCTGACCCACCCAACTGCTTCTCCTGGAGCGGGAGAACCAGGCACCAGGGCCAAGGAGAGCACAAGCCCCACTCCCACAGGGAGACCCACTCCCAGCTGAGGAGGAGGAGGTGTAGGAGCAGGAGGAGGAGCAGGAGGAGGAGAAGAAAAGGTCTGGTGGTGGCAAAGCAGTTGTCTTGCCTAAGGGTCCAGGTAGTACTTCAATAGTTAAGTCATTACTTACTGACAACATAAAAAAAATGTAGAGAGGAAAAGAAGAGTTCAATGACCAGCATTACCCTAAACCCTAGGTGAGTACTGATATGACAGAGAGCAGAAAGAAGTTAGGAAGAAAAGAAAGGAAAAAGAAGCTGAGGGAGAGAGAAAGAAAGAAAGAAAGAAAGAGGGAGAGAGAGGGAGACACTTGAGAGAGAGAGAGAGAGAGAAAAGGGAAGCAGGGCTTTTGCAAAGTTAACCCAATTCACATAGGCTCACTCCTAAGCTGAATATGGACCCCAGATCAGATCACATCACATCAATTGGGTTGATGGCCAAGAATATTTATACACCTTTCCCAGATTTGGGAGCTACTCTCATCCCTGATCCAGCTTTCTGGTCCTTCTGCCAGCCATGACATTGCCTCCCCAGAGAATAATTAGGATCTACCTGCATTTCAGATTTCAGGCTCAGGCTGAAAAACAAACAAACAAACAAACAAACAAACACTAGTATAGCCACAGGCCCTTTGGAATGTAACTCAAATATGCCTCCTAGCTGTCTACAAAATGGAGAGCAACCACACTCTTCATCTGTACTAGTCCACTCTTTAGGCCCATCATTGGTCAACAATTGGTTTGGATTTATAAGTTAACTCTATTTTGCACCACCAGGTTCCAGATGCTAGCATGATGCTGACCAGACTTCCCTGGACAGACAACCCCACCCATGTGTCCTGGAGCTCCGCTTCCCCAGAGCCCTTCCCCGCTAGGGAAAGAGAGAGCCAGGTTGCAGTATGGACCGACCTGTCAACGCTCATGTTCAGCTGGGAAGCAGTTACAGAAGCCAGAACTCCCACCCGCACACCACACACGCACATGCACACGCACACGCACATGCACATGCACACGTACACACGCATGCACACACACGCACGCACGCACGCACACACACACACACACACACACACACACACACACCTTCTGCATCCCACAGTGACCCTGGGTCCATACTCCCAGAGGGATAAAGAATTGGAAAGCTACCAGAGGAGGGGAGGGCAAGGGAGGGGAGGGGATACAGAGTTCTGGTGGTGGGAATTGTGTGCAGTTGGACCCCTCTTCTCCAGTGGTTTTCTCAATGTTTCTTTTTGATAAATAAATGAATAAATAAATAAATAAATTTGAGAGAGAGAGGGAGAGAGACAGAGAGAGGGAGAGAGGCAGAGAGAGACAGAGACAGAGAGAGAGAAGCTTAAGCACACCTGGCTCAAAGCACAAGGACTGGCGTAAGGATCCCTGTTCGAGCCCCCGGCTCCCCACCTGCAGGGGAGTCGCTTCCCAAGTGGTGAAGCAGGTCTGTGGGTGTCTGTCTTTCTCTCTCCCTCTCTGTCTTCCCCTCCACTCTCCATTTCTCTCGGTCCTATCCAACAACAACGACATCCATCATAACTCCAACAATAAAACAACCAGGGCAACCAAAGGGAATGAATCAAGACATAACAATGATTTTCCAAAAGGATTCCGGGAGGTGGTGGGGTGGTCAAGCTTTAGACTCTCAAGCATGAGGTCCCGAGTTGGATCCCCGGCAGCACATGTGCCAGAGTGATGTGTGGTTCTCCCTCTGTCCTCCTATCGTTCTCATCCATAAAAAAGTCTTTCCAAAAAAACAACTTGTCCAGAACAGATGAAAAAGAGAGAGAGCGAGAGAGAAGAAGGGGTCGTGTGCCCAGGACAAGATGCTGGGCAATGCGCTGCAGAGGCAGGCAGGCAGGCAGGCAGGCAGGCAGCAAAAGCCTACAGCACCCGGTATTCCCAGGCGGTCTCCCATCCAAGTACTAACCAGGCCCGACCCTGCTTAGCTTCCGAGATCAGACGAGATCGGGCGTGTTCAGGGTGGTATGGCCGTAGACGCACACAGCCCTTTCTGCCGGCCTCAAGAAGCCAAGCCGCCAGCCGCCGGCGCAACAGCGACGCCCACTGGCCGGCTCCGCACACTGCCACCCCTCCACGAGTGCCCGCTGGCCACCTGCACCCAACACACCACCCCCACCCACCCCACGCCGCCCCAGCCTCCGCCCCAGCCACCACCACCATCACCACCCGGCACCCCTCACAAAGCCCACACCGCTGCACAGGCAGGCAGGCTGGCAGCGACACATGCGGGGACACGCTGCGCACCCACACGCACGCCACATACACACGGACAGCCTGCCTGCCTGCCTGCCTGCCTGCCTGCCTGCCTGCCTGCATGATGCCTGCTGCCGGCTAACTGCCTCTGCTCCACAGGCTGCCTGCTGACCCACCCAACTGCTTCTCCTGGAGCGGGAGAACCAGGCACCAGGGCCAAGGAGAGCACAAGCCCCACTCCCACAGGGAGACCCACTCCCAGCTGAGGAGGAGGAGGTGGAGGAGCAGGAGGAGGAGCAGGAGGAGGAGAAGAAAAGGTCTGGTGGTGGCAAAGCAGTTGTCTTGCCTAAGGGTCCAGGTAGTACTTCAATAGTTAAGTCATTACTTACTGACAACATAAAAAAAAATGTAGAGAGGAAAAGAAGAGTTCAATGACCAGCATTACCCTAAACCCTAGGTGAGTACTGATATGACAGAGAGCAGAAAGAAGTTAGGAAGAAAAGAAAGGAGAAAGAAGCTGAGGGAGAGAGAGAGAAAGAAAGAAAGAAAGAGGGAGAGAGAGGGAGACACTTGAGAGAGAGAGAGAGAGAGAGAGAGAGAGAGAGAAAAGGGAAGCAGGGCTTTTGCAAAGTTAACCCAATTCACATAGGCTCACTCCTAAGCTGAATATGGACCCCAGATCAGATCACATCACATCACATCACATCAATTGGGTTGATGGCCAAGAATATTTATACACCTTTCCCAGATTTGGGAGCTACTCTCATCCCTGATCCAGCTTTCTGGTCCTTCTGCCAGCCATGACATTGCCTCCCCAGAGAATAATTAGGATCTACCTGCATTTCAGATTTCAGGCTCAGGCTGAAAAACAAACAAACAAACAAACAAAGAAACACTAGTATAGCCACAGGCCCTTTGGAATGTAACTCAAATATGCCTCCTAGCTGTCTACAAAATGGAGAGCAACCACACTCTTCATCTGTACTAGTCCACTCTTTAGGCCCATCATTGGTCAACAATTGGTTTGGATTTATAAGTTAACTCTATTTTGCACCACCAGGTTCCAGATGCTAGCATGATGCTGACCAGACTTCCCTGGACAGACAACCCCACCCATGTGTCCTGGAGCTCCGCTTCCCCAGAGCCCTTCCCCGCTAGGGAAAGAGAGAGCCAGGTTGCAGTATGGACCGACCTGTCAACGCTCATGTTCAGCTGGGAAGCAGTTACAGAAGCCAGAACTCCCACCCGCACACCACACACGCACATGCACACGCACACGCACATGCACATGCACACGTACACACGCGTGCACACACACGCACGCACGCACGCACGCACACACACACACACACACACGCACACACACCTTCTGCATCCCACAGTGACCCTGGGTCCATACTCCCAGAGGGATAAAGAATTGGAAAGCTACCAGAGGAGGGGAGGGCAAGGGAGGGGAGGGGATACAGAGTTCTGGTGGTGGGAATTGTGTGCAGTTGGACCCCTCTTCTCCAGTGGTTTTCTCAATGTTTCTTTTTGATAAATAAATAAATAAATTTGAGAGAGAGAGGGAGAGAGACAGAGAGAGGGAGAGAGGCAGAGAGAGACAGAGACAGAGAGAGAGAAGCTTAAGCACACCTGGCGCAAAGCACAAGGACTGGCGTAAGGATCCCTGTTCGAGCCCCCGGCTCCCCACCTGCAGGGGAGTCGCTTCCCAAGTGGTGAAGCAGGTCTGTGGGTGTCTGTCTTTCTCTCTCCCTCTCTGTCTTCCCCTCCACTCTCCATTTCTCTCGGTCCTATCCAACAACAACGACATCCATCATAACTCCAACAATAAAACAACCAGGGCAACCAAAGGGAATGAATCAAGACATAACAATGATTTTCCAAAAGGATTCCGGGAGGTGGTGGGGTGGTCAAGCTTTAGACTCTCAAGCATGAGGTCCCGAGTTGGATCCCCGGCAGCACATGTGCCAGAGTGATGTGTGGTTCTCCCTCTGTCCTCCTATCGTTCTCATCCATAAAAAAGTCTTTCCAAAAAAACAACTTGTCCAGAACAGATGAAAAAGAGAGAGAGCGAGAGAGAAGAAGGGGTCGTGTGCCCAGGACAAGATGCTGGGCAATGCGCTGCAGAGGCAGGCAGGCAGGCAGGCAGCAAAAGCCTACAGCACCCGGTATTCCCAGGCGGTCTCCCATCCAAGTACTAACCAGGCCCGACCCTGCTTAGCTTCCGAGATCAGACGAGATCGGGCGTGTTCAGGGTGGTATGGCCGTAGACGCACACAGCCCTTTCTGCCGGCCTCAAGAAGCCAAGCCGCCAGCCGCCGGCGCAACAGCGACGCCCACTGGCCGGCTCCGCACACTGCCACCCCTCCACGAGTGCCCGCTGGCCACCTGCACCCAACACACCACCCCCACCCACCCCACGCCGCCCCAGCCTCCGCCCCAGCCACCACCACCATCACCACCCGGCACCCCTCACAAAGCCCACACCGCTGCACAGGCAGGCAGGCTGGCAGCGACACATGCGGGGACACGCTGCGCACCCACACGCACGCCACATACACACGGACAGCCTGCCTGCCTGCCTGCCTGCCTGCCTGCATGATGCCTGCTGCCGGCTAACTGCCTCTGCTCCACAGGCTGCCTGCTGACCCACCCAACTGCTTCTCCTGGAGCGGGAGAACCAGGCACCAGGACCAAGGAGAGCACAAGCCCCACTCCCACAGGGAGACCCACTCCCAGCTGAGGAGGAGGAGGTGGAGGAGCAGGAGGAGGAGCAGGAGGAGGAGAAGAAAAGGTCTGGTGGTGGCAAAGCAGTTGTCTTGCCTAAGGGTCCAGGTAGTACTTCAATAGTTAAGTCATTACTTACTGACAACATAAAAAAAAATGTAGAGAGGAAAAGAAGAGTTCAATGACCAGCATTACCCTAAACCCTAGGTGAGTACTGATATGACAGAGAGCAGAAAGAAGTTAGGAAGAAAAGAAAGGAGAAAGAAGCTGAGGGAGAGAGAGAAAGAAAGAAAGAGGGAGAGAGAGGGAGACACTTGACAGAGAGAGAGAGAAAAGGGAAGCAGGGCTTTTGCAAAGTTAACCCAATTCACATAGGCTCACTCCTAAGCTGAATATGGACCCCAGATCAGATCACATCACATCACATCACATCAATTGGGTTGATGGCCAAGAATATTTATACACCTTTCCCAGATTTGGGAGCTACTCTCATCCCTGATCCAGCTTTCTGGTCCTTCTGCCAGCCATGACATTGCCTCCCCAGAGAATAATTAGGATCTACCTGCATTTCAGATTTCAGGCTCAGGCTGAAAAACAAACAAACAAACAAACAAACAAACACTAGTATAGCCACAGGCCCTTTGGAATGTAACTCAAATATGCCTCCTAGCTGTCTACAAAATGGAGAGCAACCACACTCTTCATCTGTACTAGTCCACTCTTTAGGCCCATCATTGGTCAACAATTGGTTTGGATTTATAAGTTAACTCTATTTTGCACCACCAGGTTCCAGATGCTAGCATGATGCTGACCAGACTTCCCTGGACAGACAACCCCACCCATGTGTCCTGGAGCTCTGCTTCCCCAGAGCCCTTCCCCGCTAGGGAAAGAGAGAGCCAGGTTGCAGTATGGACCGACCTGTCAACGCTCATGTTCAGCTGGGAAGCAGTTACAGAAGCCAGAACTCCCACCCGCACACCACACACGCACATGCACACGCACACGCACATGCACATGCACACGTACACACGCATGCACACACACGCACGCACGCACGCACACACACACACACACACACACACACACACACACCTTCTGCATCCCACAGTGACCCTGGGTCCATACTCCCAGAGGGATAAAGAATTGGAAAGCTACCAGAGGAGGGGAGGGCAAGGGAGGGGAGGGGATACAGAGTTCTGGTGGTGGGAATTGTGTGCAGTTGGACCCCTCTTCTCCAGTGGTTTTCTCAATGTTTCTTTTTGATAAATAAATGAATAAATAAATAAATAAATTTGAGAGAGAGAGGGAGAGAGACAGAGAGAGGGAGAGAGGCAGAGAGAGACAGAGACAGAGAGAGAGAAGCTTAAGCACACCTGGCTCAAAGCACAAGGACTGGCGTAAGGATCCCTGTTCGAGCCCCCGGCTCCCCACCTGCAGGGGAGTCGCTTCCCAAGTGGTGAAGCAGGTCTGTGGGTGTCTGTCTTTCTCTCTCCCTCTCTGTCTTCCCCTCCACTCTCCATTTCTCTCGGTCCTATCCAACAACAACGACATCCATCATAACTCCAACAATAAAACAACCAGGGCAACCAAAGGGAATGAATCAAGACATAACAATGATTTTCCAAAAGGATTCCGGGAGGTGGTGGGGTGGTCAAGCTTTAGACTCTCAAGCATGAGGTCCCGAGTTGGATCCCCGGCAGCACATGTGCCAGAGTGATGTGTGGTTCTCCCTCTGTCCTCCTATCGTTCTCATCCATAAAAAAGTCTTTCCAAAAAAACAACTTGTCCAGAACAGATGAAAAAGAGAGAGAGCGAGAGAGAAGAAGGGGTCGTGTGCCCAGGACAAGCTGCTGGGCAATGCGCTGCAGAGGCAGGCAGGCAGGCAGGCAGGCAGCAAAAGCCTACAGCACCCGGTATTCCCAGGCGGTCTCCCATCCAAGTACTAACCAGGCCCGACCCTGCTTAGCTTCCGAGATCAGACGAGATCGGGCGTGTTCAGGGTGGTATGGCCGTAGACGCACACAGCCCTTTCTGCCGGCCTCAAGAAGCCAAGCCGCCAGCCGCCGGCGCAACAGCGACGCCCACTGGCCGGCTCCGCACACTGCCACCCCTCCACGAGTGCCCGCTGGCCACCTGCACCCAACACACCACCCCCACCCACCCCACGCCGCCCCAGCCTCCGCCCCAGCCACCACCACCATCACCACCCGGCACCCCTCACAAAGCCCACACCGCTGCACAGGCAGGCAGGCTGGCAGCGACACATGCGGGGACACGCTGCGCACCCACACGCACGCCACATACACACGGACAGCCTGCCTGCCTGCCTGCCTGCCTGCCTGCCTGCCTGCCTGCATGATGCCTGCTGCCGGCTAACTGCCTCTGCTCCACAGGCTGCCTGCTGACCCACCCAACTGCTTCTCCTGGAGCGGGAGAACCAGGCACCAGGGCCAAGGAGAGCACAAGCCCCACTCCCACAGGGAGACCCACTCCCAGCTGAGGAGGAGGAGGTGGAGGAGCAGGAGGAGGAGCAGGAGGAGGAGAAGAAAAGGTCTGGTGGTGGCAAAGCAGTTGTCTTGCCTAAGGGTCCAGGTAGTACTTCAATAGTTAAGTCATTACTTACTGACAACATAAAAAAAAATGTAGAGAGGAAAAGAAGAGTTCAATGACCAGCATTACCCTAAACCCTAGGTGAGTACTGATATGACAGAGAGCAGAAAGAAGTTAGGAAGAAAAGAAAGGAGAAAGAAGCTGAGGGAGAGAGAGAGAAAGAAAGAAAGAAAGAGGGAGAGAGAGGGAGACACTTGAGAGAGAGAGAGAGAGAGAGAGAGAGAGAGAAAAGGGAAGCAGGGCTTTTGCAAAGTTAACCCAATTCACACAGGCTCACTCCTAAGCTGAATATGGACCCCAGATCAGATCACATCACATCACATCACATCAATTGGGTTGATGGCCAAGAATATTTATACACCTTTCCCAGATTTGGGAGCTACTCTCATCCCTGATCCAGCTTTCTGGTCCTTCTGCCAGCCATGACATTGCCTCCCCAGAGAATAATTAGGATCTACCTGCATTTCAGATTTCAGGCTCAGGCTGAAAAACAAACAAACAAACAAACAAACAAACACTAGTATAGCCACAGGCCCTTTGGAATGTAACTCAAATATGCCTCCTAGCTGTCTACAAAATGGAGAGCAACCACACTCTTCATCTGTACTAGTCCACTCTTTAGGCCCATCATTGGTCAACAATTGGTTTGGATTTATAAGTTAACTCTATTTTGCACCACCAGGTTCCAGATGCTAGCATGATGCTGACCAGACTTCCCTGGACAGACAACCCCACCCATGTGTCCTGGAGCTCCGCTTCCCCAGAGCCCTTCCCCGCTAGGGAAAGAGAGAGCCAGGTTGCAGTATGGACCGACCTGTCAACGCTCATGTTCAGCTGGGAAGCAGTTACAGAAGCCAGAACTCCCACCCGCACACCACACACGCACATGCACACGCACACGCACATGCACATGCACACGTACACACGCGTGCACACACACGCACGCACGCACACACACACACACACACACGCACACACACCTTCTGCATCCCACAGTGACCCTGGGTCCATACTCCCAGAGGGATAAAGAATTGGAAAGCTACCAGAGGAGGGGAGGGCAAGGGAGGGGAGGGGATACAGAGTTCTGGTGGTGGGAATTGTGTGCAGTTGGACCCCTCTTCTCCAGTGGTTTTCTCAATGTTTCTTTTTGATAAATAAATAAATAAATTTGAGAGAGAGAGGGAGAGAGACAGAGAGAGGGAGAGAGGCAGAGAGAGACAGAGACAGAGAGAGAGAAGCTTAAGCACACCTGGTGCAAAGCACAAGGACTGGCGTAAGGATCCCTGTTCGAGCCCCCGGCTCCCCACCTGCAGGGGAGTCGCTTCCCAAGTGGTGAAGCAGGTCTGTGGGTGTCTGTCTTTCTCTCTCCCTCTCTGTCTTCCCCTCCACTCTCCATTTCTCTTGGTCCTATCCAACAACAACGACATCCATCATAACTCCAACAATAAAACAACCAGGGCAACCAAAGGGAATGAATCAAGACATAACAATGATTTTCCAAAAGGATTCCGGGAGGTGGTGGGGTGGTCAAGCTTTAGACTCTCAAGCATGAGGTCCCGAGTTGGATCCCCGGCAGCACATGTGCCAGAGTGATGTGTGGTTCTCCCTCTGTCCTCCTATCGTTCTCATCCATAAAAAAGTCTTTCCAAAAAAACAACTTGTCCAGAACAGATGAAAAAGAGAGAGAGCGAGAGAGAAGAAGGGGTCGTGTGCCCAGGACAAGCTGCTGGGCAATGCGCTGCAGAGGCAGGCAGGCAGGCAGGCAGGCAGGCAGCAAAAGCCTACAGCACCCGGTATTCCCAGGCGGTCTCCCATCCAAGTACTAACCAGGCCCGACCCTGCTTAGCTTCCGAGATCAGACGAGATCGGGCGTGTTCAGGGTGGTATGGCCGTAGACGCACACAGCCCTTTCTGCCGGCCTCAAGAAGCCAAGCCGCCAGCCGCCGGCGCAACAGCGACGCCCACTGGCCGGCTCCGCACACTGCCACCCCTCCACGAGTGCCCGCTGGCCACCTGCACCCAACACACCACCCCCACCCACCCCACGCCGCCCCAGCCTCCGCCCCAGCCACCACCACCATCACCACCCGGCACCCCTCACAAAGCCCACACCGCTGCACAGGCAGGCAGGCTGGCAGCGACACATGCGGGGACACGCTGCGCACCCACACGCACGCCACATACACACGGACAGCCTGCCTGCCTGCCTGCCTGCCTGCCTGCATGATGCCTGCTGCCGGCTAACTGCCTCTGCTCCACAGGCTGCCTGCTGACCCACCCAACTGCTTCTCCTGGAGCGGGAGAACCAGGCACCAGGGCCAAGGAGAGCACAAGCCCCACTCCCACAGGGAGACCCACTCCCAGCTGAGGAGGAGGAGGTGGAGGAGCAGGAGGAGGAGCAGGAGGAGGAGAAGAAAAGGTCTGGTGGTGGCAAAGCAGTTGTCTTGCCTAAGGGTCCAGGTAGTACTTCAATAGTTAAGTCATTACTTACTGACAACATAAAAAAAAATGTAGAGAGGAAAAGAAGAGTTCAATGACCAGCATTACCCTAAACCCTAGGTGAGTACTGATATGACAGAGAGCAGAAAGAAGTTAGGAAGAAAAGAAAGGAGAAAGAAGCTGAGGGAGAGAGAGAGAAAGAAAGAAAGAAAGAGGGAGAGAGAGGGAGACACTTGAGAGAGAGAGAGAGAGAGAAAAGGGAAGCAGGGCTTTTGCAAAGTTAACCCAATTCACATAGGCTCACTCCTAAGCTGAATATGGACCCCAGATCAGATCACATCACATCACATCACATCAATTGGGTTGATGGCCAAGAATATTTATACACCTTTCCCAGATTTGGGAGCTACTCTCATCCCTGATCCAGCTTTCTGGTCCTTCTGCCAGCCATGACATTGCCTCCCCAGAGAATAATTAGGATCTACCTGCATTTCAGATTTCAGGCTCAGGCTGAAAAACAAACAAACAAACAAACAAACAAACACTAGTATAGCCACAGGCCCTTTGGAATGTAACTCAAATATGCCTCCTAGCTGTCTACAAAATGGAGAGCAACCACACTCTTCATCTGTACTAGTCCACTCTTTAGGCCCATCATTGGTCAACAATTGGTTTGGATTTATAAGTTAACTCTATTTTGCACCACCAGGTTCCAGATGCTAGCATGATGCTGACCAGACTTCCCTGGACAGACAACCCCACCCATGTGTCCTGGAGCTCCGCTTCCCCAGAGCCCTTCCCCGCTAGGGAAAGAGAGAGCCAGGTTGCAGTATGGACCGACCTGTCAACGCTCATGTTCAGCTGGGAAGCAGTTACAGAAGCCAGAACTCCCACCCGCACACCACACACGCACATGCACACGCACACGCACATGCACATGCACACGTACACACGCGTGCACACACACGCACGCACGCACACACACACACACACACACGCACACACACCTTCTGCATCCCACAGTGACCCTGGGTCCATACTCCCAGAGGGATAAAGAATTGGAAAGCTACCAGAGGAGGGGAGGGCAAGGGAGGGGAGGGGATACAGAGTTCTGGTGGTGGGAATTGTGTGCAGTTGGACCCCTCTTCTCCAGTGGTTTTCTCAATGTTTCTTTTTGATGAATAAATAAATAAATAAATTTGAGAGAGAGAGGGAGAGAGACAGAGAGAGGGAGAGAGGCAGAGAGAGACAGAGACAGAGAGAGAGAAGCTTAAGCACACCTGGCGCAAAGCACAAGGACTGGCGTAAGGATCCCTGTTCGAGCCCCCGGCTCCCCACCTGCAGGGGAGTCGCTTCCCAAGTGGTGAAGCAGGTCTGTGGGTGTCTGTCTTTCTCTCTCCCTCTCTGTCTTCCCCTCCACTCTCCATTTCTCTCGGTCCTATCCAACAACAACGACATCCATCATAACTCCAACAATAAAACAACCAGGGCAACCAAAGGGAATGAATCAAGACATAACAATGATTTTCAAAAAGGATTCCGGGAGGTGGTGGGGTGGTCAAGCTTTAGACTCTCAAGCATGAGGTCCCGAGTTGGATCCCCGGCAGCACATGTGCCAGAGTGATGTGTGGTTCTCCCTCTGTCCTCCTATCGTTCTCATCCATAAAAAAGTCTTTCCAAAAAAACAACTTGTCCAGAACAGATGAAAAAGAGAGAGAGCGAGAGAGAAGAAGGGGTCGTGTGCCCAGGACAAGCTGCTGGGCAATGCGCTGCAGAGGCATGCAGGCAGGCAGGCAGGCAGGCAGCAAAAGCCTACAGCACCCGGTATTCCCAGGCGGTCTCCCATCCAAGTACTAACCAGGCCCGACCCTGCTTAGCTTCCGAGATCAGACGAGATCGGGCGTGTTCAGGGTGGTATGGCCGTAGACGCACACAGCCCTTTCTGCCGGCCTCAAGAAGCCAAGCCGCCAGCCGCCGGCGCAACAGCGACGCCCACTGGCCGGCTCCGCACACTGCCACCCCTCCACGAGTGCCCGCTGGCCACCTGCACCCAACACACCACCCCCACCCACCCCACGCCGCCCCAGCCTCCGCCCCAGCCACCACCACCATCACCACCCAGCACCCCTCACAAAGCCCACACCGCTGCACAGGCAGGCAGGCTGGCAGCGACACATGCGGGGACACGCTGCGCACCCACACGCACGCCACATACACACGGACAGCCTGCCTGCCTGCCTGCCTGCATGATGCCTGCTGCCGGCTAACTGCCTCTGCTCCACAGGCTGCCTGCTGACCCACCCAACTGCTTCTCCTGGAGCGGGAGAACCAGGCACCAGGACCAAGGAGAGCACAAGCCCCACTCCCACAGGGAGACCCACTCCCAGCTGAGGAGGAGGAGGTGGAGGAGCAGGAGGAGGAGCAGGAGGAGGAGAAGAAAAGGTCTGGTGGTGGCAAAGCAGTTGTCTTGCCTAAGGGTCCAGGTAGTACTTCAATAGTTAAGTCATTACTTACTGACAACATAAAAAAAAATGTAGAGAGGAAAAGAAGAGTTCAATGACCAGCATTACCCTAAACCCTAGGTGAGTACTGATATGACAGAGAGCAGAAAGAAGTTAGGAAGAAAAGAAAGGAGAAAGAAGCTGAGGGAGAGAGAGAGAAAGAAAGAAAGAAAGAGGGAGAGAGAGGGAGACACTTGAGAGAGAGAGAGAGAAAAGGGAAGCAGGGCTTTTGCAAAGTTAACCCAATTCACATAGGCTCACTCCTAAGCTGAATATGGACCCCAGATCAGATCACATCACATCACATCACATCAATTGGGTTGATGGCCAAGAATATTTATACACCTTTCCCAGATTTGGGAGCTACTCTCATCCCTGATCCAGCTTTCTGGTCCTTCTGCCAGCCATGACATTGCCTCCCCAGAGAATAATTAGGATCTACCTGCATTTCAGATTTCAGGCTCAGGCTGAAAAACAAACAAACAAACAAACAAACAAACACTAGTATAGCCACAGGCCCTTTGGAATGTAACTCAAATATGCCTCCTAGCTGTCTACAAAATGGAGAGCAACCACACTCTTCATCTGTACTAGTCCACTCTTTAGGCCCATCATTGGTCAACAATTGGTTTGGATTTATAAGTTAACTCTATTTTGCACCACCAGGTTCCAGATGCTAGCATGATGCTGACCAGACTTCCCTGGACAGACAACCCCACCCATGTGTCCTGGAGCTCCGCTTCCCCAGAGCCCTTCCCCGCTAGGGAAAGAGAGAGCCAGGTTGCAGTATGGACCGACCTGTCAACGCTCATGTTCAGCTGGGAAGCAGTTACAGAAGCCAGAACTCCCACCCGCACACCACACACGCACATGCACACACACACGCACATGCACACGTACACACGCGTGCACACACACGCACGCACGCACGCACACACACACACACACACACACACACACACACGCACACACACCTTCTGCATCCCACAGTGACCCTGGGTCCATACTCCCAGAGGGATAAAGAATTGGAAAGCTACCAGAGGAGGGGAGGGCAAGGGAGGGGAGGGGATACAGAGTTCTGGTGGTGGGAATTGTGTGCAGTTGGACCCCTCTTCTCCAGTGGTTTTCTCAATGTTTCTTTTTGATAAATAAATAAATAAATAAATAAATAAATTTGAGAGAGAGAGGGAGAGAGACAGAGAGAGGGAGAGAGGCAGAGAGAGACAGAGACAGAGAGAGAGAAGCTTAAGCACACCTGGCGCAAAGCACAAGGACTGGCGTAAGGATCCCTGTTCGAGCCCCCGGCTCCCCACCTGCAGGGGAGTCGCTTCCCAAGTGGTGAAGCAGGTCTGTGGGTGTCTGTCTTTCTCTCTCCCTCTCTGTCTTCCCCTCCACTCTCCATTTCTCTCGGTCCTATCCAACAACAACGACATCCATCATAACTCCAACAATAAAACAACCAGGGCAACCAAAGGGAATGAATCAAGACATAACAATGATTTTCAAAAAGGATTCCGGGAGGTGGTGGGGTGGTCAAGCTTTAGACTCTCAAGCATGAGGTCCCGAGTTGGATCCCCGGCAGCACATGTGCCAGAGTGATGTGTGGTTCTCCCTCTGTCCTCCTATCGTTCTCATCCATAAAAAAGTCTTTCCAAAAAAACAACTTGTCCAGAACAGATGAAAAAGAGAGAGAGCGAGAGAGAAGAAGGGGTCGTGTGCCCAGGACAAGCTGCTGGGCAATGCGCTGCAGAGGCAGGCAGGCAGGCAGGCAGGCAGGCAGGCAGCAAAAGCCTACAGCACCCGGTATTCCCAGGCGGTCTCCCATCCAAGTACTAACCAGGCCCGACCCTGCTTAGCTTCCGAGATCAGACGAGATCGGGCGTGTTCAGGGTGGTATGGCCGTAGACGCACACAGCCCTTTCTGCCGGCCTCAAGAAGCCAAGCCGCCAGCCGCCGGCGCAACAGCGACGCCCACTGGCCGGCTCCGCACACTGCCACCCCTCCACGAGTGCCCGCTGGCCACCTGCACCCAACACACCACCCCCACCCACCCCACGCCGCCCCAGCCTCCGCCCCAGCCACCACCACCATCACCACCCGGCACCCCTCACAAAGCCCACACCGCTGCACAGGCAGGCAGGCTGGCAGCGACACATGCGGGGACACGCTGCGCACCCACACGCACGCCACATACACACGGACAGCCTGCCTGCCTGCCTGCCTGCATGATGCCTGCTGCCGGCTAACTGCCTCTGCTCCACAGGCTGCCTGCTGACCCACCCAACTGCTTCTCCTGGAGCGGGAGAACCAGGCACCAGGGCCAAGGAGAGCACAAGCCCCACTCCCACAGGGAGACCCACTCCCAGCTGAGGAGGAGGAGGTGGAGGAGCAGGAGGAGGAGCAGGAGGAGGAGAAGAAAAGGTCTGGTGGTGGCAAAGCAGTTGTCTTGCCTAAGGGTCCAGGTAGTACTTCAATAGTTAAGTCATTACTTACTGACAACATAAAAAAAAATGTAGAGAGGAAAAGAAGAGTTCAATGACCAGCATTACCCTAAACCCTAGGTGAGTACTGATATGACAGAGAGCAGAAAGAAGTTAGGAAGAAAAGAAAGGAGAAAGAAGCTGAGGGAGAGAGAGAGAAAGAAAGAAAGAAAGAGGGAGAGAGAGGGAGACACTTGAGAGAGAGAGAGAGAAAAGGGAAGCAGGGCTTTTGCAAAGTTAACCCAATTCACATAGGCTCACTCCTAAGCTGAATATGGACCCCAGATCAGATCACATCACATCACATCACATCAATTGGGTTGATGGCCAAGAATATTTATACACCTTTCCCAGATTTGGGAGCTACTCTCATCCCTGATCCAGCTTTCTGGTCCTTCTGCCAGCCATGACATTGCCTCTCCAGAGAATAATTAGGATCTACCTGCATTTCAGATTTCAGGCTCAGGCTGAAAAACAAACAAACAAACAAACAAACAAACACTAGTATAGCCACAGGCCCTTTGGAATGTAACTCAAATATGCCTCCTAGCTGTCTACAAAATGGAGAGCAACCACACTCTTCATCTGTACTAGTCCACTCTTTAGGCCCATCATTGGTCAACAATTGGTTTGGATTTATAAGTTAACTCTATTTTGCACCACCAGGTTCCAGATGCTAGCATGATGCTGACCAGACTTCCCTGGACAGACAACCCCACCCATGTGTCCTGGAGCTCCGCTTCCCCAGAGCCCTTCCCCGCTAGGGAAAGAGAGAGCCAGGTTGCAGTATGGACCGACCTGTCAACGCTCATGTTCAGCTGGGAAGCAGTTACAGAAGCCAGAACTCCCACCCGCACACCACACACGCACACGCACACGCACATGCACATGCACACGTACACACGCGTGCACACACACGCACGCACACACACACACACACACGCACACACACCTTCTGCATCCCACAGTGACCCTGGGTCCATACTCCCAGAGGGATAAAGAATTGGAAAGCTACCAGAGGAGGGGAGGGCAAGGGAGGGGAGGGGATACAGAGTTCTGGTGGTGGGAATTGTGTGCAGTTGGACCCCTCTTCTCCAGTGGTTTTCTCAATGTTTCTTTTTGATAAATAAATAAATAAATAAATAAATTTGAGAGAGAGAGGGAGAGAGACAGAGAGAGGGAGAGAGGCAGAGAGAGACAGAGACAGAGAGAGAGAAGCTTAAGCACACCTGGCGCAAAGCACAAGGACTGGCGTAAGGATCCCTGTTCGAGCCCCCGGCTCCCCACCTGCAGGGGAGTCGCTTCCCAAGTGGTGAAGCAGGTCTGTGGGTGTCTGTCTTTCTCTCTCCCTCTCTGTCTTCCCCTCCACTCTCCATTTCTCTCGGTCCTATCCAACAACAACGACATCCATCATAACTCCAACAATAAAACAACCAGGGCAACCAAAGGGAATGAATCAAGACATAACAATGATTTTCAAAAAGGATTCCGGGAGGTGGTGGGGTGGTCAAGCTTTAGACTCTCAAGCATGAGGTCCCGAGTTGGATCCCCGGCAGCACATGTGCCAGAGTGATGTGTGGTTCTCCCTCTGTCCTCCTATCGTTCTCATCCATAAAAAAGTCTTTCCAAAAAAACAACTTGTCCAGAACAGATGAAAAAGAGAGAGAGCGAGAGAGAAGAAGGGGTCGTGTGCCCAGGACAAGCTGCTGGGCAATGCGCTGCAGAGGCAGGCAGGCAGGCAGCAAAAGCCTACAGCACCCGGTATTCCCAGGCGGTCTCCCATCCAAGTACTAACCAGGCCCGACCCTGCTTAGCTTCCGAGATCAGACGAGATCGGGCGTGTTCAGGGTGGTATGGCCGTAGACGCACACAGCCCTTTCTGCCGGCCTCAAGAAGCCAAGCCGCCAGCCGCCGGCGCAACAGCGACGCCCACTGGCCGGCTCCGCACACTGCCACCCCTCCACGAGTGCCCGCTGGCCACCTGCACCCAACACACCACCCCCACCCACCCCACGCCGCCCCAGCCTCCGCCCCAGCCACCACCACCATCACCACCCAGCACCCCTCACAAAGCCCACACCGCTGCACAGGCAGGCAGGCTGGCAGCGACACATGCGGGGACACGCTGCGCACCCACACGCACGCCACATACACACGGACAGCCTGCCTGCCTGCCTGCCTGCATGATGCCTGCTGCCGGCTAACTGCCTCTGCTCCACAGGCTGCCTGCTGACCCACCCAACTGCTTCTCCTGGAGCGGGAGAACCAGGCACCAGGGCCAAGGAGAGCACAAGCCCCACTCCCACAGGGAGACCCACTCCCAGCTGAGGAGGAGGAGGTGGAGGAGCAGGAGGAGGAGCAGGAGGAGGAGAAGAAAAGGTCTGGTGGTGGCAAAGCAGTTGTCTTGCCTAAGGGTCCAGGTAGTACTTCAATAGTTAAGTCATTACTTACTGACAACATAAAAAAAAATGTAGAGAGGAAAAGAAGAGTTCAATGACCAGCATTACCCTAAACCCTAGGTGAGTACTGATATGACAGAGAGCAGAAAGAAGTTAGGAAGAAAAGAAAGGAGAAAGAAGCTGAGGGAGAGAGAGAGAAAGAAAGAAAGAAAGAGGGAGAGAGAGGGAGACACTTGAGAGAGAGAGAGAGAAAAGGGAAGCAGGGCTTTTGCAAAGTTAACCCAATTCACATAGGCTCACTCCTAAGCTGAATATGGACCCCAGATCAGATCACATCACATCACATCACATCAATTGGGTTGATGGCCAAGAATATTTATACACCTTTCCCAGATTTGGGAGCTACTCTCATCCCTGATCCAGCTTTCTGGTCCTTCTGCCAGCCATGACATTGCCTCCCCAGAGAATAATTAGGATCTACCTGCATTTCAGATTTCAGGCTCAGGCTGAAAAACAAACAAACAAACAAACAAACAAACACTAGTATAGCCACAGGCCCTTTGGAATGTAACTCAAATATGCCTCCTAGCTGTCTACAAAATGGAGAGCAACCACACTCTTCATCTGTACTAGTCCACTCTTTAGGCCCATCATTGGTCAACAATTGGTTTGGATTTATAAGTTAACTCTATTTTGCACCACCAGGTTCCAGATGCTAGCATGATGCTGACCAGACTTCCCTGGACAGACAACCCCACCCATGTGTCCTGGAGCTCCGCTTCCCCAGAGCCCTTCCCCGCTAGGGAAAGAGAGAGCCAGGTTGCAGTATGGACCGACCTGTCAACGCTCATGTTCAGCTGGGAAGCAGTTACAGAAGCCAGAACTCCCACCCGCACACCACACACGCACATGCACACGCACACACGCGTGCACACACACGCACGCACGCACGCACACACACACACACACACACACACACGCACACACACCTTCTGCATCCCACAGTGACCCTGGGTCCATACTCCCAGAGGGATAAAGAATTGGAAAGCTACCAGAGGAGGGGAGGGCAAGGGAGGGGAGGGGATACAGAGTTCTGGTGGTGGGAATTGTGTGCAGTTGGACCCCTCTTCTCCAGTGGTTTTCTCAATGTTTCTTTTTGATAAATAAATAAATAAATAAATTTGAGAGAGAGAGGGAGAGAGACAGAGAGAGGGAGAGAGGCAGAGAGAGACAGAGACAGAGAGAGAGAAGCTTAAGCACACCTGGCGCAAAGCACAAGGACTGGCGTAAGGATCCCTGTTCGAGCCCCCGGCTCCCCACCTGCAGGGGAGTCGCTTCCCAAGTGGTGAAGCAGGTCTGTGGGTGTCTGTCTTTCTCTCTCCCTCTCTGTCTTCCCCTCCACTCTCCATTTCTCTCGGTCCTATCCAACAACAACGACATCCATCATAACTCCAACAATAAAACAACCAGGGCAACCAAAGGGAATGAATCAAGACATAACAATGATTTTCAAAAAGGATTCCGGGAGGTGGTGGGGTGGTCAAGCTTTAGACTCTCAAGCATGAGGTCCCGAGTTGGATCCCCGGCAGCACATGTGCCAGAGTGATGTGTGGTTCTCCCTCTGTCCTCCTATCGTTCTCATCCATAAAAAAGTCTTTCCAAAAAAACAACTTGTCCAGAACAGATGAAAAAGAGAGAGAGCGAGAGAGAAGAAGGGGTCGTGTGCCCAGGACAAGCTGCTGGGCAATGCGCTGCAGAGGCAGGCAGGCAGGCAGCAAAAGCCTACAGCACCCGGTATTCCCAGGCGGTCTCCCATCCAAGTACTAACCAGGCCCGACCCTGCTTAGCTTCCGAGATCAGACGAGATCGGGCGTGTTCAGGGTGGTATGGCCGTAGACGCACACAGCCCTTTCTGCCGGCCTCAAGAAGCCAAGCCGCCAGCCGCCGGCGCAACAGCGAAGCCCACTGGCCGGCTCCGCACACTGCCACCCCTCCACGAGTGCCCGCTGGCCACCTGCACCCAACACACCACCCCCACCCACCCCACGCCGCCCCAGCCTCCGCCCCAGCCACCACCACCATCACCACCCGGCACCCCTCACAAAGCCCACACCGCTGCACAGGCAGGCAGGCTGGCAGCGACACATGCGGGGACACGCTGCGCACCCACACGCACGCCACATACACACGGACAGCCTGCCTGCCTGCCTGCCTGCATGATGCCTGCTGCCGGCTAACTGCCTCTGCTCCACAGGCTGCCTGCTGACCCACCCAACTGCTTCTCCTGGAGCGGGAGAACCAGGCACCAGGACCAAGGAGAGCACAAGCCCCACTCCCACAGGGAGACCCACTCCCAGCTGAGGAGGAGGAGGTGGAGGAGCAGGAGGAGGAGCAGGAGGAGGAGAAGAAAAGGTCTGGTGGTGGCAAAGCAGTTGTCTTGCCTAAGGGTCCAGGTAGTACTTCAATAGTTAAGTCATTACTTACTGACAACATAAAAAAAAAATGTAGAGAGGAAAAGAAGAGTTCAATGACCAGCATTACCCTAAACCCTAGGTGAGTACTGATATGACAGAGAGCAGAAAGAAGTTAGGAAGAAAAGAAAGGAGAAAGAAGCTGAGGGAGAGAGAGAGAAAGAAAGAAAGAAAGAGGGAGAGAGAGGGAGACACTTGAGAGAGAGAGAGAGAGAGAGAGAAAAGGGAAGCAGGGCTTTTGCAAAGTTAACCCAATTCACATAGGCTCACTCCTAAGCTGAATATGGACCCCAGATCAGATCACATCACATCACATCACATCAATTGGGTTGATGGCCAAGAATATTTATACACCTTTCCCAGATTTGGGAGCTACTCTCATCCCTGATCCAGCTTTCTGGTCCTTCTGCCAGCCATGACATTGCCTCCCCAGAGAATAATTAGGATCTACCTGCATTTCAGATTTCAGGCTCAGGCTGAAAAACAAACAAACAAACAAACAAACAAACACTAGTATAGCCACAGGCCCTTTGGAATGTAACTCAAATATGCCTCCTAGCTGTCTACAAAATGGAGAGCAACCACACTCTTCATCTGTACTAGTCCACTCTTTAGGCCCATCATTGGTCAACAATTGGTTTGGATTTATAAGTTAACTCTATTTTGCACCACCAGGTTCCAGATGCTAGCATGATGCTGACCAGACTTCCCTGGACAGACAACCCCACCCATGTGTCCTGGAGCTCCGCTTCCCCAGAGCCCTTCCCCGCTAGGGAAAGAGAGAGCCAGGTTGCAGTATGGACCGACCTGTCAACGCTCATGTTCAGCTGGGAAGCAGTTACAGAAGCCAGAACTCCCACCCGCACACCACACACGCACATGCACACGCACACACGCGTGCACACACACGCACGCACGCACGCACACACACACACACACACACACACACGCACACACACCTTCTGCATCCCACAGTGACCCTGGGTCCATACTCCCAGAGGGATAAAGAATTGGAAAGCTACCAGAGGAGGGGAGGGCAAGGGAGGGGAGGGGATACAGAGTTCTGGTGGTGGGAATTGTGTGCAGTTGGACCCCTCTTCTCCAGTGGTTTTCTCAATGTTTCTTTTTGATAAATAAATAAATAAATAAATTTGAGAGAGAGAGGGAGAGAGACAGAGAGAGGGAGAGAGGCAGAGAGAGACAGAGACAGAGAGAGAGAAGCTTAAGCACACCTGGCGCAAAGCACAAGGACTGGCGTAAGGATCCCTGTTCGAGCCCCCGGCTCCCCACCTGCAGGGGAGTCGCTTCCCAAGTGGTGAAGCAGGTCTGTGGGTGTCTGTCTTTCTCTCTCCCTCTCTGTCTTCCCCTCCACTCTCCATTTCTCTCGGTCCTATCCAACAACAACGACATCCATCATAACTCCAACAATAAAACAACCAGGGCAACCAAAGGGAATGAATCAAGACATAACAATGATTTTCAAAAAGGATTCCGGGAGGTGGTGGGGTGGTCAAGCTTTAGACTCTCAAGCATGAGGTCCCGAGTTGGATCCCCGGCAGCACATGTGCCAGAGTGATGTGTGGTTCTCCCTCTGTCCTCCTATCGTTCTCATCCATAAAAAAGTCTTTCCAAAAAAACAACTTGTCCAGAACAGATGAAAAAGAGAGAGAGCGAGAGAGAAGAAGGGGTCGTGTGCCCAGGACAAGCTGCTGGGCAATGCGCTGCAGAGGCAGGCAGGCAGGCAGGCAGGCAGGCAGGCAGCAAAAGCCTACAGCACCCGGTATTCCCAGGCGGTCTCCCATCCAAGTACTAACCAGGCCCGACCCTGCTTAGCTTCCGAGATCAGACGAGATCGGGCGTGTTCAGGGTGGTATGGCCGTAGACGCACACAGCCCTTTCTGCCGGCCTCAAGAAGCCAAGCCGCCAGCCGCCGGCGCAACAGCGACGCCCACTGGCCGGCTCCGCACACTGCCACCCCTCCACGAGTGCCCGCTGGCCACCTGCACCCAACACACCACCCCCACCCACCCCACGCCGCCCCAGCCTCCGCCCCAGCCACCACCACCATCACCACCCGGCACCCCTCACAAAGCCCACACCGCTGCACAGGCAGGCAGGCTGGCAGCGACACATGCGGGGACACGCTGCGCACCCACACGCACGCCACATACACACGGACAGCCTGCCTGCCTGCCTGCCTGCATGATGCCTGCTGCCGGCTAACTGCCTCTGCTCCACAGGCTGCCTGCTGACCCACCCAACTGCTTCTCCTGGAGCGGGAGAACCAGGCACCAGGGCCAAGGAGAGCACAAGCCCCACTCCCACAGGGAGACCCACTCCCAGCTGAGGAGGAGGAGGTGGAGGAGCAGGAGGAGGAGCAGGAGGAGGAGAAGAAAAGGTCTGGTGGTGGCAAAGCAGTTGTCTTGCCTAAGGGTCCAGGTAGTACTTCAATAGTTAAGTCATTACTTACTGACAACATAAAAAAAAATGTAGAGAGGAAAAGAAGAGTTCAATGACCAGCATTACCCTAAACCCTAGGTGAGTACTGATATGACAGAGAGCAGAAAGAAGTTAGGAAGAAAAGAAAGGAGAAAGAAGCTGAGGGAGAGAGAGAGAAAGAAAGAAAGAAAGAGGGAGAGAGAGGGAGACACTTGAGAGAGAGAGAGAGAAAAGGGAAGCAGGGCTTTTGCAAAGTTAACCCAATTCACATAGGCTCACTCCTAAGCTGAATATGGACCCCAGATCAGATCACATCACATCACATCACATCAATTGGGTTGATGGCCAAGAATATTTATACACCTTTCCCAGATTTGGGAGCTACTCTCATCCCTGATCCAGCTTTCTGGTCCTTCTGCCAGCCATGACATTGCCTCTCCAGAGAATAATTAGGATCTACCTGCATTTCAGATTTCAGGCTCAGGCTGAAAAACAAACAAACAAACAAACAAACAAACACTAGTATAGCCACAGGCCCTTTGGAATGTAACTCAAATATGCCTCCTAGCTGTCTACAAAATGGAGAGCAACCACACTCTTCATCTGTACTAGTCCACTCTTTAGGCCCATCATTGGTCAACAATTGGTTTGGATTTATAAGTTAACTCTATTTTGCACCACCAGGTTCCAGATGCTAGCATGATGCTGACCAGACTTCCCTGGACAGACAACCCCACCCATGTGTCCTGGAGCTCCGCTTCCCCAGAGCCCTTCCCCGCTAGGGAAAGAGAGAGCCAGGTTGCAGTATGGACCGACCTGTCAACGCTCATGTTCAGCTGGGAAGCAGTTACAGAAGCCAGAACTCCCACCCGCACACCACACACGCACATGCACACGCACACGCACATGCACATGCACACGTACACACGCGTGCACACACACGCACGCACGCACACACACACACACACACACGCACACACACCTTCTGCATCCCACAGTGACCCTGGGTCCATACTCCCAGAGGGATAAAGAATTGGAAAGCTACCAGAGGAGGGGAGGGCAAGGGAGGGGAGGGGATACAGAGTTCTGGTGGTGGGAATTGTGTGCAGTTGGACCCCTCTTCTCCAGTGGTTTTCTCAATGTTTCTTTTTGATAAATAAATGAATAAATAAATAAATAAATTTGAGAGAGAGAGGGAGAGAGACAGAGAGAGGGAGAGAGGCAGAGAGAGACAGAGACAGAGAGAGAGAAGCTTAAGCACACCTGGTGCAAAGCACAAGGACTGGCGTAAGGATCCCTGTTCGAGCCCCCGGCTCCCCACCTGCAGGGGAGTCGCTTCCCAAGTGGTGAAGCAGGTCTGTGGGTGTCTGTCTTTCTCTCTCCCTCTCTGTCTTCCCCTCCACTCTCCATTTCTCTTGGTCCTATCCAACAACAACGACATCCATCATAACTCCAACAATAAAACAACCAGGGCAACCAAAGGGAATGAATCAAGACATAACAATGATTTTCCAAAAGGATTCCGGGAGGTGGTGGGGTGGTCAAGCTTTAGACTCTCAAGCATGAGGTCCCGAGTTGGATCCCCGGCAGCACATGTGCCAGAGTGATGTGTGGTTCTCCCTCTGTCCTCCTATCGTTCTCATCCATAAAAAAGTCTTTCCAAAAAAACAACTTGTCCAGAACAGATGAAAAAGAGAGAGAGCGAGAGAGAAGAAGGGGTCGTGTGCCCAGGACAAGATGCTGGGCAATGCGCTGCAGAGGCAGGCAGGCAGGCAGGCAGGCAGCAAAAGCCTACAGCACCCGGTATTCCCAGGCGGTCTCCCATCCAAGTACTAACCAGGCCCGACCCTGCTTAGCTTCCGAGATCAGACGAGATCGGGCGTGTTCAGGGTGGTATGGCCGTAGACGCACACAGCCCTTTCTGCCGGCCTCAAGAAGCCAAGCCGCCAGCCGCCGGCGCAACAGCGAAGCCCACTGGCCGGCTCCGCACACTGCCACCCCTCCACGAGTGCCCGCTGGCCACCTGCACCCAACACACCACCCCCACCCACCCCACGCCGCCCCAGCCTCCGCCCCAGCCACCACCACCATCACCACCCGGCACCCCTCACAAAGCCCACACCGCTGCACAGGCAGGCAGGCTGGCAGCGACACATGCGGGGACACGCTGCGCACCCACACGCACGCCACATACACACGGACAGCCTGCCTGCCTGCCTGCCTGCCTGCCTGCCTGCCTGCCTGCCTGCCTGCATGATGCCTGCTGCCGGCTAACTGCCTCTGCTCCACAGGCTGCCTGCTGACCCACCCAACTGCTTCTCCTGGAGCGGGAGAACCAGGCACCAGGGCCAAGGAGAGCACAAGCCCCACTCCCACAGGGAGACCCACTCCCAGCTGAGGAGGAGGAGGTGGAGGAGCAGGAGGAGGAGCAGGAGGAGGAGAAGAAAAGGTCTGGTGGTGGCAAAGCAGTTGTCTTGCCTAAGGGTCCAGGTAGTACTTCAATAGTTAAGTCATTACTTACTGACAACATAAAAAAAAATGTAGAGAGGAAAAGAAGAGTTCAATGACCAGCATTACCCTAAACCCTAGGTGAGTACTGATATGACAGAGAGCAGAAAGAAGTTAGGAAGAAAAGAAAGGAGAAAGAAGCTGAGGGAGAAAGAGAAAGAAAGAAAGAGGGAGAGAGAGGGAGACACTTGAGAGAGAGAGAGAGAGAGAAAAGGGAAGCAGGGCTTTTGCAAAGTTAACCCAATTCACATAGGCTCACTCCTAAGCTGAATATGGACCCCAGATCAGATCACATCACATCACATCACATCAATTGGGTTGATGGCCAAGAATATTTATACACCTTTCCCAGATTTGGGAGCTACTCTCATCCCTGATCCAGCTTTCTGGTCCTTCTGCCAGCCATGACATTGCCTCCCCAGAGAATAATTAGGATCTACCTGCATTTCAGATTTCAGGCTCAGGCTGAAAAACAAACAAACAAACAAACAAACAAACACTAGTATAGCCACAGGCCCTTTGGAATGTAACTCAAATATGCCTCCTAGCTGTCTACAAAATGGAGAGCAACCACACTCTTCATCTGTACTAGTCCACTCTTTAGGCCCATCATTGGTCAACAATTGGTTTGGATTTATAAGTTAACTCTATTTTGCACCACCAGGTTCCAGATGCTAGCATGATGCTGACCAGACTTCCCTGGACAGACAACCCCACCCATGTGTCCTGGAGCTCCGCTTCCCCAGAGCCCTTCCCCGCTAGGGAAAGAGAGAGCCAGGTTGCAGTATGGACCGACCTGTCAACGCTCATGTTCAGCTGGGAAGCAGTTACAGAAGCCAGAACTCCCACCCGCACACCACACACGCACATGCACACGCACACGCACATGCACATGCACACGTACACACGCGTGCACACACACGCACGCACGCACACACACACACACACACACGCACACACACCTTCTGCATCCCACAGTGACCCTGGGTCCATACTCCCAGAGGGATAAAGAATTGGAAAGCTACCAGAGGAGGGGAGGGCAAGGGAGGGGAGGGGATACAGAGTTCTGGTGGTGGGAATTGTGTGCAGTTGGACCCCTCTTCTCCAGTGGTTTTCTCAATGTTTCTTTTTGATAAATAAATGAATAAATAAATAAATAAATTTGAGAGAGAGAGGGAGAGAGACAGAGAGAGGGAGAGAGGCAGAGAGAGACAGAGACAGAGAGAGAGAAGCTTAAGCACACCTGGTGCAAAGCACAAGGACTGGCGTAAGGATCCCTGTTCGAGCCCCCGGCTCCCCACCTGCAGGGGAGTCGCTTCCCAAGTGGTGAAGCAGGTCTGTGGGTGTCTGTCTTTCTCTCTCCCTCTCTGTCTTCCCCTCCACTCTCCATTTCTCTCGGTCCTATCCAACAACAACGACATCCATCATAACTCCAACAATAAAACAACCAGGGCAACCAAAGGGAATGAATCAAGACATAACAATGATTTTCCAAAAGGATTCCGGGAGGTGGTGGGGTGGTCAAGCTTTAGACTCTCAAGCATGAGGTCCCGAGTTGGATCCCCGGCAGCACATGTGCCAGAGTGATGTGTGGTTCTCCCTCTGTCCTCCTATCGTTCTCATCCATAAAAAAGTCTTTCCAAAAAAACAACTTGTCCAGAACAGATGAAAAAGAGAGAGAGCGAGAGAGAAGAAGGGGTCGTGTGCCCAGGACAAGATGCTGGGCAATGCGCTGCAGAGGCAGGCAGGCAGGCAGGCAGGCAGCAAAAGCCTACAGCACCCGGTATTCCCAGGCGGTCTCCCATCCAAGTACTAACCAGGCCCGACCCTGCTTAGCTTCCGAGATCAGACGAGATCGGGCGTGTTCAGGGTGGTATGGCCGTAGACGCACACAGCCCTTTCTGCCGGCCTCAAGAAGCCAAGCCGCCAGCCGCCGACGCAACAGCGACGCCCACTGGCCGGCTCCGCACACTGCCACCCCTCCACGAGTGCCCGCTGGCCACCTGCACCCAACACACCACCCCCACCCACCCCACGCCGCCCCAGCCTCCGCCCCAGCCACCACCACCATCACCACCCAGCACCCCTCACAAAGCCCACACCGCTGCACAGGCAGGCAGGCTGGCAGCGACACATGCGGGGACACGCTGCGCACCCACACGCACGCCACATACACACGGACAGCCTGCCTGCCTGCCTGCCTGCCTGCCTGCCTGCATGATGCCTGCTGCCGGCTAACTGCCTCTGCTCCACAGGCTGCCTGCTGACCCACCCAACTGCTTCTCCTGGAGCGGGAGAACCAGGCACCAGGGCCAAGGAGAGCACAAGCCCCACTCCCACAGGGAGACCCACTCCCAGCTGAGGAGGAGGAGGTGGAGGAGCAGGAGGAGGAGCAGGAGGAGGAGAAGAAAAGGTCTGGTGGTGGCAAAGCAGTTGTCTTGCCTAAGGGTCCAGGTAGTACTTCAATAGTTAAGTCATTACTTACTGACAACATAAAAAAAAATGTAGAGAGGAAAAGAAGAGTTCAATGACCAGCATTACCCTAAACCCTAGGTGAGTACTGATATGACAGAGAGCAGAAAGAAGTTAGGAAGAAAAGAAAGGAGAAAGAAGCTGAGGGAGAGAGAGAGAAAGAAAGAAAGAAAGAGGGAGAGAGAGGGAGACACTTGAGAGAGAGAGAGAGAGAGAGAGAGAGAGAGAAAAGGGAAGCAGGGCTTTTGCAAAGTTAACCCAATTCACATAGGCTCACTCCTAAGCTGAATATGGACCCCAGATCAGATCACATCACATCACATCACATCAATTGGGTTGATGGCCAAGAATATTTATACACCTTTCCCAGATTTGGGAGCTACTCTCATCCCTGATCCAGCTTTCTGGTCCTTCTGCCAGCCATGACATTGCCTCCCCAGAGAATAATTAGGATCTACCTGCATTTCAGATTTCAGGCTCAGGCTGAAAAACAAACAAACAAACAAACAAACAAACACTAGTATAGCCACAGGCCCTTTGGAATGTAACTCAAATATGCCTCCTAGCTGTCTACAAAATGGAGAGCAACCACACTCTTCATCTGTACTAGTCCACTCTTTAGGCCCATCATTGGTCAACAATTGGTTTGGATTTATAAGTTAACTCTATTTTGCACCACCAGGTTCCAGATGCTAGCATGATGCTGACCAGACTTCCCTGGACAGACAACCCCACCCATGTGTCCTGGAGCTCCGCTTCCCCAGAGCCCTTCCCCGCTAGGGAAAGAGAGAGCCAGGTTGCAGTATGGACCGACCTGTCAACGCTCATGTTCAGCTGGGAAGCAGTTACAGAAGCCAGAACTCCCACCCGCACACCACACACGCACATGCACACGCACACGCACATGCACATGCACACGTACACACGCGTGCACACACACGCACGCACGCACGCACACACACACACACACGCACACACACCTTCTGCATCCCACAGTGACCCTGGGTCCATACTCCCAGAGGGATAAAGAATTGGAAAGCTACCAGAGGAGGGGAGGGCAAGGGAGGGGAGGGGATACAGAGTTCTGGTGGTGGGAATTGTGTGCAGTTGGACCCCTCTTCTCCAGTGGTTTTCTCAATGTTTCTTTTTGATAAATAAATAAATAAATTTGAGAGAGAGAGGGAGAGAGACAGAGAGAGGGAGAGAGGCAGAGAGAGACAGAGACAGAGAGAGAGAAGCTTAAGCACACCTGGCGCAAAGCACAAGGACTGGCGTAAGGATCCCTGTTCGAGCCCCCGGCTCCCCACCTGCAGGGGAGTCGCTTCCCAAGTGGTGAAGCAGGTCTGTGGGTGTCTGTCTTTCTCTCTCCCTCTCTGTCTTCCCCTCCACTCTCCATTTCTCTCGGTCCTATCCAACAACAACGACATCCATCATAACTCCAACAATAAAACAACCAGGGCAACCAAAGGGAATGAATCAAGACATAACAATGATTTTCCAAAAGGATTCCGGGAGGTGGTGGGGTGGTCAAGCTTTAGACTCTCAAGCATGAGGTCCCGAGTTGGATCCCCGGCAGCACATGTGCCAGAGTGATGTGTGGTTCTCCCTCTGTCCTCCTATCGTTCTCATCCATAAAAAAGTCTTTCCAAAAAAACAACTTGTCCAGAACAGATGAAAAAGAGAGAGAGCGAGAGAGAAGAAGGGGTCGTGTGCCCAGGACAAGCTGCTGGGCAATGCGCTGCAGAGGCAGGCAGGCAGGCAGGCAGGCAGGCAGCAAAAGCCTACAGCACCCGGTATTCCCAGGCGGTCTCCCATCCAAGTACTAACCAGGCCCGACCCTGCTTAGCTTCCGAGATCAGACGAGATCAGGCGTGTTCAGGGTGGTATGGCCGTAGACGCACACAGCCCTTTCTGCCGGCCTCAAGAAGCCAAGCCGCCAGCCGCCGGCGCAACAGCGAAGCCCACTGGCCGGCTCCGCACACTGCCACCCCTCCACGAGTGCCCGCTGGCCACCTGCACCCAACACACCACCCCCACCCACCCCACGCCGCCCCAGCCTCCGCCCCAGCCACCACCACCATCACCACCCGGCACCCCTCACAAAGCCCACACCGCTGCACAGGCAGGCAGGCTGGCAGCGACACATGCGGGGACACGCTGCGCACCCACACGCACGCCACATACACACGGACAGCCTGCCTGCCTGCCTGCCTGCCTGCCTGCCTGCCTGCATGATGCCTGCTGCCGGCTAACTGCCTCTGCTCCACAGGCTGCCTGCTGACCCACCCAACTGCTTCTCCTGGAGCGGGAGAACCAGGCACCAGGGCCAAGGAGAGCACAAGCCCCACTCCCACAGGGAGACCCACTCCCAGCTGAGGAGGAGGAGGTGGAGGAGCAGGAGGAGGAGCAGGAGGAGGAGAAGAAAAGGTCTGGTGGTGGCAAAGCAGTTGTCTTGCCTAAGGGTCCAGGTAGTACTTCAATAGTTAAGTCATTACTTACTGACAACATAAAAAAAAATGTAGAGAGGAAAAGAAGAGTTCAATGACCAGCATTACCCTAAACCCTAGGTGAGTACTGATATGACAGAGAGCAGAAAGAAGTTAGGAAGAAAAGAAAGGAGAAAGAAGCTGAGGGAGAGAGAGAAAGAAAGAAAGAGGGAGAGAGAGGGAGACACTTGAGAGAGAGAGAGAGAGAGAAAAGGGAAGCAGGGCTTTTGCAAAGTTAACCCAATTCACACAGGCTCACTCCTAAGCTGAATATGGACCCCAGATCAGATCACATCACATCACATCACATCAATTGGGTTGATGGCCAAGAATATTTATACACCTTTCCCAGATTTGGGAGCTACTCTCATCCCTGATCCAGCTTTCTGGTCCTTCTGCCAGCCATGACATTGCCTCCCCAGAGAATAATTAGGATCTACCTGCATTTCAGATTTCAGGCTCAGGCTGAAAAACAAACAAACAAACAAACAAACAAACACTAGTATAGCCACAGGCCCTTTGGAATGTAACTCAAATATGCCTCCTAGCTGTCTACAAAATGGAGAGCAACCACACTCTTCATCTGTACTAGTCCACTGTTTAGGCCCATCATTGGTCAACAATTGGTTTGGATTTATAAGTTAACTCTATTTTGCACCACCAGGTTCCAGATGCTAGCATGATGCTGACCAGACTTCCCTGGACAGACAACCCCACCCATGTGTCCTGGAGCTCCGCTTCCCCAGAGCCCTTCCCCGCTAGGGAAAGAGAGAGCCAGGTTGCAGTATGGACCGACCTGTCAACGCTCATGTTCAGCTGGGAAGCAGTTACAGAAGCCAGAACTCCCACCCGCACACCACACACGCACATGCACACGCACACGCACATGCACATGCACACGTACACACGCGTGCACACACACGCACGCACGCACACACACACACACACACACGCACACACACCTTCTGCATCCCACAGTGACCCTGGGTCCATACTCCCAGAGGGATAAAGAATTGGAAAGCTACCAGAGGAGGGGAGGGCAAGGGAGGGGAGGGGATACAGAGTTCTGGTGGTGGGAATTGTGTGCAGTTGGACCCCTCTTCTCCAGTGGTTTTCTCAATGTTTCTTTTTGATAAATAAATAAATAAATTTGAGAGAGAGAGGGAGAGAGACAGAGAGAGGGAGAGAGGCAGAGAGAGACAGAGACAGAGAGAGAGAAGCTTAAGCACACCTGGTGCAAAGCACAAGGACTGGCGTAAGGATCCCTGTTCGAGCCCCCGGCTCCCCACCTGCAGGGGAGTCGCTTCCCAAGTGGTGAAGCAGGTCTGTGGGTGTCTGTCTTTCTCTCTCCCTCTCTGTCTTCCCCTCCACTCTCCATTTCTCTTGGTCCTATCCAACAACAACGACATCCATCATAACTCCAACAATAAAACAACCAGGGCAACCAAAGGGAATGAATCAAGACATAACAATGATTTTCCAAAAGGATTCCGGGAGGTGGTGGGGTGGTCAAGCTTTAGACTCTCAAGCATGAGGTCCCGAGTTGGATCCCCGGCAGCACATGTGCCAGAGTGATGTGTGGTTCTCCCTCTGTCCTCCTATCGTTCTCATCCATAAAAAAGTCTTTCCAAAAAAACAACTTGTCCAGAACAGATGAAAAAGAGAGAGAGCGAGAGAGAAGAAGGGGTCGTGTGCCCAGGACAAGATGCTGGGCAATGCGCTGCAGAGGCAGGCAGGCAGGCAGCAAAAGCCTACAGCACCCGGTATTCCCAGGCGGTCTCCCATCCAAGTACTAACCAGGCCCGACCCTGCTTAGCTTCCGAGATCAGACGAGATCGGGCGTGTTCAGGGTGGTATGGCCGTAGACGCACACAGCCCTTTCTGCCGGCCTCAAGAAGCCAAGCCGCCAGCCGCCGGCGCAACAGCGACGCCCACTGGCCGGCTCCGCACACTGCCACCCCTCCACGAGTGCCCGCTGGCCACCTGCACCCAACACACCACCCCCACCCACCCCACGCCGCCCCAGCCTCCGCCCCAGCCACCACCACCATCACCACCCGGCACCCCTCACAAAGCCCACACCGCTGCACAGGCAGGCAGGCTGGCAGCGACACATGCGGGGACACGCTGCGCACCCACACGCACGCCACATACACACGGACAGCCTGCCTGCCTGCCTGCCTGCATGATGCCTGCTGCCGGCTAACTGCCTCTGCTCCACAGGCTGCCTGCTGACCCACCCAACTGCTTCTCCTGGAGCGGGAGAACCAGGCACCAGGGCCAAGGAGAGCACAAGCCCCACTCCCACAGGGAGACCCACTCCCAGCTGAGGAGGAGGAGGTGGAGGAGCAGGAGGAGGAGCAGGAGGAGGAGAAGAAAAGGTCTGGTGGTGGCAAAGCAGTTGTCTTGCCTAAGGGTCCAGGTAGTACTTCAATAGTTAAGTCATTACTTACTGACAACATAAAAAAAAATGTAGAGAGGAAAAGAAGAGTTCAATGACCAGCATTACCCTAAACCCTAGGTGAGTACTGATATGACAGAGAGCAGAAAGAAGTTAGGAAGAAAAGAAAGGAGAAAGAAGCTGAGGGAGAGAGAGAGAAAGAAAGAGGGAGAGAGAGGGAGACACTTGAGAGAGAGAGAGAGAGAGAGAGAGAGAGAAAAGGGAAGCAGGGCTTTTGCAAAGTTAACCCAATT